>NW_014556445.1:1925441-1976172 GCF_001313825.1 Dinoponera quadriceps
GGGGGGGGGGGGGGGGGAGTAAGGGTAGGCGGCGTCAAAGTTCGCTCATTATACCTGTTGCTAATGGGGATCACGCGCTAATGATTCGCTTGCTACGAATTTTAAAGGACCGTGAAATATGAAATTCCTTCTCCTTTCAGTGAGGCCGACTAGACATGCTCGAGAAGAGAAAGAGAGAAAGAGGGGGAAGGAAAGGGAAAGATAGAATCGCGGTAAGGTGGATCAAACGTATCGGAATAATTCGAGAACTTTCCGAAAGCACCCATTCATACGCGGTATCGCATATTAAACGAGACTTTTCACCGTATCCATAATTAGTCGGTATCAATTTGGAGAAGAAACTTACGGACGGCGACACGTAAAACGAGCGAAGAAACGGTAGTCGTTCGTAAATGAGAAATGTGAGATTAGGCTCTTTGAAGCACGAGAAGCCAACGACTATAGTGGAAAAAATTAGCCATAAAAAATGCACTACGCTTTTCCAGGCTCCACCGTAGCGCGAGTATGCAAATTATGACTGGCGGCAGCGCCGCATTAATGCATTTTTAATAGGTTGCCAATATGATTTTTGGCGGCAGACAGCGGAAACGTGATGCGTGCGAAAAATGTGGGAGTTTACGGCGCAGAAAAAAAGAGAAAAATCTATATATATTATCATACAATTCCGAAACACTCGCCGTCATATCATTTGTGACGATCGCTCGACATCGTTCCGGGATCAATGTGAGACTTTTCACAGCCAGTCTATTCGCACGATTTCATCGACGATAGAGACTAAAGCTATTAATCTTTGATAATTTCGAAGCTCCGAAGGAAGCTCCGAAGGAAACTTCAAGCTTGCGAATTTTGACAAGCCAAAGCCTCGGAGGTATGTCTTCAAAAGCCGCAATTTTCGCGCTTCGAAGCTTCAAGGAGTACAGCGAACAAGATTGAGATTAGATAGCGTTGGAATAGATTGTGATGGCGATAGATTAGATTAAGATTAACTAGCGAACTCAAACAACGTCGTTTACATATGAAACATCTTATAATAACGATGTTTCGAAACTTCGTATGTTCAGAATTCAAAAAAGTAAAATAGCAAGAGACTAAAAAGACTAGTTTCAGTTTTATCAAATATATCAATAACAACATGTGAGCTATTATTATGTGCATTTACTCAAGCATTCTTTAGAGTTTGAGTTACATAATCTGTAAAATTAATAAAGATATCAGTTACTAATTTATGAAGTATAATATTTTTAACCGAAGTTCGGTCATTTGGAATAAAAAGTGCCACCTCTGTTACTTCAGATATAAATTAGATCAAATAAGTACAGTCTTATTTTTATTACATTTATTAGAAAACACTTCTCAGTGATATTTGTGATATCAATTAATTTATTACATACAATTTACGATATACAATTTATACAACGTAATATATTTTATACAACATATTTTTTCCCATTGTGTCTGCTAAAACTCGTTTCATTTTACGAACGCAATTACGTACCCGAAAAAAAGAAGAAGAAACCACAAGAATATCAGTATAACAATAACAAAATCGGTGAGTAGGAAGTACCGCTGCGGGATGAAAAGAAAATCGCATGAACGAGTATGTGAACGATCTTTTCTCTTACGAAATATTGCGCCCCTCATTTCTTGCCCGCGGCATTTTTAGCCCCGCTCTGCTCTACCGAACACCGAAGCTTCAAATGTTCGAAGCATTCGAAATTCGAAATGTCGAAGCCTTCGAACGGAAGCACTAGCCCCAGTCCACTGACAAGGCGCCGCGCCAAGACGCACAACTGTACGAGAGACGATTTACAATCGCGCAATTCCGCGACGCTCAGCCACGAGTGAAAGGAGTTCTATCGCTCGTCGATCGCAAATAAAATCGAGACACGCGTTATAAGCCGTGAACCGAGGTAGATCTGCGGCTATCGCTATGGGCGCTTCCGGTCCCCCCGGTTTTCCTCATGCAATCACACGGATAGTGTGTTTGAATATCGGAATAAAGAGAGACGCGGCCGGAGTGTGACGGCCGTGCGATATTCTCCTCGACGGTCATAAATATTTAAGCGCCTCGATCTGCACCCCCTCGTAAATGTATGGATGAAACATTGCGCGCCATGAAACTTTCGAAATCACTCTCGGACGGTGGCGGGAAGGGAAGGTAGGTACTGGCCGCGCCGCGCGCCGTAGTTTGTTGATTTTATAAACAACGAAGAAGAACTGTCAGACACAATACCTCCGCAACAGCCATATCTCGTTGCAACCATCCGTATGACGTGAGATCACCGCGGTTCCGACCACGAGCGAATTATGTTTCGTGACATTCTTGTATTCTATATTTCGTTACTCTCCCTCTCTACGGCCCGGGTCGGTCTACAGGGTCGAGGGAAAAAGGTAAAGCGTGAGCACGCTATTCTAAATACGGGAACTTAACGACACAGATCGAAATGCGCCGGAGTCACGCGACGCGCGAATCAGCGCAAACGTTCGAAACGATTTCGCGATGTTAATAACGGTGATGTCGTTACGAGATTTCGTTTAACACGTAACTTCTCCGCCGAATTTCTTTCTCCCTCTCTCTCTCTCTCTCTCTCTCTCTTCTACCGCAGAAAGTTTCACCCGGCGAATCTCGACGCGTAAGAATCGCCCCTCGTATTCCTAATTTTCACGATCCGCGCGCGAAATTTCGCGGAAGCGAACCGCACGATTTCGATTAAAATTCATTAACCTCCCTCTGTCACCAAGTTTTCTCAAGTTTGCGTACTTCGAGCCTCCCCGCCGTTAATAACCCGACGGAGAGATAAATCTTTCTACCTTCTTCTTCTTCTCTCTCTTTCTCTCCTCTCCACCCCATCTCTTTCTCCTTCCCCCTTTTTTTTATAATAATAATACCGACAATAAAGTGGCCTCCAATTTTAACTGCGTTATCGCCGCGAAAGTTCCGCGCGATGGGATGAAGAGGCGGACGGGGATGTAACAGGGTAACTTCGTCCTGGCTACGTCCTCGCTCGTGTATTGATCGGTCAGGTGTGTGCATACAGTTTGCTGCAGGATTTCCCGTTCGTAAAATCCCTCCTCCTTGAACGACCCCCGTCTCGTTTAAACCTTTGAAAGCTCGCGGCGATTTCTGTCCCGTTTCGTTCGCGGAGAATTGATGCAATTTCGCGGCGTAACTTGCACCGGCGCGCACACATACACCGCTTTCCGGTGCGCCGGGCGCATTTTATACACGTCCGTGAGAAAGAGGGAGAGGAAAAAGAGAGAGAGAGAGAGAAAGTCGGATTTTTGTCCTAAAATATCAACACGACGCGATTTTTCAATTAAAAACCGTACACTTGCGATGCGCGTAATAACAAGGTGATATGATAACGAACAGGCGCGAGCAACCGTAAAATCCGCGCGATGGCTTTAACAAAAGGGTACATTGTTGTAAACGCGGGTGTATCTAGTTAGCTCGCATTAAAATAGCATTAATTCCCACTCGCGCGAAACATTTATTTGACCACGCTCCTTTTCTTTTCAAGCGGCTGAAACGTATATTACCATAATAATTGTGACTATAGAAACGAGTAGTTAATTAAATACCGTGCACGCGAGAACAAAATGTACAAATTACATTTCGTTAGAAGCGAAATACGTTTACGTATAAATGCATTAATTTACACGGCGGTGAGAGAATGGGAAACGCGTTAAATAAATCTCCACCTCCTTCCCTTCCTCCCTCCCTCCCTCTCTCCCTCTCTCTTTCTTTCTTCCTCGAGATAATCTTACCACTTTTGCGAGCAACAAAGCCGCGATAATGAAGCCCGAAGTAATTCCGATAATCTCAAACGCGATCACTTATCGGATATCAGAGAGCTCGCATCCGCGAGATGCCGGAAAGGCGTGCGCGGCAAAAAAAAAGAGAATTCAATAAGTATAACTGCCGCTGTCGTGAATTATAAACGACCCTCCTCCCCCAGCCCCTCTCCATTTCCTCCCCTCGCCGGCCCTATGCACTTATGGGGCGGAAATGACGTGTGCGCGAGCTCGCCGAGAGCGTAGGGACACCCGCAGCGGCGGCGGCAGCGACGGCGAACGAGGAGGAACGAGAGCGCGGTATCCCGTCGAGTCCTCGAGTCCTCTCGGCGTTTTCCTTTCGCTCGCCCCCTCCTTCTTCGTCCCTTCCGCGCAAGCCGCTGATTCTGTTTGCCCTGCACTGTCCTTTGCGGGGTTGATTGCAGCGCACCGTCCTCTCCACGGCTCTATTCCGCGCACGTTGACCATAACCGAATTAACTCGTAATTAGTTTACATAAAATTACGTCGACCAACTCTCTCCGTCGCCCTCTCCCGCCCTCCCCGCCTCTTCGCTTGGTCCCAACTCGCTTCGGCCTCGACCCGGCCTCTCAACCCTGTCTTCCGGATCGACCGGCCGATTACACCTATGAGGGCACCTGCCTATCGCGCGTTCGACACGCCGACACGCTCGAAAGCCTATCGCCCAGCTTGCTACGCAATTTCATTATCGGTGATTTAGTTGAACGCATCTCGCGCCGCCACCGTCGAACGGAAGCGCCGGGACGCGCCGGGACGCGCCGGTGGTTTATGAGCTGTGTGATGCTCGCTCACGCGAAAGGGCCAAACTCGGAAATGTAATTGTCGAGGATCACCGCGAATTCGCGCGCCCGCTCCGTTCTTCCGCGCGGCGTCAGGGCGTCTCACGTTCCGTGCGCACCTTCGCCGGCGCGAAGATAAACGTTTGATCTTCCCGTGGCGAAACCGTGGCGCTTATCGAGTCGCGAATCGATCGCGAGGTGCGATGTCGCCGATAACAATGCGATGAGTAAAGAGAGTATCTCGAAATAGCGGCTCCGAAATAGCCCCATCCGACCACTTAAGCTTCCGGCGTCGAGTGAACCTTTGATGTCACGTATTTTATTTAAACGCTCCTTTACACCGATCAAGTCCAGATTTACAATAGGTGTAGCAAGCTTTAAGTCATAAGAAATTGACCAGACCAATATATATATATATATATATATATAGTGTCTATGGATTCTCTCCGACGTTTCATTCATTCGCGCTCTTCGGCCCCTCCCGATAATCACCCCCGCCCCCCGCGTTAACGATTAATTTTAATTAATTTCCCAAAAATGTATCGGAAAAGTGAACGCGTAATAAATGATGATCTATAATTTTCATCGGCAGCTGAAATCCGCATGCACACACGCGCACACACATACACGCACCCTCGCGCGCTCATTAAATGGCTGTTTTTCACGTTTCCCGGTACTGCGATCGCCGTGCGATAATCATGCAGGCAGGCAGGCGCAGCGTTATAATCTGCTTGCTTTTTACGCCGCGAAAATATTAATGGCGACAAATGCAAGATGTCACACGCGCGCGCGCATCGCATCGTGTATACATGCTCGCTCGCTAGCGCGTGCACGCCATTCGCCGGGTAGCGTATCTCTCGCGCATCTCATATTCATGGACTCAAACTCGGCGCAACGTGTGTTTCACGGGCAATTCCTCCGACGCCCGATACCCTGTAAAATATGCAACGCGTTATCATTACCGCTATATACGCGCGGCCCCCGCGGGCGCATTGGAGGCATCACACAAACGATAATGCCAATAACACGCCTCAGCGATACATTATACGGGCGTAATGCGCTTCGACGTGAATTATTTTTACCTCGCGAGAGTGCGAGTCGCGCGAAAACGGCCGTGTCGGAAGACGAGACCAGCCATCGTCGGTGGAACTCGAGTGGGCTGACGCGAAATCGCCTGTCTGCGATTTTACGATGTGAATGTCGAATGAAAACTCGAGTCCGTGGCGAACAATGCGAATGTCGAATCGCAAAGTCGAGTCCGCCGCGAAAAATTAAAGTTTCGGGGATGAAAACGTTTTTTTCCGCGAATTTTTTTTGTCGGTTCTTGTTCCAAGGTCGCGAAGATTCGTTCGGGAAAATTCACATTGTTTGATTAAAACCCGCCATATTTACGTTTTTCCATAAAGAGGATAAGAAGCCGGGAAATTCGCGGAAAGATTGGGGAAAAAGGATTTTTTTCTGAAACTTTATAATTAGACGGAATAGTCCATCGAGACCGGGGGGAAAATCCGGGCAGAAGTTAATCGGGACGTGCCCCACGTTTGTAGTGGCTCTAGATAGGCATGCCCTCAAAATAGGCCTGCTTTCGTTGAGCCTAGATATGGTTTAGAAAAGCAAATCCTGAATGGAATTTCGTAAATAGGCTCCTAACCGGCACTGACATAGGGTTCAGTCAGAGGCTAGTCAGATAAATTTATAAAACTGACGAAGGGGGGCCTGAATTGCACGGACGCCACATTTCCGTAAGGTCTTTTTAGCGCCCGTTTTAAATTCCTATCCGGAAAGTCACGAAGCGAGAAGTAACCAATCTTACGCATTCCTTATCCGCACCTTTCGCTCTACTTATCTCACCTTCGGCGATGAGAGAGAATGCGCCACGCTGGGCAAACTTTTCATGCCTTTTTTTTTTTCTTTTCCATTGCGCTTTCACATAAAGGTCAGCTCATTCAGTCTTAAAGTACAAAGTACGTCGAGTAATGGGCAATGCGATCGATTAAAAATAGACTAACTGGCATTCTCTCCCTCTCTCCCTCGGCACGCCCTTCGCCCTTACGAAGCGCGCTCGTAACGAAAGTCGGCCGGCCGCGGAAACGCGCGATCGGTCCGTTAGCACACGGCACGGCTACTTTTGTCTATCGAGCCGGAATACGTCGGCGTGATAACGCCATTACAAAGGTCACTGTCGTGACCCTCCCGTCGGCGGTGAGAGAGGTGGGTGGCGTTCGGGGTCAGGAGTTGCTGCAACCTGCCGGCGAGCTACCCTCCGTCTTTCCACGGCGAGCTCTCTGTATTTCTCTCCTCTCTCTCTCTTTCTCTCTCTCTCTCTCTCTCTCTTCCTTCTTGTATTCATGAACTTGAACGTGACCATAGCGGCTTCGCGGACCAGTCGCATCCGGTTCGTGGCGCGTAAAGATTCGCGCAAAGAAAAGATTACCCACCGCGACAGGAATCCGTTGCTTTCGGAACACCGATCAGCGGCTTCCGCGACAAAAAATCCCTTCACCCCGGGTCGCCCGACTGTAGGTGTATATGTGTGTGTGTGTTACTTGCAGAGGTAGCGTAGCGTTAACTTTTATGAACACGCGTGGTGCGCAAATTACTGGCATTTGCAGCGCGTTGCAATGTGACCCCGAGGATATCTTCATTTTCAGAGGAACCAAAGAGGCGGAAGCTTCGTGAGAGCTGACTTTATTATCGCGTTTTATCAACGAACCGTACGCGCGGGTAAAGTTTAAAGAGACCAAGGTCTCATTTGTAAAATGTTTCGCGTTGTTGACACTTGTTTTTTTTTCTCCCCCACGCTGCATCGCCGCGAGCGCGCAAATGATCTCGTCCTTTCGCATTTCGCCTGCTCTCCCCGCGCTGGTTTCCACATACGGCGGTCTCCGCGGATCGAGACGGCTTGAAATCCGTGATCCGAGCCGGGATAACCGACTCGATGAGAAATATTACGCGCGAATATCACGCAACAATGTATTGTCGATTCAACGATAACAAATTCTTCGATAAACAGCAAGTTTCACCGTATTTTTTCAAACATCCTATAAATAACAAATCCATACAGACGCAAGATATACGCGCACAATGCCGCGATATATTGTTATGCAAATGCGGTATCGCGTCAGGATAAGCGTCAGGCGACTTAAAACAATGTAAACTTTATGACAAAGGCGGAAAATGGCCGAAAACCGCGATAATGGGCTTCATAATCCATTAAACAAAATCCATTATGCAAAACTCCCGATTAAATGTGTCCATCCTGGAATACAAATTTTATCGTCTGTAGCAGTCGTGTAATACAATTACACGCACGAATTGATAAATTCATAATGAGGAGGCCATGATGCTCACGCAGTCACAGTTTACATCGAGATGTTTTTGCGCGCGCCCATTAAACGCGCGACGCCGGGCGATCTACATTTTAATTAACCGAACTTCCCAGCCGCGACAACTAACAGCAAGCGGAAGATCGACCGACTGCAATTTTCAATTTGTCAAACTTTCGTACGTCGTGCAACACGCGTGCTCTTTTCTCTCTCCCTCTTTTCAACTCACTCCTTGGTATTCAACAGTTGTAGTCGTTACGAGGAAACCGTTCCGCCTCTGAAGTCCGCCTCCGAGAAGAGGAATAAGTCTGTCTGAGAGGGGGAAGAATTGTTCTTCCTCTTGAGAAGTACATTTGAAGAGGAACGCCTGTACTTCTCCACTGGTATTGACGCATCTCGGATATATGGTAGAGTAACTTCGAATAAGAGACGGTTTCTCGATAGCTTCCTATATATGTACTTTATCGCGAGCTCAGGGGGTTGAAACAACCTCTCGCTGAGGTAAACCGGACGCATTACTTTCCGATCCAATTTAGCCGAGCCGTGAGGAACACCCGACCCCGAAAACGAGAGTTATCGCTTATTTTTTTAGGTACGTTTTAACCGCGCACAGAACAATTTTTGCGTGTATATTGGGTGTGGCAAAATCCATGATACAAGTGTGAAAAGGACGGCCCCTTGTAAAAACCAGTCAAAATTATGGAATAAATTTTTTCATTATTTTTTATCTTTCCCTTTTTCATTTTTTTTCCCCCCCATTTTATCGAGTGCGCGTGCATTTGACTAACAAACAGGTACAGCTCAACGGATCTCGCTACGCATAACTACTTCTGCTTGTTTATCCCGCTTGTATATAAACATTGTCATGACTTGTGAAATTTATTAATAAAATTATTATTTATTAATAAAATTGATCAAGCAAGTTCCACGAATGCGTTTAAATTTATTGTTGCAAGTGCGCTAAGTGCAATAACACGTACATGATGGTTCTTCAAAGTCAGTTTTTCAAAGTCAGTTTCTTCTAAAACAAAACCTGTTAAAAAAAAAATTATTCTATTTGTCTCATTATTCTTCATTTTCGACTTACATTCGCACAGGATGTCACTCTTTTTTCGTTTGCATAAAAAATCCTGCTGCACCCCGTATAACAACATATCTTTATTTTTGACAAAATCATTATTACATAATCGATAACGTAACACATTTTCGCATTTTCATATTTGTAATTCGCGCCCGGGCACAATTTCGGCACGATTAATCATTACCAAGTGTGACATCTGCCTTCCTACAAAGAAGATCGAATGAAAGCGACGTAATCTGACTTAAGGCTGCAGTATACCCGCATTTTTGTCCTTCTGCCGGCTTAACCCCTTCCTGCGTCATCCCCGGCGGGATTAAAGATACCGAGAATGCGGAACCGGGGACGATGAGGGAGAAAGCGCGAGAGAGGCCTCGAGGTTGAGAGAAGTTTAATCCCCTGACTGTAATTACGCTGTATTCCAAGGCTAAAAATATTTCGAACCCCGGGCAAGAGATAGACGGCCGGAACGTAAGGGACGGTCAATTAAGCGCGGCGACTTTGTACCTTCGACTGGATTTGCCGCGTGATTTTCGCTCTCTCAGCGTTCATCGTCGCGCGTTGGCCATTTACGAGAGAGAGAGAGAGAGAGAGAGAGAGAGAGAGAGAGAGAGAAAAAGAGAAAGAAAATCGCGAACGCTCGGGCAAACACGCAGGATCTCGATTGTTTGCGCTCGTTTTAACCCGTTGAATCCGACAGCTTGCAAAATTTAAACGTGTATCACGCGCGGTATTATATAAAGTTAATGATGTAACGTGTATAAATAATTACGAGTACAAAGGCTCGGATTTTAAATGTTCGCAATATATTATTATCGTTAATACACGGAATATACAGCATTTATTGAATATGTTTATTGCGCAATCATTTATTGTGCCGCTTTATTTCTTCTTTCGAGAGAAAACTGCAAGACGTGCATATTACTTTCGTCGTTATCAATTATTAATTTATCGACAGCTCATATTCGATATGCGTTCGCAATGCGTATAAATGACAGTTATCTTTTTCCCTTATCGAGCACCATCGAGCCACAAAAAGCCTCGGCGAGGTCCGTTACCGGAGAAATCGATAATCATATGTTCGTTTTTTCACAATGTGTCGTAAAGGAGTTTATCGATTTTGTCGTTTCGCGGTATTGGCGGGAACGCAATTAAACTGCAATTATTAACGTCAGCGCGAAATATAGCGGATCGCTCTGGCATTGTTGCAAAATTATATCCGAGCGAATATTACGTCAGACGGCGGGCGGAGTTTTCGTTCAGGGCTCTTTAACCAAAACCAATTACTGAGACAGGCAGATTTAATTTTCCGCCGGCGATAAAATTAATTCAATACCGTGTTCATATATTTCTGCAATGTATAGGATTGGCACAATGAATTTCACGCAAGAAGGGACCAATTAGCGATACGCGACCGTGCACCGAGCGTATCGTGTTAAGGTGCATTGATAATGGAAGTGAAGGATTAATCCTTTCATCAGGCGGGCCGGAATAGCAGCCTATTGTGTTTGCATTATTATGAATTTTCGGAAACTATTATATTTTACGAACAACCAATAAGAAAGATAGACTAGAAAGAGCCGTCGCTGGATATTGGACGCGACGATTTTCAAATTTATCGAGAGAATAAAATGGTTCGACACGGTGTAGCGTGTTATACTTTATCCAATATATTCCTCTAAAATTAAATTTATAAATTATAGAGTGATAAAAACCTACCTTGACGATACTAACACACTTATTAACTTCTCTCTAAAACTTTTAATTCTACCGATTAATTTCCACTGCTATTTTCGACAACCTATTTTGACGCTGAAACAGCGAAAACGAAATGTTAAAATAGTATCAGGGAGTGAAAATATAAAATAGGAGTAAATTATACTATTAGAATGAAATCGAACCTATTTTACTCCTACTATGTTACAGAATTAAAGAACACAAATCATTTAACACAGAGCGAAAATTTCAACTCGAATAACCCCTAAGGTAGAATCCAATCTCCGTAATCTCTATTTCATCATGCAAGAACGCATGATCTTCATCTTGTGTGATTTTCATCTTTGATATCATGAGTATTCATAAGGCACCCTATTAATAAGCACGGTAATAAGTGCGTCTTATTACCCGTGGCAAATTTGAACTTCTCTCGGGGCCACGTAACGTTCGCAGATGCGCGCAATAATAACGGACCGGGAAGAGAGCGACGGACATTCGAATAATAATGCCAGGGTGAGACATCAAGTTTCGAAAGTACAAGGCGTGAGGCAGGTGCCGTCGATTAAACGCGCAACGCGGTCGAAAATACGGTACATTGTACACCGAGTATGCAGTGTCAAAAGTTTCATCGAGTTGTAAATGAAGACACGCGTGATGAAAAAAGGAATCCTACGGCAACTGGATAATGGCGGAGGTCTTCGTTTCCAATAGTAACACATACGGTGATCGCAAGGAATTATCGAATGATCGCCATGCGTATTAAAGCCACTATTAGTCCTTTGCAAGTGTCAGTGCGTAATTCGGCTTGTCGCCAAGTAACCGTCACTTTCCCGTCGATAAGTACGTCATTTGAGAAAAAAAAATTAGCCGAAGGAATATTTCGGTTCGAACTAACGCGTTCTAGCATCTACACGTCGCTTTCTTTTTGCATAATTCTTCTTTTTACAATCTTTTTACATAATTTTTACATAATCTCGTTGCTCTTCGCAATTTATTTTTGTAATTTCTGATGCCAACTTTGTCTCCCCGACAGATACTTCTTAGTAATAATATTATATAATAACATGACTGTGATTCTAATAACAAGGCTTTAAAATAAGTCGACGTGAAGATGAAAAATAAGTTTCCGGTAAGAAGTATTTGAAATCACTTCGCTGTTGAGACTCAGAGATCATACTCGACATTGTTTCAGGAAGAATCCTTTGTAGCCTCGGGAAAAGGCATGAAAATCTTTTTATTTTTGTTCCCCCTCCCTTATATATTACATGAGTTAAATGTCGCTCCCCTTTTTATTATATCGATTACCTAAGGCGGAAGAATAAAACACTGTTCGTGTAATCGTGGTTCAATGGAATCGAAAATAATCACACGAAGTTCAAAGGCAACTGAAAGCGACTAAACAGAGAGGGAAAGAGTGAGAAAGAAGCCAATAAGAAACAAATCAAGACAAAAACGAAACTTAAGAAGCCTCGGGAAGTCTTGCGATAAATCGCAGTAGGGGAAAAAAGAACTTACCGACGCAGGAAAAGGTGGTGGACAGGAAGGGGGGAGGGGGAGGGGGCGAATTGTTCCGGACAGGAAATCGATGTATTGGTATTTTCTTTTGCTCACTTCAATATCTATTCAAAGCTTTTTTCGAGACTTCCGTGAAAGGTGACGTGTGAGCGCAAGTTTAACAGATGTCAGCGAGTAAGAGCAAATTCAAATCTTAAATTTTGTAGCATTTTATATTAAAATATAATACGATTAAATTGCGTTATTATATTTATTAATTACGTTGCGTGGAGATTAAACAAATTTCCATTATATCGCATAACATGTGGATTAACCAAATAGTCATTACCGATATTCATAGAATTTAACCGAATAACGTTCTCTCACTGCATAATTAGATAAATATATGTATATTGTATTGTTACTTTTATAATTATATGTCGTCGTTGCATTACTAATTAGCATTTAGTATTAATACAATATTCGAGAATTGTAAATTAGAACTTCTAATAATCGTGTCGTAATTTAACAATATAATATTTTCATTAATTCTCAGTTATTTGCAAAAAATTGGGTGTCTCCTGCTCGGGGATTGATCGGATGTCATAATCAAACCAAATACTAACACAGGTTCGTGGCCGATACCATGACGACACTTATCTCCTCTGAAACACTCCGCGACTAGACTCTTTGGAGGGTCACTCGATAGAAGGAACGCTGCCCGTGCTGCCATTGTCCCTTTTCAAGCTCACCGTCGCTTTACTGTATGCAATAAAGTCGGTTATAAAACGAGATATCGCGAAAAAACTCATCCGGCCAAGTGGTTGCCAGATAATTGAATTGAGTTAGGTTCCGCAAAAAAAAAATTGGATGACCCACAAAGCGACAGGATGCATTAGAAGATGAAAGCTCAAGCGCATCGAAGTTTTACAAATACGCGCATTATACGGAAAAATGAAACGTAGAAATATTTGATATAAATGACGATACAAAGCTCATCGCAATGCATCTTGCGTAATTGCATTACCGATTCAACGCAATTGTTACGATTTGTATTACAATTCACGGAAAAAGAAATTACTGTGTATATATATCCAAAAAATATTTAAGTTCTTGAAATTTGTTCCGTTAATCGGAGAAGACGTAAATATCTTTAGGACGTTTAGAATCGTACGTGGATATCTTGAGAATATCTCTAGAATATTTTTATAGAAAGATATATGTAGAAACATGAAAAAAAATCCGGTGAAATTTCTGTGACGATGAACAAACCGAACGTGTTTTGATTGAAGGAAATAGAATCTCTAGTTATAAGTATCTGATTATAAGCTTTAAATTTTCGGGAATGACCCGACTTTTTCCAATTTTTCCGCAAATTTCTTTGATTTCTGTCCGAAAGATACAAAAATTCGTTATTCGTTAAGAAAAATTCATATACGTTCCGTTAAAACCCACCATATTTACTTTTTTTCGTAAAGAAAGCAAGAAACCAAAAAAAAATCCACAGAAGAATTGTGAGAAAACGGTTTTCTTCCGAAACTTGAAAACTATATAAGAACCTAATTTAGTTCATAAGGGATCGGAAATTCTGCTTCCTTCGACTAAAACGCGTTTGATTTGTTTACTGTAAATCAGGTAAGTTCAACCAAACAAGTACAACTTTCTTTCCCGTCTGGAATATCTTATGAATATCTTTAGAAAATTGTGCGAACAATCTGTCCTTTTCTTTGTCGTTACGTCGGCCTATAAAAATAAATATATTATTATCCCGTTACAGACGCGATATGGAGGACCGACCTGGATTGGGTAGTGATCCATCGCGATCGGCTGGTGTTGCTGAGTTTTATGAACCCGATCGGCAACATAAGCACCTTGACCGGCACGATAACTCCGCAGCCCTTCGTAACCTTAACTCCGGACGAAGCCGGCCTTAACGAGGATCTCGACGAGTTCGCCACCCCGACGTCCAGTCTGACGAACATCGCGCTTCCCGATGCGGTCGAGACTCGTGCCGGCGAGACGACCACCACGTTCTCGACGATTGTCCAACCGATCGTTACCAATCCAACTGTGAACCCCGCAACGACTACCGGCAAAACAAATACGGCGACGAGCACAACGAGCACCGAGGCGACTTCGAGCGCGCAATCGAAGACAACGGTGTTGCCGAAGGGCAGCACCGCGAGACGACCGACCATGAGAACTATCGCCAGGAACGGCAGTTCGAAGGGCAGGTCAAAGGCGAAGAATCTCACGAGGATAACCACCACGGCGAAGCCTGCCCGAGCGGCCGGCGGGAACATGACGGCGCAGAATATGCCGCTGACGATGAACAGCCTGGCGGATCTCGACCATCCCGAGAATTTGAATCTGGAACTTCAAACAGGTAAGCCGCTCGTCAATCGATCGAATCTCGTAACTGTCGTCGATCGCCGGCTATTCGTCTCGGGAGTGACATCAGCTCGGGGAAACAGTTTCAGAGGGAAAATTAATTAACACGCGCGCATTGCGGAAACTGTGAGAACAGAATTACCGGGAACGCCGAAAGCGCGCTTTGTTTCGATACGATAGTCGTATGAAACATTTGCGAAACGTTCGCGAGACCGATAGATTGAGAGAGAGATTAGTGGAGATTTGTGTAACGCTTCCACGAGGAACGTTTCCTCTGTATTATTAATTCGCTGTCTCCCTTACTCGATTCGCGCAGCGTAGCCGGCGAAAATAAATATCCGAGCGCGGGAGAATATCCGGTCGCTGAAAACGGGATTATTTACGCAGCCGCGCGCTTCGTTTTTCAGCCGAATCATACGGCCCGATTACTTTGGAATATCTGAATTACGCCGTCGCGCTCGGCGTATACTCGGTAAGATATCCCGCCGTCTTCTGGTCGTGCAACAAAGCATTGGGCACAATCTTCAGCCTGCAGTTGGTCGTAAATTCAGCGCAGAGTCTGCTGGCTTACGCCGGAATGTCCGTCCTTTACAAGGTAAGCAACGCGAAGTATTCGATGCCGGTTAAAACTCGCGGGGAACTTCTCGCTGACGTCTCAGTCCGGCCGGCGCACTTGCATATACCATACTTGCGGATACCCGGGGAACTTAATCACAATAGCGAAGAATCCGAGGAACGTAAGAAACCCGAAGAAATATACATTGCTGAAACGGACATCCGCGTTTTACATGGAAACCCGCAAACGTTTACTCAAATCTTTAATAGAACTGCGACACAAACTTGAGATATTATAACCTGCTCCTTATTATATTAATTTTGTTATTGCGAAAATTTATCATCGTTGCGTGTAAATAAAATAAAAGAGAAAGAGGATATCAGGAAAAGGGCTGACAATACACAGTTGTTTTGGTGCAAAAAAAAATTATTTAATCTTTGAATATTTGAAATGATAAAACATCGTTATATATTGAAACTTCCGTGTCAAGAATATAAGAAGCATACACAGTCGCTAGTCGCCGTGGAGTAACTAAGAAAAGGAGATTTTGTTTACACGAGAGCTCGCGATCAGCCGAGTATAATACGCTGGGGATCAAATGAAATAAAGTTTCTGTTTGCGCGTCGCCAAAGGCAGTAATCGACACATCTCGTATACTTTTATTTCGTTCTTATTTATTTCCTTCTTTTTCTTTTATTTAGCGACCGTATTTTTTATTAAATATATAAACCTGTCCTTTCAGGTGCAAGTTGTGGGGCCTTTGAAAGTCCTACCGCTCCTCCGGCACCGCACCGTAGCGGCCACCAGTACAATTTCAACGATATTCGGAGACTCCTACTTTCTGCTGAATCCCCATGTAACCCTCGTGCTATTTGCCCTCTCGTCCCTCCTCGTACTCTGCTCCAGCATGGTCATGTACTTCTACGCTCACGGCAGGTAAATATTTAGCGTGTTATGCGCAGAGGCCAGCTTACTCGGCCCCGTACGATAATCGATTAAACTCCGGCGGAGATTGCCGCCGACTCTTTTTGCCGCAACGAAAATTATCTGGCCCATCCGCCGCTATCAGATAACGCGGCAGAGTAAACGCAGTTTGTTCTCGCGTAAAAGAGTTACACGTGCGGATTATCTCGTGAGGGCGTGTTGCACCCCGCTTTATCGGCGAATCTTTTCGCGAAACGATCTTAATACCTCGTTACGAAACGCCGGGACGTTATAATTATTTACTACGGTGTTCGTGTTTGCGTCCTCCCCCCCACCTGGGAGGGGGGAAACTTTGCACCCGCCATCCCGGAGCGCAAAAAACATCTCTATCGCGGAACTCGACGACCCCGTAATTTCTTTTCTTGCCGTCCGTTTATCCGGCTTTTATTTGACTTGCTAATTTGCTAATTTGAAACAGCACTTGTACGCACAAGACGTACCAGGCCGGGCGTGCCTCCCGATACCGTCGTTATTCAGTATGAAACTCAATGGCTCCCTTAATACGTTCCGATCCTCCTTTCTCGGCTTTCCGTGGCATAGAACAAAGGATAGCAATTAACAATATCGCGGCGTATCTCTTACTACTTTTACCTTTGAAAGATAGACGGGACGACGTAGAAACAGAGAGAAAAGTAATGTTTTGATGTAATTTTTAAAAAGTGAAAAATTCTTTCAGTGGATACGAAACTGAAGGAAAATGTGTTACATTCAAGTAAACATTCTCTAAGGAGTATTGGAATAATGATTTCACCTGAATTAAGTAAATACCACGTAGTATTTGTTTCTCTCAGTGTGCTACATTCAAATAATATTTACTTAATCCAAATAAGATAATTATCTCAATATTCCTTAGCAAATGTGTATTCGAATGCAGCACTTTTTTTCTTCCAATGTGAAAGCTACGATAAAAAGTTCAATTGCATCCCTAATAGTGAACCGAGTCTTTATCTGCAATTCGCGAAAATCCCGGGGTAGACAGTATATTTTACGGTGGAAAATAAAATCAAGCGAATTTCCTGGAAACTTTCGAGAGGGGCGGCGCTCGGGGGATCGATTGAATTTTGCGCTATCGTGTCTCACGTAACTTTCGCAATACAAGCGTATTACCGCGAGTGCGCATAGAAACACGATGACTCGTGAATGAGTTATTATCGCGGATCTCTTCATTCTCCTCGTTTCGGAACGCTGGTGCATAATCGAAGCGATGTTCCGGCGTTGCGCGTTCTCGCGTTTATCGATTTAAAATACAATTAACTCTCCGCGTAATTTCCCGCGGAACGAAGCTGCCCCCCCCGGGCCACTCCACCTCCGTCGAGGCGCGGGGATAGCTCCGCGCGCACGTTGTCCCGCTCGGCGCGCACCGGGCCAATTATCAATGTAAACAGCGATGTCACGCGTGCCTGATCGCGCGACGCACGGCGCCTCTCTGCGTAGGTTCACGGCGTTCCTGAACCAGGAGCGCGAACGTCGCGTGATCCTGCCGAAGGACGGCCGCGAGGGCAACGGCTGGGTCTACTTCACACACTGTACGGCGCTGTGCGTGTTCCTGGCGATCGCGATCTGCAGCGCACCGCTGCTCTACGACTACACCGTGGTGTACCGCGGCAGCCTGGACGGTGCCATCCTCGCCTGCATCATCGGCACGATCCTCCATCTCTTCCTCTGGATGCTGCTCTGGATATTCCTCACCATCAAGCAGCGCTGGACGTTCAAGCTGCGCGTCACCATCGGACGCGCCACCGTCAGGTCCGCCAGGTCGGTCAAGCTCGTCACCGACGTCGACCTGCTGTCGGCTAGGGACGACGACGACGGCACTAGCGCGCCCCTACTCGTGGTCGGTAACGGCAGGACGTACACCATCGCCGATACCTCGCCGAAGAAGGCCATCATGAGCGTCATACAGAAGGCCGCGATGGAGAGGAAAGCGCGATCGCAAGGTAATGCCCGTTACCAGCGAGGATATATGAGTTTTCGTCCTTACCGGGCACGTGTATTTCAGTCCTCGCGTGTGGAGCCTCTCTTCCGCGACGAAAAACTCGCGATAACGGTAAGTCCGGATCTACAATAGGTCTGCTGCTCTAAGCGATAGTATGTAACGTGATATCTGACAGGATAAGAGACGTTTCCCGAAAGTCGTGATAACGCTTAAATCTTGGAAACTGCAACGTCTGGTGCAAAATTTTATATTACAAATGGTCCACCAAAATTTTTGTCTTACTTTAACATGACGGGGTTATGTTAAAAATACACGAATATATTAAATTAATGTACTCACTTTGTTAATGTGTTATTTTGTAACATATTCATTTTGTTAAAGTAATACAAAAGTTTCGGTAGACTATTTGTAACACCAATTTTCTCATTGTGTAGCGCTGGACATATTTTTTCCTAAAAATTACGTTACAATCTTTCGAGCAAAAGGCTAAAGGCTTACTACATTATTACTGATTATCATTATTAGATCCGGACTAACGAGAATTGCTGAAATATTATCTTGCATAATTGGCTATAATTGTGCAAGGAAGATTTTAACCTACATGGAGTACGTTTCGAGAAGATAAAAATTGATGGGTAATCTAAAAAGCACAAATAGCACTGAGGTTCTTCACAATCGTTCAAGAAATCGTTCAAGCATAGTCCATTTTCTTCTCTATTCATTGGCAAGTTTAACCCTGAAAAAAATTGGCAAAAAAGACGCATAGTAAGAAATGGCACGACGAGTAGAGAATAAAAACTGTTTTTTAATTAATTCTCGGCGCCCACAAGGGACTTGAATCTTTTTGTTTTGTAAAAAGACATATAGACTACTCATTAGTAACAAAAATCATATTTTTGTGGGTTGGATGTTTCTTGCATAACTACGGCCGATTGATTCACATCCGAGGATATCGGATAAGTTTAGTTCTCTCTTGTCACCGTGTGCTTCTTGCAATTCCACACAATTTCGTGGTATTACAAGACGCGACTCCGAAGCTGTGCGCTTGTTTTAATCGAGAAGAGGGAACGGCATGCGCGAGCTGTGCCGCGCGTAAAACAGAGCGAGCCGCGGGGCTTAAATGTTCCGATCGATCGAAAGAGTATATGCGGCTAATACCCGGGAACGATTTATCGACTTTTGCACGTCCGTCGCAGGCGGAAACGTCGATGGAGTCGACGGGGAGCCGACGGCCGACGGTGACGAGCAGATCTACTGGCTCAGGCCAAAATTGCGCCCCTCGCCCGCACAGTCCCCGAACGACGCCGGCGGCGCGCCGACGTCCGACAAGGGCTGGCTGAACAAGAAGCTGAAGCCTAAGGTCACCTTTAACGACCTGCCTAGTACGTCAGGCTCGCGGTAACTACCCTCCTCCCTCCTCTTGGTGTCTTTGTGTATCTGTTTCTGTGCTTGCGACGCTCTGCCCTCTCGCATTCACACCTGTGATACCGCAGCAGCAGCACTCCTTTCCACGTTCCTCCACCGCGCACTCGAAAGCATTTAAATTTGGAAGAGAGATCGAAGGTGTCTATTTTCTTTCCTTTGCGCACTTTTGCGATGAAGAAATATCAAATCGATTATATGGGAAAATATACGAAAAACACTTAGTGCCGATTAAAGATTTATATTCTCATATATAAACAAGAATATATTGATCTTATATGAAGATAAAACTTGCTTATATGAGTAAATTTTGCATGGTTCCGCTGAAAATATATTTTTGTTATTCGAGAATAACTTTCAAAAATTAAGAGGACAAAATATTTGATAGAAAGAATGGTGTCTTCAAACTAAAAACTGCACCAATTCATAAAAAGTATTCTTAAATAACAAGAACATGGCATTTTTAGCGGAACTATATGGAATTTCTTCATATGTGAGCAAGTTTTGTTTTTATATAAAATTATCCTTATTTATACATGAAATATATATTTATCCTTATTTATACATGAAAATATATGAATTTTGATTTCATACAAATTTATTTTCGTGTATCAAGGCCCCTTCAGCTTGATTTCGTTGAAGCACGACATATCGGAACTAATGCCTGTGTTCGGAGAAATCAGCTTAATGAGCGCTTGCTAATTGCTCCTGATTGGTACGTTGTCCCGGATCTACGAAGGATCCGAGAATGAATACCCTATTCACGGACAATAATCACTAAGCGCTCACTGAGCTACTTTCTCTGCTGAACGCAGCCATTTAATCTGGCATCTTGGGCTTCCGTGATACGAGAAAACGCTTGATCCGTCTTCCAGGTTAATGCCTCGTTCTCCTGAATTTATTTTTGACGTTTTGTGAGCTGGAACTTTCACGAAACGTTGACAATAAATTCACGAAGGGTGCGGCACCAGCCCGGAAGTCGGGCCCGGCATCGGAATTGTTCTTTCTATCCGCGTCTTGCTACGTGCGAGACGTTCACCTCGAATATGATTGACACGCGTAATTGCGCTCCCCCCTCCCTCCCCGTTCTACTACTCGCTTCTTTTATTCCCTCTGTCTGCCGATATAATCGATGTTTCGTCCCTGTGAGTATCAAATTCGAGAATTTCAGACTGGGACTGGCACCGAGACACTTTCCCATCTGAGATCGGTATTGTCGTCACGTGCAGATCGCAGAGCTTTCGTGGACTCCTCTTTACTTCACCTACATGTGTGTCCGTATCTACATTCCGCTTGATATACACTGTAAACCCAATTCACAATCTGCCATCGTTTCTCACTATCTTTCTTGGAACTCTGAGCTTTGAATTTTGCCGGCGATCGTTACATCGTCGCGTGACGAAGCGAGACACCGCTCTTGATTGCTCTCGATTGGTTTGCAGTAATAAGGGAAAAGCCAGACGAGGCGTCACTGACGGCGGGCCTGATGATGACGGAGATTACGCCACGTTACGCGAATTACCGCTGATCACCTCGCTGGACCCGGCCGATGATTCCACCTCCGAAGAGAACAAGGTAAACTATCCCGATAAATCCTTACGTGTCCCGATCAATCGCTCTGGATTTACAAACGAAAGTCAAACTTACTAAATACTTGGATCACTTTTCCCGTGCGCGTGTAGTATTGATTTTTCCTTCCTGTAAAAATGTCTCTCTTCGAGGTCAAAACGGTGTTAACAAAATAACGCTCGCCGATCTGCGAGATTTTGCGAGTCGGTTATTTGTCAGATTTTCTAACGAAGGTGTACGATACGAAGAGAACGTTCTATTCTCGCATCACCTCATTTCACTGCACTGAATACGCTTACGTCACACCTCCCGCCGCTTTTAATCTAGAGATATTCTTTTCGCATTTGACAGTGGACGAGATGGCCGATAACACGTAGGGACGGTATACCTAAATTCCGAAACGTAAGACTCGCACAAGATTATTCTTTTTTTCTGTGCTTCGGCGTAACACCGATTAACTGCGCGCGCGCGCGTGTGTGTGTGTGTGTGTGTTCTCCGTCGTCCACTAACAAATCTCACAGCGGTGACATGTGGAATTGATTCGAATATAAGCGGGCAACGAAACGCCAGTCGATCGACTTATAAAACAGTCGCGATATTATAGTTGCGTAGTACACATACGAACTGAAATTTCCTGAAATGTAAATCTGTAGATGCAAATGATATCAAAAGTAATTCGTACAGTGATAACTATAAATATTCTACAATCGGATTATTTCGTATAATTTTGGCTTTCGATATATTTCTTTATCGGTGTATGTGGTAGTGTGTATAGAGAGTAACTTTTTATTATTATACAAATTAGTTTTTACTTTTAATTGATATGTATGACTACATATATATATAGACAGAAGATATGCAGAAAGAAAAAGATAAAGACACATCCACTTGAAACTTTACACGTACGCTGAAACATCTACGAAGCCTTCGCAGCCTGGCAATTAGACGTGAACATGAATAGCTGGCAGTTTTGTCGCAAAGCTCGATTCCAAAGTACGAAACAAACACGAACAAACCAAGATTGTCCCAATTTTGGTTCACTAACTAACTAATAACATTCTCATCGCTCGGCATGAAACTAACATCTCTCCTGGTCTTCGTGCGGAGCAGCATTCTTCACGCTTACTAACGATGCCGCCCTTTTGACAGTTGCTCGAGTGCGTGAACGACGATCAAGTGACTTACTACGCGAGTGCGAATCGCGACCTACAACCGTCGGAGGGTGATCCTTCGCCCCTACTCACCCCCGACCCGCTACCCGATCCCGCGGCAGAACCACTTCCGCTGCCACCTCCGACTCCAACCTCCGCACCAACCACCGAAATTGTCACGGCGCCACTAACTACAAACGCCCAGGTACTAACAACCTTAACACGCAACCGTTTAGCTCACGTAGACGAGAGACGCGGGATCGTCATTGCGCGCAATTGAACGAATCCCCCATATAACACAAATATTCAAACGCCATCCTAGAGACGTTTCTGAGATTTTCAGATATCTCTGAAACGCTTTTAGGATATTTCTTGAACATTTGGGTCTTATCGCCAGAGTCAAAATTGTCGCACTATGTCAAACCTTTAATTCTACAACACAGCGAGAGCTAAGATCGCAAAACAAGTTGAATTCTGATAATACAATTTATTCCTACATTGATCAGTATGATATTTTAATCCTAGAATATTTTAAATCCTAGAAACCTTTTATTCTCTACGTCTTGGAGACGTGTAATGTTTAAGAAAGGAAAACTCGAAGATTTTTTAACGTGACATGTATATAAAACAAATTGGAAATTAATGGAGTGAGAAACAGTAAAAAGGAGAGTTCATAAAAAAATATTTAAATCTCAGAGACGCGCGTTAATATTATGGGATTTTCTTTTTCGCTGCTTTTAGCGTCAAAACAAACAGATCGTTTTGAACGAGAGCATTTGTAGCATCGAAGTGGCTGAAATTAAAATTGAATCTGTAGAATTAAAGGTTCGAGAAAGAGAAGTTGACAAGTATATGACAGTCGAAATAGGTTTGGATCTATGAGCCATCTAAGTAGCGCAAATCGTTCCTAACACATTGCGGACGGATTACGAGATATCTCGTATTTCATATTGCGTCGTTAGAGGCGAAAACATACTCAGTTACTGGGTACGGTTAGCAATAAAATGTCTGGTCCGCAATGTGTTAAGAACGTCAGAGTGGCATGAAAATTTCGACTCGAATAGAGTTCTCGTAGAATCGCGCACTGACGATCTCAATCTTCGTTTGCAATGTTCGAGGCTTTGCATGTGATTCCACACTTCCCCTGTATTCCTGTGCGATTAATAATTGAAGAAGAAGAGGAAGAATACATTTTACTTCATCGAAGATCACTTGTGTTTTTCTACGGTAGCCTCGATTTATGTGTACAATCATTAGGGGTACCCAAAAGCAATCAAGTACTTGCAAGACTCGTATTTTTACCAGTTTCTACTTGAATTGTGTAATGTACAAACAGCATATTTTTATGCTCAGTCCTTTTTGGCATCCGGGTGAAACTTTCAGGTTGTTCTTCAATCTTGAATCAATGAACTGGAATGTTTGCGAAATATCGAAGATAAACTTATGCATCTTTATTCTATATTATAAGTAGCCCACAATGATTTTAATATTGATAAATTATTTCAACTTATATAAAGAAAAAATTAACAAGAATTAAAGTGAATGCATTCTAAATTAACTGGTTCGAGTTAAAAGTTAATTCGTTCAAGAATAACTGAATCAAGTTAAGAGCTATCAACGTTTTAACCTTCTGACCAAACACTGAACCAACCAACCGGTTATCGTACCCAACTCCGTGAAAAAAAAGAGATTTAATTCGGAAACACTCGATTGCTCATGGGCACCCCTGGCCAATGCCTCGAGACGTCTTCGCATAAAATACCAGCCTCTCAGCTCACGGTCGTCGGTTCGCGCCGCGCGGAAAGAGTCGCTCTCTCACGCCCGGCGAGTCGGAGAAGACGGCCTCGCGCGATCGCTCGGTCCCGACGACGCATTCAACCTCCGACGAAACTTTGCAGATGAACGGCGGCCAGACGCCGCGGTGCCTGCGCCGTGCGGACTCCGGGATGCCGCACGACGAGCTGACGCCGCGCTCGGACTCGTCGAACTCGCCGCCGCTCGACGCGGTGGGCGCCGGCTCGGTGGCCGGCCACAGCAACACCAGCAGCAACAGCGAGACGTCCAGCGGCGTGCACAGCAACGCGAGCAACGCGAGCAACGCCAGCCACAGTAGCTCGCAGCGGCGGGCGACCAGCGTGGACGACCTGACCGGGGAGCCGCGCGAAGAACCGCGCGAGCAGTGGCGCAGCTGTTCGCTTCAGCGGGGCACGCAGCCGCCGACGGCGAACAGCACGTTCTCGCCGCCCAACAGTCGGCCGGGCACCAGCCAGTCCTTCTCCTCGCCGCAGTACGTGAACCACGTGCCGCCGTTCAGCAACGCCGTCAACAACGGCGAGATCGGCGCCGGGTGTCCGGCTGTCATCCTGGAGAACCCGAACGAGGCGACGGTGGTGATCCGCCGCAAGCTCTCGAGAACGAAGCTGACGGACCCGCTGAACCCCGAAGAGCCGTTCGGCCGGTCCACCAACATGCGCATGACCTCCTTCACGGAGAGCAACGACATCCGCATACAGGCTTCCTCGGCGACCCTGCCGCACTACCCGACCCAGCCGATCGTCACGTACCCGCACTGCTCGACGATGCCGTTGCCGCACGCCTCCCACAGCGTGGCGACCGCCAACATGAGCGGCGGCTCCACCGGCAGCTGCGGCTCCGTGCCGCGGCACACCTTCGTGCCGCCGCACACCACCGTGCCGACGCACACGACGCTACCGTCGCATCACAACGGCGTCAGGCTGCTCCACGGCGGCGGTGCGAGCGGCGGTCCCAGCAACCCGTTCGTCAAGAGGTTCCCGCCGGTGCAGCTGCACACCCAACCGTGGGCGCTGCCCGGCCACCACACCTTCCCGCAGCTGCCGCAGAGCAACAACAAGCTCTCCGCCACCGCGCAGATCAGGCAGAGCGACCGGGACTCGGCGAACTTCTCCATGGCCAGCAGCGGCGACTCCGACACGTGCTTGCCGCATTAGAGCGGCCGCCGTGGGATGTGCCGGACTCGCCGGGCGTCTCTCAGTGTGTTTTACGTGATATTTTCGTAACTGACACTTCGCCGCTTCTTCCTCGAGGGCGGCCGAGGTCGATCGAGAGACGCGCGACGGCCGGAGAGAGACGAGGTTTGCGCGAACTCGAGTACTTCGCTTTGGAAATCGGTAAGAGGGTTCTCTTCGGCCGAATCGTGATCGTACGCGCCGCCTTACCAGGTATGAATCGTGCGCTTCTTCTTCTTGGCGTGCCTCACGCCTCGGAAGGGAATATCGGGAGACGATACGACATATCACACACGCACTTGCCGTTTGTTAACGTATAAATGTACATGCCATTCCTCGATATATCGCTACCTCTATTTTTTATAATCTGATGTAACTCGACGCGCCGGTCGGATCTCGCCTGATTATTCAGATAGATGCGCGCCGATGTGGCGCGGACGTAGAGTTTTATCGCGTGAGAATCGCGAGTGCAAATTCCATTCGTTCGAATAAACGGCAAACGTAGTGTAAAAACGTGCGGGAAGACCGGGGAAGGCGCGGACGAGCATCGTGCCACGAATGGCTTGCGGGGACGATTAATAACTATAATTAAAAGCACCAATTCCGTTACATACATATCCTACCAGTCGTGATCCCACTTTATCTCTAATCTCGCAATAAAACGAAATACCCGGGGGGCGAATAGTGGTAAATCGTGGAAACAATAGTCACTCGATCGAGAAATCCCTCATCCTGGTTGGGGCGCGTGAAATCAGATCACGATGAATTAATAAGTGTAAGTAATAACAAATCCCCGCTCGAGTTTGCGAAAACGTCTCTCTCTCCCTCGGCACGCGTCGACGTGTGCTTATAGTTAAAATCATCTCAATTCCATTCTATTATCTCGACATACGAGGGAGATAGAAACGCTTCGCGTGTGTCTGGAAAATGCCGAGAACAACAATCGTCGGCAGGCGAGAGTGAGAATAATGTAGTTATCCCATTTTAGGTATGGAAGAAAAAAGTTATCGTGTTGTCCTAAATAAAATTCGTGTATAGAGTGAAGTAAGAATAGTCGGTTAAGGAAATGTGGAGAAATTCGGGTCGCTACTTCATCGTAAAGCGTACGCTTCTGTATTTAAGATCTTTTTTCTACCGATTTAACAACTATTGTATAAATTTTGTTAAAACCTATTTGTACATTGCTGATTGTTTGTTTATACTACGACTCGGGCGAGTCACTTTTTCAACTGCGATAAGATGGAAAATGATGAACAGATGTTCTCACGTTTAAATGCACGTTCAAACTGGGCGCGAGACTTTTTTTTATCTCTCATTCGCTCTTCATCTTTTTCTTTTTTTTCTTTTGTTTTTTTTTTCTATATATATACGTATAATATATATTTATATAGATCTCTTGTCACATCGAGAATTCGTCATCGAGATAAATGTTTGTTTGTCCCCAAATCTTGTATGAGTTGTGCGTTTATAAGTATTAGCATTTACATGCGAAATGATGCGATTTTTGTATGAATTATTATGCCGTAAGAACGTTGTGCCGATTGCAGTCGTACGATTCACGGCCTTGACGAGACCTTCACGGTACATCCATCAGAAATTCACCGTAACGTTGAATCTGTTTATGGCCTGGTGAAACGAGACACCACGATTCTCGGGCTCGTGATGGTCGTGTCGTAAGATTTGCAATATTAACAGTGCCATCGGAGTTAGTAAGCACACAATCAGCATAGAGATTAGGAACGGTACTTTGTTCCGTAATAATTAAGCAGGCTGCTCATAAAGTTTAATTTATGCTACGAGCAACAGCCGTAGACGAGATCCGTCTCTCGCGACGATAATGTGTGCTACTTATCCGTCTGTGAGAGAATACCCAGTATTTCTGTATCCACGCAGTCTGTTGCTCCTCGTTACGATCATTGCGCGAAATGCGCGGCATTTCATGCGCGCAACGTTCCGCTTTGACCTCTTCTCATTACCGGGAATTTTTATTCGTTCATACATCATTTCAATCGATACACAACGAGTATTTATTTAACGCCCGCAAATTGTATAAATGACTCCATTAATGCTGGTCCGATTCTCTAAGTATAGTGACATTGAAAATTTCCAATTAGGCGCGTTATTTTTGTATACCTGTGCATCATGATTGCTGCTTTGCAGAATTGTTACCGATTCGTCAAATTATCAAGATGCACAAATAATGTTCCTGATTGGAAATTTTCGATGTTACTGTTACGCCTAAGGACAGCATTAATCGCGTCTACTATACACACGGCGTCATGTATGCCTTACCATTTCCTAGCTCGAAAATTACACGATTCTCACCCTTACGTGTATGCACATACGATCAAAACCGTTATAATTAGAGCCATTATAACTCTAATATTATAATTTAAGTTACTTATGTGGTCTTCGATCTTATACAATTCGGCATAATAAAAGCTGCAGCATTTTTTTCTCGATAAGTAACGCTTTTGGGGTGTCCGATAGAAGAATTCATTTTTTAGTGATTCTCTCAAGAAATACATTTTCCTATTAGATACGCAGCGTGCTACGAGAAAAAATGTTGCGACTTTTATTATTCCGAGTGCGCACGCGTAAGTTTGAAATTGTACAACTCTCGATCTAGGAAATAATAAGGCATACATGGTGCACAGTGTATACATAAGAAAAAAATCATTAGCGCGCCGTAGGAAGAGAAGGAAGCGCGCGTCTGCAAGCGCAGTCGCGAGCGGAAGTTGAGGGAAAAACGATTACTGCCACTAATCGTGAAGATCTACCGATCTCCATTGTATTTACTTGTTTCGTCGACTGCCATGTTATTTCGTCCTTTCGTGAAGTATGAATAATCACCGTGCTCGTTTTAACTCGTACCTAGTGCGTTTACCTGCGCGTACTTGCTTGACTCGGCACGTGCGCGCGACCGTTCGCTACATAAGTTGCGTTCTTTCGCGACTATATATCACTTTATGAGACGCGTGATGTGACGCGAGACTGGTCTCTCGCGAAGATGCATCTCACACGTCCTCCTCGAGGCATTTCTCGCGATCTAACGCGACGGGCACTGTCGACCGGACGAGTGAAGGTCACTTACCCGGAGTATTACAGATCGATCCGCCCAGAAGTAATCCGCCATTTATCACGAGATGCATTCCACGAGTGGCAATGCATGCCGACGATCTGTAAGAATTCGCGGCCGCATAGTCGAATTCGTGTCCACGACGGCGCGAATTCGCTCGGATGCGAACCGACCGATGCCTCGTTAGATCGCGAAGGGGAACGTGCGGAACTCTCTCTGATGTGAGTTGGATATGGACGGACGAGTGAAGTTGCGCTGCAACTAAGATCGATCGCGAAACAAGACCCATGCGATACGTAAGGCGCAATCAATGGGAATATTTCTAATCGAACGAGTTCCATCTGGTTGGGCGGGTATATCCGAACGACAAGAGATGGGATTCATGTCGATTCACAGAATCTTTCCGGAACGACGCGATCTAAGCCTAGAATTAATTCTCCTTTTCTCGATTATATCGAACCGGGATCATCAGGGAACTGACGATGACCGTAAGCAGTGAGCGTCATCAATGTTCCACGTCTCATGTTACTACGACACACCGTCGACTCTGTATAAAATTGTGCGTACCGTTCTGGAAAGAGTTTATATGAGTTAATTATATTAATTATCATTATTATTATTATTATTATTACACGTTAATTTGAGATAAACGCAGAGATGTTCTTACGTAAACACCGATAGGAAAGCACGCACTCAATGATGAATGATGAAATAGTATTACGGTTGTACGCCGATTCGCGGCACGTGACGCGCGTGCTGACGACTAAAAAGACTTTACGCATTCCGTGAAGGTAACTACCAACGACCCACGAGCAAGTATGAGCCTCCTGAATGCGACGATATATGTTCGGAAGTCATACTTCTTCCGGACAGTGTTGAGACAATGCGATTCTTGGAACGAAATGCGTCTTTGTTTTCCGGTATCTTCCAGTTGTACTACTAGTAGCGATAGCAAATGCGAGATGTTCTCAGCCTCGTTCGTAGAATGTTTTCCGTTAACGCGAGTTGTTGCGCGGGCAGAGATATTAATGATTCGCCGAGTATGAGAGATTTATTCTGGAGGAGGAACAAGAAGAGAAAAGAGAATAGCGCGCTTTCCATTTACTTAAGATATTACACAAGAAAATGTGATGTGTAATCCGAGTGCAAATCTAGTGGGTTGTAACGGTTGATCTTGGTCCACCGTGTCAAGCATAACTTGGTCTTATCGTAGTTGTATTAGCGGCATTTAGACATTCGCACGAGAGAGAGAGAGAGAGAGAGAGAGAGAGCTTCTATCGACGGCCGTTTCGCGAAGGATACTCGCGACGCGTCGGAATCTTGGGTTGCGCAATTCCGTTTGCGAAGCAGAACATATAGAGCGCGTTGTCTCGCTACAGAGACGCGAGAAAGCACTTGCCGACAGGCACAAGAGAGAGAGAGAGAGAGAGATTGACCAATTGATCACGAGCGGCAAGTCAGACACTTTTTTACGACTTCGCGAGCGCGCTTTGCCAATCGTACATATCATCTCGCAAGGACCATGCATCTCGCGATGACACTTTTGAGGATACTCAAGCAATAGCACGAAGCATCGATATCAAGGGCTGGACCAGACTTCTTAAAGATCAATGATAATACCCAATGCAGTACGAAGATATTTTTTAACGGCTATTTTCGATACACTATCAGACGTAATAAAGAGGAAGACGGAGAGAATTTTCGTAGAGAGATCTAAATTTAGAGAGAGAGAGAGAGAGAGAGAGAGAGAGAGAGAGAAAGAGAGAGAAAGGCTCATTCGGTCTCCTGATATCGTAGTCCCGTGTAGTCCAATAAACGCTCACCACCCTTGATTCTGTTTCTAAATAGATACTTAACGCGCTAGGATCACGTATTGTTCTCTCAACGCAAGTGCTTCGGCATAACACTCTTCCACGAACTACTCGCGGGCGCTTCCGTTATCGAGAAATCTTCGAACGCTGCGACATCGTCTTATCTTTACTATCTTTCATCGTGCGAAACATAAATGAGGAAGAAGACTAATTTTATAGGAATCAAAAAATTCCCTGAGGATAATCCCGATGGAAATATTTCGCTGTAAGTACTATGAAAATCGATGAAATGAAAGTTATTGAAAAACTAGTGAATATATATAAAAATGAGTAATAATTTTCCTTATAAAATGCAATGCAATACTGTGAAATATAAGGAAAATTGAAGTATACTGTTGAAAAGTAATTAAAAAATTTTTAAATATTAGATATAAAATTTACTGAGAATATAACTGAATGCATGACTTTCAATAAAAATTGCTGAAATATCGATTAAGTAATTTTTTATTTCAAATATTGATGAAATGATAATGAAATGAAATGATAATGAAATGGGATAAGTTGAGAGAGATTTTCAAGTATGTTTTCATTATATTTCCAATCAAATATTTCCATCAAGGAATTCTTGACTTTTCCTCTTAATTTATGCGGAGAATTAATCTAATTCTTTATACAAATTTTACATTCTCACTCGAATGCGCTTTATTTGCTCCATTTAGTGCTGTTTTAAGTCACAAGGTCGGCAATGAGTGAATCGATGATCTCTCGAGCAGCTTCCTGTAATTTATCAGGAGATATTTGACGGAGATTTGTCCGATAACGCAAGTTCGCGCGCGCACACAATCGATGCATTCTTGATCGCGCCGTCGCAACCGCCACCGATACAATATTTGCGAGATGCACACAGCAGCGCGGTAGTAGCACAAAGAAAATCCTATCTTTTGATAATTGCACCATGAATATGGCGGATATTGCTGCGGCGTAATCGCGACAACCATCATAGAAAATAGTTATCGCCGTCAATGGGGCACGCGTCCCGATATATAATCATTCAAGACACAGCATCTCCGCGGCTTCAGTCTCCTCTCGTACGACGTGTTACGTACGCGGAAAAACGGTTCCGTTGATGTAATTGGATTTTCCGTCGCCTGGAAACCAGACGAAAACTCGATTGTAGGAACGGAAAAATATCTGTAGAAACCTAGATAGACGAAAATGAGTATAATATTCAAACATTTAATATATACTCTGTGATGCCAACAGCACAACGTGTTTAAATATGTTTGTTTTAAGAAATCTTTAAGGAAGCTCATTTATTATACCATAATTTTAATCAAAATATTGGCTTCTTGTTATTACATATTACTATGAATTATTATTATTATATGTTTTTATTACTACAATAATTCCGGATTAATTGCGTTTTCTTTCGGGCAAAATAAGCAGCAATATTTATGGCATAAGAATGTCATTGCAATTTTTTCATCAGATGGTCTTCTTCTACATACTAACAAAGTGCTTCTTGTTTAAGGATACGTCTTAACATACTTATGCTAATCACGATAATATACCGAAATATGTCTATCTGAGAGGTTCCTACTCGATCAATTGCTCTCCGTTGTCTCAACCGAGTTTTAATGCGGCTGAATGTTCGCACGAACGTTCGCGGTAACGGAAATATCATTTGTTGTCACCGAGTTTTCATCCGATCCCTGTTGCAGGAACTGACGTTTTTTCCGAGTATATACGCATGTTTCGTTCATTTCGAGATAAATATTGGGTTACTCGTTATTATCTCCGCCTCTTTCCGCCTCTTCTCCAGACAAAGGATCGGAAATTCATATTTTACCGTTTCACTCGTATATTTGTACACAAAGATCTCGCGCGTGTCCGAATATTCGTCGATTCGTCCGTCGTATCAGTTCGTGTCGAATGAATTCACGGTGGACGCTTGCCCCATTCCCGACGGCTCTGCTTCGTTTATACTTGCGTGCGGTTTAAAATCACGTTAGTAGTCGTCATCGTCGACGTACGCGAGAAACAAGCGCGGCGACGGATACAAAAGCTGCCTCTCGCAGAAATATTTTTTTACCGTCTAGTGTCAGCGACCGTACTCTAATTCGTTTTAGATCCGGCTAGAGGAACCTAGACGTAGGGTGTGACCGTAGGCAGTCGAGGAAGGCTCCGCACCGGAGGCGTCTCGAGAGCAAAGAGCAGCAATATCTCTATTGCCGTGAGACGCGCAGCCCCGAGAATCGCTCGTACCTTAACCCGTTAGCGAACACACGCACACACACACATATACACATATATACATACATGCAGCTTTAACGATTACAATATAAGCCAACGTAACTACAATTATCACAGAAATACAGTGATATCGATATACCCTCGTCTTGCGCGGTGACAAAACAAATCACGCGTAAGAAAACAGTACGGCAACGTCGAGCACTAATTAACATTCTGATGAGGCAATAACGTTCCCAAAGATACCTGCGAACGCAAGATAACGTTAATTAACGTGGAAATTACGATTTAAGAGTACCCCCTGGATACTTGCTGCGACTGTTCTTGTTTAATAATGTTAGAAACGAGAAGACGCATGCCAAGAATGCTTGCAAGAATGCTTGCGTTATACGTTCAAATAAAACAATATCGGGACGAACACTTTTCATTTATTCAAATATTATCAATAAATAATCGTACAATTAACTTTGACAAAATCATGAGAAAAAGGTTGAAAAGAAAGATTACATGCCAAGTTAATTTTTTGTTTGAAGAGTCTTAAATTCTCCAATCGGAATTCTTCTCGTCGTTTAAACTGACACAAAAAAGACAAAGATAACACTATTCGATACCGAATTTTATTCGTCAGAAACAGAGAGTATTCCGTGATAAAATCGTAATAACATAAGCAGGATCCATACACTTTCAACAGTTAAACTTGACAAAGTCGCTTGGACGGGATTAAGGTCACGAGGTAAACGTCACGATACCAAGGTCCAACAGTGAGATTGGCTGATCGAAATTCCACTTTTTTTTAAATATTTTTGTTACTTGATCATTGATCGCGAGCGGAACCGTTTTCGCAGGTTCCACCTGAGCGAGAGCATTGCAGAAAGAGCCGGTCAGAGCCCTCCAAAGAACGCGTCCCAGGGGCGTGTGTATAACCGCGAGAGAATGCTTGATCGATGTGTCGTTATCGACGGCTCCTCCGAGAGAACACTGTAAATAATCGAGAATAATCATGTCGAGTGAAGAAAGAGAGAGAGAGAGAGTGTGTGTGTGTGTGTGTGTACGAATGAATGTGTGCGTGAGTGCGTGAGCGCGAGCGAAACGGACACATAATACAGCGAATGTGTACGAATAACTGTATAAAGACTGATTAGATTAGCCTTGGTATTTATTCGAATTTAACGATTAAACGCTACCGCTTTGCGCGCCCTAAAATACTCGCGGAGCACGATGCCAAAGGTATTCCTTTCCCAGCGAAGAACCACCTTTGCGCCTCGTTTTCTTTTTATTTCTCTCGTTCAAGCGAGCGAGAGTCGGCCTTGTCGATCACGCGCTTTGATTTTCTCTTCGCCGCCTCACCTTCTGCCCCCTCCCCCTCTCTAGTCCGAAGCGTAGTTCGGCTTTTCGCGCCTCACTCATAGTTTCCCCGAGATTCCCCGAGGAATCTACGCTGGCCTATAGTTAATCCCGGAGAAACATTCTTTCCCCACTTTGTGAAACGTTCGCTTCGTATCGTTATTCCATTTCGGCCGCACACGCTTGCGTTTCAGCAGGTAACAGGTCAGGTAACAGCCTGACTATTCGGGAAAAAAAAAAAATGAGAGAGCGAAGGCTGATACGGTGTATAGAGATTCGACGTGTTAATACATTTCGGACGAGTTACCTCCGTGCACGCTTCGATTTTTTTCTCTCCTTTTTTTCTCTTTTTTTAGTAACCGACGATCCGACATGTCCTCGACATCGTGCTCGAATATGTATGAACGCAGCAAAGGCAGAGGGAAGAATTACATTGCGCGGTTATAACAGCGACATTATTATCGTCACAACGTATCAATATTATTCAATGCATCGTATAAACCAGTAAACTAAATGTAAACTTTGTATATTCATTTACTAAGAGAATAAAAGTAAATTATTCGATGAATAATTGCGACTCGACGCAATCGTTTCCCCATCCCTCGACGGATACAGCGAGAACGAATGAATTGGGAAGGTTTGGACGCGGAATAAAATACTTCGAAGTTCCAAGTTCTCAAGAATTTTATCTTTCTTCACGAGTAACAAGTATCTGTGTTGACAAGTCGCATAATTATAATAATATATAAAAATTAAACACTTATTCTTAATGTGCGTATATTCACAGACTTTCCATAAGCGCTCGCGCTCTCTTCAATTCTGAAAAAGTACAATGTGGGTATAAAATAGCTTATAGCTAATCGCACACTATTATATCGGGAATTGAATATATTCATGATATAAAGTAGAGTAGTTCTTAGAACGTGACGAAATGTACAAAAATAACGATTTCGTAAATACTATAAAAATCCATTCCATACCCTTTAATAACACTTGCACATCGTCTTTCGAGATATTTATAGTGGAATCTTCTTCATTGCCGTCTACCTTTTTCAGTTTTAACGCCACGGTGGAAACGGGCGAAGCGCTATCGCATGGTAATACCTCGATAGAGGACAAGCGACTGACTGCAAAAGTAAATAAATCTTATGTCAGAATTCTGAGACGATCGAAAGATATTGCTTATAGTTGAAAAATTTCGGAAAAAACCTCAATTTTTCCCAATTTTCCGCGGATTTTTTGGTCTCTTACTTTCTTTACGTAAAAAGTAAATGTCGCAGGTTTTAACATAAAACATGTGAATTTTTCTAAACGAATTTTTGTATCTTTGAGACAGAAGAAATCAGCGAAAATTTACGAAAAAACGAGTTTTCTTAGAAATTTTAAGAGTATAATTATTGCTAAATATACAAAACAAAGAAGAAAAAAATCCGCAAATTTATTACCAAGCGTATATTAAATCCGATATTGGTTTATATTTTCTAAATTTGATTTCACCAAGAATGAATATTCTCTCCCATTAAACGTGGGATCTCACCTCTCAAAGACTGAGACGAGAGAACAGCCGTGATCTGTGGACAATGATCGATGTGAAGCCTCGCCACGGCAGTACTGTGCTCTCGTGGAAGTCCCAATTGTTGCAGCTCGCTGCTCAAATCGGCGGCGGAAACGCCGTACCGGGCGGAAGATGTGAAGATCAATTCGAGCGCGGCTACCATCGCCTTTGCGTCACCTACGTCTGGACAGAACGAACATCTTTACATCTTCGTTTCGAATTAACTCTCGCGAATGCCTTAATTTAAATTTTACGATTATATCCATAGTAAATTACACTGAATTACACGCACCGAGTTTAGCGTCTTGCGTGATCTTTTTTACTTTTTCCTCCTAAAAAAAGTCGAGCATAGCGCAATTAGAAAAAACGATGAGTACTTGTGAAAAATATAATAATGCAAAAAATTTGAAGGTATTTATTGTAATAGCCATTTATTATATATTGCATCGAGTATTATGAGTTATTTCAAGAAATAAGCTGAATTAGAGAATTCAATGAAATTGTTAAAAAGAAAACTCTATTCAAGAAAGGACGATAACTTTTAAATAGATCAAAGTTTATATTTACATCCAGTTCTCCCTCGGTCAAATATTTAGCTACTGCTTGGCCTAGTATTTTCATCTTAATCGAAGTCTAGGAACAGAATATTAAAAACATCGTTAGTAAAAAATATATTAGAGCCTTATGACTCTATACACATAAAATTGTGAAATCAACAATACCATTCGCGAAAGCGTGTTGATTTCCGCCAGCAACCAGTCTGGACAGTCGCCATCGCCGAGAAATCTGAATCTCTAACATGAAACACAATCGAGTACGAAAACGTTAAGTGAATTTATCAATCGACACAGACTTAAACAAGTGATGTTATACCAAACACGTGTAGCTTATATTTTATTTATTCAAGACTCCACATAAAAACCAATTTACGTCACAATGACTTTATAAATTAAAGAATCTTACCATTTTCAGCAATTCTTAGTTCCCGCTCTAGGTTACTGCGTTCCTCTCACCTAAAAGTCACATCACGCTCAATTTAAAATGGAAAGAAGCCTCTTCTGTTTACGATAAACATATCTATGGACTTTACATGACGGAAAGAAAAAATAACGACGTATAACACATGGAAAGAAGAATCTCAGTGCCTGCAACTGAAATAGTAAGACTCAATGACGAGAAATACAAATTCGGTAACACGAAACGATATCTCTGTTACGTCGAATGAGAACATTAAAACTCAACTGAGACAATTGATCACGTAGGAACCGCCTACGGAAATCTTTCCGTTTCTACAACCGAATTTTCGTCTGGTCCTCAAGGCAACGGGAAATTCAGTTACTCTAACGGAGTTGTTTTTTCCATGTACACGTAAGAGAGACGTAATTATTCCTCTTGAACGTTCTCCAACAAGTTCCGGCGAACAAGTGATTTTTTACCACGGCACAATGATCTTTCGAATTATTACGTAGCTCAGGATATAGAATCTCGAGTCCTTCGTCCTGCTTCGCAGAAATGTCTTTAATCAACGTCACGTTACAATTCACCGTCGAGCTTTCGCCGCATAAAGATCCCCACGCCAGACCAATCATACCACGCGAGGAACTCCTCCGCGTACACCTGGCCGTGTGTACCCTCGGGACCGGGAGAACTCTTCGACGAGGTTTTCCGCTGAGGGCCCTCCGCGCGATACACCACCGCGACCCTTTCTCGCACCGATAATGTTGCCAACAATAAGTATCGCAACGTCGAGACGCCGGGTTCTCCGACGGACGTCGGGATATTTGCGCCCGTCGGCGGAGTAGATTGGCGTGGGCATCCGCGCCAGGTGAACGAATTCCCCATGCAATCCGCCTAATCCTTCGACCGCGACGAAGTGACCCATGGGACTTTCGGCCGACGGACATAAATACCGCGAGTGCGCTCGGACTACCGTCACTCTGCTCGGGGAAGTCGCGAACGTCGCTCGAAACGAACGCTCGTCGTCAACAGGTGAACGCCGCCGCAACAGGTAAGAAGAGACGCGTCCGGGATTCCGCTTGGAGGGCTATGAGGTCGCGTGACACTTCGTGCAAATCTTCCCGTAATGGCGATTAGCGGAGCCGATGGTAGAAAAGAAATCCAATTTCCATGATCGTCCATATTTTGTGACAATTGACGCATTATAAATATCGCATTTTCTTGCGTTTCAGCGAATTAAAAGTAAAGTTCTAAAGAACGATGGGCCAATTTTGACCATCGGGGTGACAAATAAAAACGTTATGCTTTCTTGTGGATTTTTAGAGCTGCTGAATCTGATTCTGATCTTTAAAAAAATTGTTATTTGCCGGGAAAGTATTAAAAGTATTAGAATCAGCATATAAAGCTACTAAACATCTAGCATCGTAAATTATTATTGTTAGGCTTTACGAACATATTTTTTGCGCTAGTAAAACATGATAACGCTTTTATCTCTAATTCATGTTCTGATCAGCCTACATCCGTGCGCCCTATACAGTGGAACTTCTTTATAGTCACACTTTCGGAACCGAAAGTGTGACTATAAAGACGTCGTCTTAGCTCCGCCCAAAGCAGGATCCAAAGCAGAATAGTATTTTACTATTGTGGTATTTTACTACAGGAAATTGTAAGATTTATGAAAAAAATATTTTTAAGCACCAAGACCCACTTTGATAAGGCCTTCTTCATTTATTAATTTGTGTTATTCACATATCGATTGATTACTTAATATTGTTTATTTTATTATAATTTAACATTTTCATTAACATACCGTTCCACAATAGCTTCTTATATATTTATTAATGTAGTTGAGGCCGAAGAGTCATAATTTTTCTCTGTTTAGAAGATTCAAAACGGACTTCATCTTTAGTTCGCTAAAACGTACGAAAATGTGCACACAATGTGGTCCGTAACGCATTGAATTACGATATTGCATAAATGATTAATATTTATTATACACCCATGCGAGTAAATTTGGAATATTATTGGTTCTATTGTACGATAAATTTGACGCGAAGGCAGATCGAGAGTTCGTCATATCTTACAAGTTTTGAATCGGAAGATAATCGTATAACCGTGACACGCAATTTGCTCAAATTTAGCCCAGTTTCCGCCTTTGTATGCTTGCGACACGTTCAACCTGGAGACAGTTTGAGTGGCATTTGCTGCGTCGTCGATCATGAAAAACCTATTTCTGATATCCGCGGCGTCCGGTGTACTTAATTGATATAAATCGATAAAGGAATCTCTCCGGAAGATGGCTATAGCCGAATCGCTGAGGATGTAGCTTTCTTGTAACGTCGAACAAGAAACCGCGTAAGCATGAATTGTTTTTCAGCAATGAGGAAGATACTGCTGGCCACGACCCTGCTGTCGATGGCAATGTCCGAAAATATTCTGGTAAGTGTAATATCTTCGAATCCCAGTCGAAACGATGCGATCTCCCTCTCTAAATTAAACGATAAAACTAGCACGGGATGTCGGAACTTTATTTTATCATAATTAAAAAGACGCGTTGCCTGGAAGCATCGCGTGATAAGATCGCGAAAGATACAAGTAACAAATGAAGAATTCCCTCGCAAAGTCTTGCTACACAAAGAAATACGCATAAGATGTTGCTCTTTTTCATCTCGAAATGGAGAAACATGCGAAACCAACGATGTGGGTCCGCGAGGCGGAGAGGCAATTCTGGAATAAAAGACCAAAGCCAATGTCGCAGGATAATACCCCGCCCGAACTGCTGGATGTCTTGAATTACGACGACGACAGGAAGTTTCCCCGGATCTCGGATACACGGTTCGTCAACGAACCTGTGCAACTGTCCCCGGTAGCGATGATCAGGTGACACGACAATTGCGGTATCGTTTAAGCCGTCCGAGTCAAATTTTCAGTCCTATATTAAACTTTTAATTCTACAATACAAAGTAGAAAGAAAAAGAAATAGATTCAATTTCAAGTCTAATACTACACAAAAAAATGCTAGATTTAAATAAATAATTTTTCCAGTACTCCCCAGCAACTTTTTACTTGGGTCGAGTGTTTATTTGATCCAAGTAAAATTTACTTAATACGAGTAAAAATTTGCTGAGTACTGAAGTAATTATTTACTTGAATCTAGCACTTTTTCTGTGTACAATTCACTCTTATTTAGACGCTGATGATGTCTTCAATTTTCGCTATTTTAGCGTCAAAACAGGTTGTTTAAAGAAGCATTAAAATTATATCTGTAGACACTGAAAAAAATACCTAAAAAAATACCTAAAAAGTAAACAATTTATTCGATGGGTACTTATAATATATTTACTCATATTAATATATATATTTTTGTACCGAGGAAAAAATGTTTTCAAATGAGAAAATATATATTTTTTACATCTGTAGCTTTCCACGAAAGCGATTACTTATTTTATATAATATATATTCTAATAAAAGAATTAGGTTTAAATAAATATATTATTAGTACCAAATAAATATTTGTTTACTTTTTAAATATTTTCCTCTCAATGTAGAATTAAAGATTCAAGAGAGAAGTTAACAGGTGTCAGATCATCGAAGCATGGTTTATTACTCCTTTTATTAGTCTATAGACTATTTAAGTAGACACAAACTATCCTTAAGAACGCCAAAGTCGCGTCAAAATTTCAACTGAGACGGCTGTGTCGGGTCTCTTGTTTACCGAAAAATTGGAATCAGTACTCCATTCTAATTTTCGAGGTGACACAGAGAGACGGCAAAAGCCTGACGTAAAAATCTCACTAAATCCCTGCGTGTGATTTCACTACAGGCGGCCCGATTTGGCGCGATTCTCGCAAGTTGATCTACCTTCTGACAAATCGAAGCTCGACAACGTCAAACCTACGGTCTTGATCTCCATCGGTATACAAGATAAAAACGGCGGTTCGCAGGAGTGCTCGTCGAGGAAGAATTACCGCAAGCACAATCAAGGATGGCAGGTGCAGAAGCCGTTCTACGTCGACGAGCCACAGTGGGTCGAGATCGATGCCGACTACACGGACAGGTCAGTGCGACATCCGGAGAGTGGCGATCCTTACATAATGTCGCGGGGCAAAAAATTCAGGATCAAGGATCCGGAGAACCTAGAGAAAACGATCGAAGATTACGAGGAATTCCTCGACTACATGAGCAAGAGCGAGAAACGGTCGGCGAAGAACCGCGTCCGGAGGTCCGTCGAAACGACGGCTGGCGAATTCCAGAGTGACGCGCTCGACGAGAAGCGCGATCAGGAGAAAGAGACGAGTCGCTATCTTTTCCGAGATCTCGACAGAAGACACACGAACAAGATTCGAACGGAAGATCAAGACGAGGAATCGCCGAGGATCGATGATGAGGACGCCGAGAAGAGGAAGGAGAACACCCTTATGAGTCCCGTTGTCTTCGTTCATAGATTCGAGACGGATAAGCCGAGGAACTCGGTGAAAGCGCCTCCGCAGGGCTACAGATTTGCAAAACGGAATCGAACCGCCGCGAACGACACGTCAATCAGCAGTCCCATCGGGGAGAAGTGGAAAATACAACGCGAAAACGTTCCGAGTTACGTTGAAGAAGGTGGCGACGACGAGACCATGAAGATCGGCGAGAGATTCCACAGCAGCAAGGATCGCTTCGCCATTGGCGCGAACAAAGGATACGAGAGAGTGCTCGGAAACGGGGTGTTCGTCAGGGTGCAGGGCAAGCGCGGGAATCGGCATATCGGCGAAGTGAACTATGAGGACAACGTTGACCGGAAGAAAGCCGCCCTGTTCGAGCGAACGCGCGACGACCCTTACTTCGATAAATTGCACAACTTCAAAGTGCATGGCGACCTTTTCATTCCATCTCGGGGCAAGAAGCCATTCGACGGTGGACTGAAGGACTCGGACAAGAAGGATACAAGGCTGAACGGACGAAGATGGGAAGATTCGTCGAATATCGAGCGATACGCGCATCGTAATGAACCTGAAAACGACGAGAGAGAAGCGAAGAACGACGCGAGCGGACCAGGATCCGACCAAGGCAACCTGGCGACCTGGCCGATAGAGGCACGATTGACAAGCAAGTCGAATTCGAAGAGCTCTTTCAGGACGAAGAATCGCTCGAATTATCGGAAGAAGCGTAACATTTTCGAAACTAGACCAGAATTCCAAAATGACGCATTGCTGAGGAGCATCAAGATAGCTGAAGAGTCGGCAGAAGCTTACTTGACGCCGAGAGACAAGCATGGCAACATCCTGGATTTGCAAAACCACCTGTTCACCGACCCTTTCTTCATCATGCGTGGTAAGAAAGCACCGGGTGAATCTGCGGTCAACTCGATGACAGAGCAGCAGAACCAGGACGACTTCGATCGAGCAACACATTATTCGATAAACGAGGACCTCTTGGAGTTGTTGATGGAGAGGGCCAAGTGCAACGATGATTACTGCGACCCGAACCAGTGGCTGAAGAGCACACCGGTGTTGAGGGATCGGCGCGACCCGGCGCTCGATAAGCTTTTGATGAGAAAGTACGATCCGTTCGTGATAAACAGAGGCAAAAGGCTGAAGCCGGGTAACTTTTAGAATAACGGACAGTCGCAGCGATATTTGGAATCGCGCGTTCGAGCGGATTTTGATTACGGACACTGCGCGAGGTCTCCAAAATGAGACGCGTTAAGGTGCTACTCAATTCATGAGACCCTGATTGCAGCTTTGAACGTGGTCACGTGGTTTGAATTTGATGCCAGCCTCAATGAAAAGGTGTTGGGTTTTAGCTTCTAATGAATTCACGTAATGTGAACTGCTAATTCTGGATATTCCAAGGTTTTATGTTGCTTATTTTATTCTATTATTTTGTCTGTACAGCTTCTCTTAAGGAAGTTATAAGGCTAAGTAGGTTTGATAGAAGAATTCGTTGAAACTTGCACTGCGTATGCACTGAAATATTATCTAATTGCTCCTGCAATTAGAAAGATATTGATCATTCGTAAGCTGAGATATTTAGAACGAACTGCTTAACATTTTTTCTACGTGTTCTTTGAGAGATTAACGTGTTATTTTTAATTTCTATTTATAATATCTACTAAAATCAAAATAAGATATTGATGAAAGACTATGATATTAAAGACTAATATCCAGGTATTATACATAAATTTCAGAATTATGGATTATTTTGTTTTGAAACTACAACGGTATAAAGTTCATAGTTTATAGTAATACTCGAAATACACAACACATGCACACATTTAAACACTTATGTACTCTTTTTATTATATGTGCATCTCCATCAGATCAACTGATGCATAATTTCATCGAAAAAAAATTTTAATGTTATTTATGTTATTTAAATATTTTCCTGGTTGAAGCATTGATACACTCGATACGTATACGCTGTAGGATTTCTGTACCAGGTAAATATTTATGCTATCTGAGAACTAGAGATGTCACTTTGAAATTTTTTATCATTTTCGTCGAATACTGATTAATGCTCCAATTCATTTTCGAACATATCAATTGCTATTCGCTTTAGTTATAATGAAATTAATGCGACTTCAAACACAACGATCCTATGTATTATCGTTCCGTTTAAGGCGGCGTTTCTCATTCGAGCAAACAACAAGAAAATCATGTGAATTACTTAGCCTCATATTCTGAATATCTTTTTTACTGATTAGAGGGCTTCTAAAAATAATTTAGAAAGCACCCAATTGGTTGAGGCCACATTTAAGATACTTTTATCGTTAAAAGGGAGTTTACAATGACTTAAGTGATTAAGACGGATTCACTTAACGTGTGAAAAGGAAGTGATTGTGCGATAGTAAAACTAACAAACGCGCGATTCCGCCTACGAATGGCTCAATATCATGGAGCAAATACGAAACTTAGGACGATCTAAGCACGTAACTCATACTCATGTGACTTACTCAAGATTAATAAAATAATTAAATTCAAGATATTTATTATGTATAATGTTACTGCATGCTATTGTTAATGCTGATAGATTTGCGGTATAAACATAGGACGCAAGGAGAAGGAGGAGAACGACATTAAAGTGTGTATTGAAGCAGCGAATAAAAGTTGACATAAATCTTAAAGGAGTTATATAAATGACATGTAATTAACAAATTCGTATGTGTATGAGCAAAGTCGAAAAGTATAAAGGGACTTCTGTGATATCTTGCTTTAGTGAAACTGCGAAACGTAACCTATACGAATACGCAATTGTCAGAAAGCCGTTTCCTTGTTGCAGGTATTGCCGATAACTTTATGCCTAAACGTATCGTTGTAACAATATTTGTTTACGAGAATTATGCAAAGCAAAAGTAATTACCTGCTAAACATCGATGTTCGACAAAAAATTGACACTTCCTCACGATGTACAGGTTACGCAGCTGTAACACTTCTGCCCAACTCGATGAGTGACTGACATGGGCGCTGATAAGACCATTTTTATCGTCGGTCGGTGATAACTGAAATTTACATTATCATTTGCTAATCGCACTGTATATTGCATATTATTCACTTTTTTTAATACCTTTATATACGAAGACTTGTCATTGGGTCGTGTTATTTAAAATTTTAATTTAAAATCTAGGACCTTCATATCTGCTATATAGAGGCGAAAAATTAAAAAATAAAAAACGCTAACCCCACGCTGAGTCATACTGTTTGTAAATAAAAGAGTCTTTTAACCTTTTGTTTACAATCGTTTATTAGAAAAATAATCGATCGTGGTTGGTTAATTTGCTTACTACTTATGTCTTAAAGCAAAACTGTGGACAAGAGACGAGTTAATGTTACATTGTAAAATTTTAAAATAAAAGTCAACGATAATAAAGATAGATCCAAGTTGCCATTTAGTCGTACATACCAGGATGAAGTACAGCTTCTTATTGGTTGCTAATTTAGTTTGGAATATGTCGCGTGCTCTCTGTAAATAATCTGCTACACGTTAAAGACAGTGGCGGCTCGTAGCGGGGACTTTGAAACTAATGAAAATAACGAGTCTGACAGTCGTAACGGGTCTAAGCGCTATGAAATGACGTCTTCCACCGAGAAACTTGGATCCTTCAGTATCCGACGTAGAAGTCAGATTATCACGTTGCAGCGATCGTAGCGAGCAAAAACCAGCTGAATCTGCTGGCCTTGCAGGAATATATGCACCGGGAGCTTAGTGATACACCCATTTACACCCACCTACACTCGAGCTCTTCAATGCACCTTTTGCATAGTAAAGCGACGGCAAAGGTCGGCGCATTCGGACACGGTACAGGGTATGAGATTTTGGGTATCGTTTTTTTATTAACGTTTTATCTGTTACAATTTTGATTATACATACATATAATGCGGATCCTTCTTTAAACACATGGTTGCTATGATACAAATGACGAGGATAAAAATTTGGAGTGCGTAAAAATGTAATTATAGATGACAATTCTTTCTCGTTTTTGTTCGTTTTTCTTTTTTGTATTTTTTGTTCACTCTCTCCTTTCCTCATTACTTCATTGGTCATGGCGATGGGTCAAAACTCTTTTTCTCTCTTCCTCCCCTTTTGTGTGCGTATATTAATATAATATACCGAGATATTGGCCCATGTCCACTCTAAGTGGGTAAAGTATGTAGTACCCTTGCGATCGCGCAATTAATTCGTCCCTAATTCGCTAAGACTCCTTCTTTTTCTTTTTCTCTCTTTTATACACTATCTCGGTGTGCGCAATCGTCGCTCAAGACTGGTCCGGTATTAGCGATTTGATCGTCCCGCCGATCTTAGGATTGTGTTCCTCACACCGATCACAGAGGCACGAATTTAGTGCCAAATTCAGAGGACGGTATTTACGGAGGTACGAATGCACGTGTCTCATACAAACTTTTTGCCCATATATATATATATATATATATATATATAAACGTCAGAAAACCCAAATAACTCGAGTTTGATGGACGTCCGAAAAAATTGGAACATCTCTTGGACATCTTTGCGAACGACATTCCGCGAAGCTCGAGAAGTTTTATCTCGGTAACGTCTTAAATACTTAATTAGCTCTGACTTGTGCTCGAACGTCAATCTCGGAGCGTAGCTACGGCTAACGAAGGTACACAAAGAAATTTCAATCGGTCTAACTAGAGTTTTAATTAATCCTAACGAAAGTTAGAGTCACGATTGTACCGTCATTCTCGATCGAGCGACTCCGCTAATAATATCCTTCTCGGATCCCGGTTACAGCAACAGTCCTAGACTAGAAATACAGTTACAGATCATAGAAAATGAATCGTAATCATTATTCCATGGAAATATATATTAACGAAGGTGTTATCTCTCTCTCACTCTCTCTCTCTCTCTCTCTCTCTCTCTCATTCAAGGTGCAATCCATTTGACGCTTTATAAATCAATATCGAAGCGTTTCTTTTTTTACACACGGAATTAACATCTACATGGAAAAAAGAAATAGCTCCCACAGCTAAGAACTGGCTCCCACAGGTAAAAATTAACTGTCCATATGATACAATTGAAATTTAATTAATTTAGCTAATTATTTTGTTCCTGTGCCTAATTCTTAGCTCCCGAGCTAAAAACTAGGTCTGGTAATTAAATCTCAGTCATATCGTATGGATAATTATTCCTCTTTTCCGTGCAACAATGTCACTAGACATTTCAAAGCGTCTAGTGAATCTACCCCACTGTGGCGTCAGTCGTATTTATTGAACTATTTTTCGACGTAAGATCGCGTCGCAGTCGCGCGCATGATTTCAAATTTTGTTCGGACATATTGCGGTTATGGTTGATCGGTTGGTCGGTTGCGGAACGTATAGTACACGCGGATACGCGAGAACACGGCGAAGAAGCAACGAGAATCGCCGAAATTCACGACGCGGACGAAAGAAGAGGTCCTCTGAACTTGGAACGACGATGGATTGCCTTTACATATGTTCGTGCAGCGACAAATGGCACGTTTCCGTTCTTCTATTGTTTTCCTTTCTCTCTCTCTCTCTCTCTCTCTCTCCTCTCTATCATTGTACACGAGACTCGACCATTTATCAACAATTATTCAGAATAGCGTTCTCCTTCAGGTAAGACGACGTCGACGATCGACAACAGGGTGGGGGACACAAATCGGTCTAGGCTCGCGGCTACGTAATTTCCGACCTTCGCGCGTCGTTTCGTTTAATACTAATTCGCTTCTCCTGAGATTCGGTCGGTGATATGCAATTTTATTCGTATAGGGAGGAGATTTGGAAAACCTGCGCGTCGAAACCACGACGTGGTAATGAAGTTAAAGAGGGTTATAGGTCCCCCGCTTCAAAAGAGCAAGCACCTGATGTCCGTTTGTTCGATTCCGCAGCTGCGGAAGCTGTAGGATTTGACAGATGTTCCGAAACAACCCGTAAATTTCGATCTTCGTTAAAGTAAAACATGAATTGTTCGGAACGACTGACATAGTGCATATGTGCTGAATGCTCGCCATGTTTTCTACAACTTCCGCAACTGCGAACCAAGCAAAATGGACACCGGCGTCCTTTCCTGCAAGGCGCGATATCGCAGCCTTGGGTACCGCTAACCGAAGAACGACCTTCAAAATATATATACACACACACACACACACACACACGCGATGTCTCGTTTCGTACAAACTTGGGTAAAAACTCGGTAGAAATCTGTTTAACGCGAGATCAATAGAGGCTCCATATCGCGCAACTCTCCTCGACTTATCCTCCGTCGCTTTCTCCGTACAGAAGTCAAGAGCACATCCGAGTGACGAGTCGAGCGAGAAAGAAGCCCGAGGATCTCAAACGACGGAGTTTTCCGGATCTCCAAAGCGCGCTAACAAGGAACCTCGACATTGCATGGATTACCCTATGTGCCCTATGACTCGCAGCGCATCGCGCGCGACACCGACGCGAATCGTCGACGAGGGGTGAGTGCCAGTAACGATATTCATTCGACTGTTCGATCGCAAGTAATACTTTTGAATATGACACACTTCCTATCCCTGAGCCAAAATGTATTTAAAACCTCTCTCCTATCCGGAAGCGAATCGTGTGACGAAGACTCTCCTACGCGAGATCAGCGCACCGTTCGTGAGAATCCGACGCCAGCGACCTTCAGAATCTTCGTCGCACGTAATTAAACAACAAACGGCTGCGAGCGATTAAAATACGGGAGACTCGTCTATGTGATAGAAATTAATTGAGTTTTTACTCGAAATTCGTCCGAGAACCGTTTAAGAAATAATTTAACGTTCGAAAAATTAAAATCTATCCTACCTCGGTAATAGTGATTACTATCGATCTTTTCCGAGGTGATCTCAGTTTCAGTTTCTTTCATAGTTAAAGAAAAAAAAAAGTGAATTTAATTTACTTTTCGGTTCTGAATCCGTGATTCAAAGTCAGGAATATTAGCGCGACAAGCTCATAAGCTGAGATGGGAGATGGAACGTAGAAAAATTTGAGAGTGAAACGTGATTTCTAAGGTACGATACGTTTACCGTAGGAAGCCCTTTCGTTCATGACAAGTGCGTCGAAGTTTCGTTGCATTATGTTGCACAGAGCGCGAGTGAAAAGCCGATCGAATTAGGCGGAAATGGATGATTCATTAACGAAACTGCAGCGACTCCCCTTCAGATTACTCGCGAGTGGTCGAAGAATCGCGCGACAAAGACCGTGGTAATTAACGGGAAATCGCATTAAGTAATTAAGAATGACGCGCGCCGTCGCGTTAACGACTTTACCGAGTTGTTAGGCCCCTGGCGAGAGCAGCCGCGCATCTCGCGCAGAAATGAGGAGGCGCGACTTCAAAGACGGCACTTAAATTTCGCTAACCTGTTCAATCGAGAACCGAGAAAATAATCTATCGTTATCGACTTCCGAAATATGTATTATAATATCTGTGGCTTGAAAGAAGACCGATTCGCCTTCTCGGTTTTAAGACTTTACACATAAGTCCCTGAAAATCCGTAGACACACATGTCAGAATTTCGCACAGTAAATTTCGTCCTTCAATTGGCAAAAGTAATTTGTAGATCAATGTAGTTAATGCGACATTGTAGTGTCTCGAATCGCTCGCGGATTTTAAGACCGAGGCCTGCGACGAGCATCCGTATTCTTTGGAATCACAAAGGTATCCTTTCTCGTATGAGAAGCCGATACGTGTACGGAAAAGAAACTCAGTTTCTGCAGCTGAACAGGAACCAGAGAACCCGGGGACAAAAAATTAAAATTCAACGACAAGAAATGATATTTCTGTTATCATAACTGTTATGATAACACTCGTCTGTACGTTCCCAGATAGCAAAGTAACGTCAAATGACGTATTAATAACGTTTGAATGACGTATCCGGCGACAATAATACGTCAGTAAGACGTCTTTAGACGTCATCTCGCTGCCTGGCAAGTTCAGTTGTATTAAAATTCGGTTGAGATAACTGAGAACAATTGACTGGACAGGAACCTACTACGTCGAATCTTTCCATTACTACAAACCGAATTTTCGTGTGGTCATGCAACGGAAAATTCAGTTGCACCAACGGAATTGTTTTCGCCACATGCGTGTCGCCGATGCGCGAGTGAAGGCCATCGCGCGGTGTGTCGAACTGAAAAACGCTCCCTCACAGATTAATGCACGACCCCGGACGGTCCCTAACTCGCGACCGAGGCTGTCTCGATCGATACTTTCACCGAGCCCCGCGAGCTTGCGGTCGTCGTTTCTTTCCTGCGCACAATTCAGACTAGAGTCGGTGCATACGACAACACAACCACCACCTGGCAACGAGCAGTCGCGAAGTATCGCGCGGGATATTCGTCAATTCTTCTCTCTTTCTCTCTCTCTCTCTCGCAGGGTCTTCGTTCGAATCATTCTCGAATAGCGAACGTCGAGGATGCGATCGAGCTTGCAAGCGCGACACCTCTCTTTCGCGGGCCGCTCCGAACGCTGTTTCGAAGTGCATCGCCAACTATTCGAACGGAACGAGCGGCTAGGATTCGCCCAGCTGGACGTTCCCGTCGGACGTACACGTCGGGTGGAACGATTCGCGGCGTGTGTACACTTTCGAACGAAAAACAAATATCTAACGTGTATAAAATATCTAACGAACGAACGCGGAATCTAACGATGTCGCTAAAACTTAATCAGTCTGTTCCCAAGTCCACGGACCGATCTTACCGATGTCAGCGGTCGACTCGAGATTCTTCACCTCCCCTCTCTCTCTCGGAAGCGAAAAGAAGCGAAGAACCAATGATAACGCGGTTCAAGCCGAGTCGTAAATTCTGACTCTACGATCGCGCGCCGTTTCCCTGGCCTGCGAATGCGTGTGACTAGTTCGATACTACGGAATGTAGCGAGACTTCGCTCCGCGGCGAAGAAGCAGGTTCCGCCGAACGAATGAACGAACGAACGAACGGTTACGGTTCTACGTTCTACCGCGCCGAGGATCATCGAGAATACGTCGTTCTTTCCTTATACGGAGGGCGAGTCGTGTCGCTCGAGGCTGGGCGATGCACTTTCTCCCGGCGTGGATTTTAAATTCTACGACGTTCGCCTACGCGCGCGCGCGTTACTTCGCCACGTGCGCTATACTTCGCTAAGACCGCGTGCGACGGGCGGATCGGCGTCGCTCTGCTTATGTATTCTCGAGTTTTCGGCTGTAGCGTGTTAATCAATAAACGGCTCCGTGTGTGCTTCGCTAACAATTAAAAATTTGTTCGCCTATTACTTATCATTTCGTGTATTTTTTGTTGTTTAAATTCAATTCACATTATTATTAGGGTATAATAATTAATTAATTAATTAATTAATTATAATAGTATCATTATAATTCGTAATAATATACAACATTTTTCAATAAATCATTTATCCTACCCACCGCGTCTCGTTCACACTCGTGTCGAAATCATACACATTCGCTCCACCACTATGCTCTCGTTCTTTCGCGCACACACACCAAATACACACGCACGAGCAACTCTCTCACTCACTCTCTCTCTCTCTCTTCGACGTTATTTAGCTTCCTCTCTCATTCTCTCTCCGCACACGCACGCACAAATGTATATTTTATGAAATACCCTTTCTTTTATTTTCTCACACTCACGCCGTGGGACTGTACTGGCTTCACGCGTGGCTTATCTAACTAATTCATGATTTGTTTATGAATCTGGCGTATGTGTGTGTATGTATATATGTGCGCATGTACGTGTGAATTCGCGCGCGGGTGTGTCCCCTTTTCTCTCCGTCGAATTACACGCGCGATTACTCGTATCTCTCGCTCTCCCGGTGCGCACAGCTCTTCTCTCGTGTAGAATCTACGTTCGCTCCCGCATGTGCCGCCGGCTTCTTCTCGTCGCACGATCGAAGAAGAGAAGAACGTTGAGCTCGCGTCGCGCGAGAAGAGGCTCGCGATTGGAAAATCGGCGAGCGAATGAGAGAACAATAACGATGACGTCTCGCGCGATCGCTGTTCCTCGTCATCGGAGAGAAAAAAAGACAGAGTGAGAGAAAGAGAGAGAGAGTGAGGGAGGGGGGGGGGG
>NW_014556445.1:1976178-1987896 GCF_001313825.1 Dinoponera quadriceps
GGGGGGGGGGGGGGAGAAAAAGAAAGAAGGCAAATGGTAATCGCGCGTGGTGGTGATGTGCGTACGTGTGATGAGCTTTGTACATGCTTATTAAAATTGCATCCCCGCCGCTCCGCGTGATATGCCTTTCGCTCCGGAGAACGCGGAATTTTATGGACGTGACGAAATGCATATACATGTATCGCCCTTCTTCCCTCTTTCTCTCTCTTCCTCCTCGTCCTCCTCGTCCGTGTAAAATTCGACGAGCGGATGAACGAACTTTTCCCCTTTTTTCCCGATCCGCCCGTTCAAGAATGGTCCAGTTCGAAGATTTCGCTACACATTCGATTCTGATAATGCGCTTTTTGACTTTACAAGTTTCCCGTCGGAGTTCCCTCATGGAACGTAATTTGGCCCTCGACTTCGCGATACAACGAAAACTGTAAGCGAAAGCTGCTATTTCTTCTTCTTCTTCTCCGGTGCTGCGGAGCGCGGGTTTGCGTTAATCGGTTAACGACCCGATGTTGAAAACGCCGCGGCGCGAACGACGCGCCAGTCTACTTCGCGAGTGATGGTTTCGTGCGAACGGTGCGATTCGCGACACTCGAATTGTGTGCACGTGTGCATGTGTGTGTGTGTGTGTGTGTGTATGCGCGGGTTCCGTGTGTACATGACCGAATGAATGTGTCCTGCGTGTGTATACTCGAGGAGCCTGAATTCCGAAATCGAAGCAGAGCTCGTACCAACGTCGCGCTCGCGTAGTGACGTTAGGCATACGGGAAAACGCGCCAACGAATAGCACTGTGATGTATGACGATTATACAACTAGAACGATGTTCCTTTCTTACATTTTTCAACAGTAATGCGCGTGACTTCGGATCTCGTCGTCGATCGTGAACGTTTTCGCGCAGATGATCACTACGAAAATGGATTCGCGCGCGAGAAATCAATTCTGAGGGTATCAGATCTCGTTTGATATTCAAAATTTCACGCGCGCTTGCGGAAATTTATCGCCGACGTGTCCGGTCAGTGATCGTGCCCGGAAAAAGTTCACGAGGCGACTCGGAGATCCGAAAAGGCACACTGAGATCGTCGAATTGCTTATACCGATGATTTAAAAAAGATTGTCGCGGTAGGACCGATTCCGGAAGGAAATCTCTTTTGAAAATCATCTCGACACTGTGAGAAGGGAACATAACGAATCACAAAGAGCGATACAAAAATAGGAACAAATCATCATCGTATATTAATATATAATGAGGAACATACATGACGTTTACATGTAATGCGCAAGGAACTTTATACAATAGAAATTTACGTGTACGCATTAATCGTACACGCATGTGTGTGTGTGTATATATATCATATATGTTTCATATATGTTATGCGTAAATCGGTCTGCTCTCCTCTCTCGGATGTACATTGTACAAAGTATCGAATCACCACGCGCATTACTATATAAAGTGTCAGCTATTACGTAAAATCATAAAGTTTCTAGCGATTGTTAAAAAAAATAAAATAAAATAAAAGTAGGAGCGCGTTCGAATCGACGATGAAACGTAAAATATACACTTAGAGGTATAATAATCCGCGTGTGAAGTCTCGAGTCGGATACAATTCACCGGACGTGGGTACGTGCTGTGCTACGTGTCGTACCGCGATGTGCCGTAAACGCAATACGGAACGACAGTGTCAAGAAGAACGCGGCCGTTCTCTTACAAATTTTCCTGCACCGCGGCAATTGATCCCGCCGTCGTCTCGGTCTAGAGAGACCCTAACACCTTGCTAGAACGCATTCCAACGTCGCGTGAACCTTCTTCGGAGCGAGGTCTCTTATATACGCTTACTGTGCAAAATACTCTCACTCTTTTCGTGGTTCGTTAAATAATTATTAGTAGTAATAAAGGATAAAATTCTATAAAGAGTCCTCGAGACAATCAGCAGGGTCTGTGTGCGTTGGCATTCGAACGGTCTCGGCGGTTAAAGAATCTGCGAGTCGAGGATGACCCTCGATCTCTCGTTCACATTTCTCTCTTTTTCTCTCTGTCTCTGCCTCTTCCTTTTTTCCTTACTTTCTTTTTCGCCCGTTTACGCACTCGCACACTCACAATCTTTACTCTCTCTCTCTCTCTCACACACACACACACACACACACACACACACGCACACTTTATTCACTATCACACCCGCATTCTGTCTAACTTGCACACTGACGTTTGCACAAGTACTTAGGATTACATCTTACAATATTTTTTTTTATATTCATTTATTCTATTATAATTATACCAATACTGTTTACGGACAGAGATTCATTCACAACTCGCGCCAGAGCGGGTCAATCGTCTCTGCCGCGTGTTGCGTAACGTTTCTTTTTTTTTTCATTTCTTTTGTTTTTTTCGTGTCAGTTTTTCCCGTCCGAAGCGATCTCTTTCACCACCAGTCACTCACCCCGTTCACCTCACATATTTAACATAATATTTGACATAAAGTTTTTATCACACGCTAAAACGCTCGACTCCCTCTATCCTCACCGGAGGTCACCGTTCGCACACGGCGTCCCGAAACGATACGTAGCGATCCACGAGTAACGGGCACACTTCGCACAACCCCCGTCGTGTCACTCCTCATCCTCCGCCGTATCTTCATCCGGATTTCGCGATTCCCTCCCGTGTATGTGTGCATCGTGCTGGGAGACACCGCGCCATCTCCCCTCCGTCCGAAAGACCTTTGCAAACTCGAAGAGTCTCATCACGTGGGTTAATAGGTTCGTTCTCTCAGCCGCAACGTCGGCGGGCGCGGAGTTCATCTATCGACATAGAAACAGCACTTTCGCAGCGGCACGAACACGCGTACACACCCTCCTCCTTCCAGCTCTCTACTTCCCTCCGCTCGAGGTATCGAGTCCCGTATACACCGTACGTTTCTCTGCTTCAATCGTCACTACCGCGTGGAAACTTGTTCTCGATCTTCAGTCCGTCTCTTTCTCTCTTCCTCTCATTCTCTACGTTCTCCGTGCTATCACTTGTGACCGCGCTGCGCGAGGAAGTACTCGATCTGCTGTAGACAGAGCAATTGCTGTACCAGGCTCTGCAATGGGTCCTGACCCGGTTGCAGTTGACCTTGCTGTCCTGGCTGCTGGAGCGGCTGCGTCAAACCTCCACCAGTAGGCTGAGCAGACGGCGGTAACATCGCGCCCGTGGCCGATTGCTCGGCCAGCAATTGTCGCTGCAGCTGTTGCGCCTGATAATGAGCTACTGCCATCAGCTCCGAGGATTCCATCCCCATCGCGGCGGCTGCGGCTGCGGCGGCGGTCACGTGACCTAACTGCGGATGCTGCTCCGGATGATGATGGTGAGCGGCTGGCAGACCGGGTTGGCAAGAGAGCGGTGGTAGCATGCCGACGTGCGACATTCTGCCAGCCGTGGAGCCGGGAGGGCCCAGATAGGCGGCGGTGGGGAGGCTGGGATTCTCGCCCCGCTAGGGAGCCACGTTCTTGGGCCTGCGCCCCCGTCGCCCCCTGGTGGGGGGGCGCGGGGACTCCTGGCCTCACTGGCTCACCGCGGGGCTCTTTTTGTCTTGCTGCTGCTGACTGGCGTCCTGCGATCCCTGTACTCCCGCAGCCGCGCCACCTTGGCCACCCTGGACACCCTGGAACAGCGTGCGTGCTCTTACGCGTTGTGCCTAAACTGGAGAGTTAATTGCTCAAAGTGTGTCTTGTAAGTCTTATTTTTAATCTTGGATAGTGGTGTTCGCGTGTCGTCCGAGCGGCTAGATTCATTCGAGCTTGTGACGGGACTTAAATTTTGATCTCGTTACACTTACAAATTCTTTCTTCTAAAAAGGATAATAGTAATGAAAAACAGTAATATCAGTAATACTTGTTTTATATATGACATTTTTCGCGTTACAAACATATTTTTACATATTTTTTACATATTTATCAGTCTTATTCTTTGTTCTCTTTGTAATTTCTTTCTTCCTCTTTGGGGTAAGCATCGGATATGTTATGTTACATGTTGCCCTAAGATTCGTGAGCATGTTTTCCATTAAAGTTACCTGACTGCCAGGTCCACCCTGTGGGGGTCCAGGGCCACGATCTGGCGGCCAGGAATTGCCCGGGGTCGGTTCCGAGTGAAACTGATGGGGATGCGGGGGTGGGCCGCCGGTCGCGTCATGACTATGAGGATCCAGGCTGTTCGCAGCGTCATACTGCGTGTTCTCCAGCCTCGTGATCAGTCGCTCGTCTTCGTCGCCGAACTCACCGCCCATCAGGGAGGGTTCACCCACAACCATTACGTCCTGATGTCATCGCATTGGAACAAAAGAAACACGATCAATTAGCGCTTCGCTTCGCACGAGGCAAATATCAGCGTGCGATCAACGAATAGTAGAGTCTTTATAATGTGCTAGTTTAGACCGATCGTTTAATATGCGTACTAACTAGTAACTTTTTATTAGATTATCTTAACATCGACGACGCATGTAAACGACGGCGTCCCAAACTGGCACAATACGCATCAAGCTTGATAGGATATCAAGCCGTTATCAAGATAATATAATAAAAAGTTACTAGTTAGTACACGTATTAAATGACCGGTGTAAACTAAGGCGATAAGAGACTGGACACCGTATGTTTGATCTCTTATTGCCATGTTTGGGCAAACTTCCGGTTGGGATAATGTCAAAGGCTGTTTTCCAGCAAGAGACAACAATTGACACAAGTTTAGTTATATCATCTATTATCCTTTTTTTGACTAAATGCGAAACAAGAATATGATGACATAACTAGACTTGTGTCTTTTGTTGGAAAGCAACTAAAATTATCAGCTCAATAACAATAAAGCAAAAATTGGCCATCTACGAAGTCCACGAAATGTATTAAAAGAAAGTGAGCTTGTGTATTTCAATTGTGATTAATTATTAACTCATATCGGTTTGCCTATTTTAATAATATATGGTTTCTGGTTTTAACCCAAACATGACGGGCACAGCGACGGTATCCACATTCTTAAGTCGATATTCATAAGACCGCCTTGAGTTATCTTCAGCTGTTGTACGGCTCATTTCATTGGCTACAAATCATCTGTAGATGAACTCAAGACGATCTTAAACATAAGATTTGACTATGAATGCCAGCCTTATTATAGGAATGAACGAGTAGCGCTCGGGAGTTACAGAGCTCCGTACACATGTAGGGGACTCACCTGTGACGCGAGGGAAAAATTTGGCCCTGGCGATCTCTTCTTACTCGGCGCAGGAGGCGCGTTGTTGCCCGGCCCCGATGTGCTGCCCTTTCGCTTTCTTCTCTTGCTTGCGGGCCGCTGCGACTCTGCAAAAAGAGGCTCCTTGTCAACACGATGACGCTCGCGCGCGCGCACTCGATGGCGTTTAGCCACGCGTGGCGAACTAAGAGTCCTCTTTACACTTACCCGTCTCCCGTATCCGCGCCGTGCACGTGTCGCACGACACAAACACGGAGCGGGAAAGTATAAAAGGACCTCGATAAATCGAAGAGCACTACCCAGCTGTGGACCTTTCTCATCAGCAAAGGTCTCTGACACGGCGCAAACTGGCATGCATCTGATATAGGCAGGCAAATACGCACACAAAATTGCTCAGACACATGGTGTCTCTATCTCCCCTCTCTTCCTCTCCCTCCCGCGCATGCTAGTTAATACTTTGCGCTCTCAAGCGGTCTTTACAGCGAGACATGCTCGATATATCACGATATTTGGCGTAGCACGCGCTTGGTTCCACGGTTTCGTCGATCCTCGGAGAGATATGAGACGGAGGAGGTGTGTGCATGACCCACAAAGTCGCAAGTGGTCGGCAGAAACAGGAAACGCGGCGCACGCGTAAATACGATAAAGACGATAAGAGCGATGAGCGGACGCGAGAATCCCGGGCGCGGAACGCTGAACGCGGTCGGGAGGAAACCGAGTCACTGGTATCCACCGATATATATTGTTGCTGTTCCTTGAGTTATTGGGTGTTTAGCTTACGGTCTTTTCTCTTTTGGTCTGCACAATTAGTCGGATACTTCGTATGGCAGTATCCAAAGGGCCAGGCGACAGAGCCGTATCGATGTAATTACACCTAATCCAAGAAAATGATTAATGCCTGGCTAATCTTAGATTGACAAGGATATGAAGATGAATGTGATAATTAAATGAAAGACGATGCAGAGACTGGCAGTATTGCGAAAGGCGGGAAGAGATGAAGCGGAACGGATGTTATTAGGTAGCAAGTTGAAAAATCGTACTGCATTGTACGAAAAAAGCATTTTCGGATCTTACTATGCGATGAAAGGGAAGAAGGAGAGCTGGGATTGAAAAGACGAATGAAAAAGATTTGGTAGGAATCTGTGTTGCAATATAAACACGTCACACGCGCATAAGATGCAGTTGTATACAAAGTGGAGACAAAAATTTCTGATACGCTGGATTCTGACAGGCAAACGACGTCGACCAATACAAGAATGAAACGAAAATATGCAAAATATATCGACATAATCGAACAAAGGAAAAACAAAGTAGTAGGTAACAGTTTATGTGGAGAAAATAAGATATATATATATATATATACTGTTATGCTTATTCTAAACTCTCTGTATATAATATTATAGTATAACATAGAATATTATAGTATAACATAGAAATGTGGAGTTTTTAGGTACCATTTTCCTAATAATACTTGAACATTCTTTTGCAAATAATACCACATCTCTCTGCGAATTTATCAAGGAAGATAATATAGGAAGATATAGAGGAAGATAAGGGCTAATTTTAGCGACACTCTGTGATTCCAGGAGATTTCATCCTTGAAATTTCCCCAGCTATTTGCAATACTTGGCTTTTATCGGCAGCTTTTCTCCTTATGTAATTGCTATTTCTGACAAACGTGTGGAATCGTTCACAACGTATTATAAACACAACGAGATCCGTGCGTCTCGTAAACCCCGAAAGGCTTCAAAGGAAACGCACCATCGGCGTATACAAAAATACGCAAATCAATTGGCAACGATGTCAGATGGGCTGAAAAAATCACGGGACAAGAATCGAATACCGCCAGAAAATACGACACCGAACAGTGATAAGAAGAGGATAAGAAGAGGATTGCACCCAAGGATGCGTTGGGAGCAGTTTGTAAAGGAAGATCGGAGAGAGGCAAGCACGGAAGCGGACATACCACAATATTTCATTTCGGCAAGGAGTAGCTCACGTTTCACAATGTCGAAAGCTTTCGTGAAGTCTAAGCTTACTAATGCCGTTAGCATACCTCTCTATCAAAGCTGTACAGTGCTGAGACGGGCACACGGAGAATTGATGGGAGAATGCTGTAACCCTCACAAGCGTCTGATCTATCTATAAAACGGATAACAATTATCCATATTAGGGAACGTCGCTCGGTTGTCTCCTTGCGCAAGAAGACACGATTTCACCGTCGCGCTACGTTCGATCCTTGCGAAAAACGCGAGATCTCTCGTCAGCAAAGGGGAGAGAGAGGAGGGTGCGGGAGGATCCTGGGGGGGAAAATTGGGCGATTCCCGGCTCTCTCGAGGAAAAACCGGTGGAACCAAGAGTCGCGACGCGGCGAAGGAAAGCGACGACAACGGATGCGTCGTTCCGCGACGGCAAAAAGCGATTCCCGTTGTCGACACGGACGTGGCCGTTGGATCTTACTGGCTGGTGCTTCTCATGTAAAGCAACTGTTCGTCTACCTCTCTTACCCGGCGGTGCAATTATCCTCTGCCATTTCTGGAACAAGGTCGTCTTCAAGCAGTCGCGCGGTGACAACGCGTACGCCTTGTGCCTCGACATCAACTCCTGCATCGGCTCCAAGATCACGCATAACTGTAAAAGAACAACCCCCTGTCAAGACTCGGCCGTAATGAGAAGTCGTCGCTGCCCGAAGGCAACACCGAGAACAACATTCGCGATACCGAAACTCCTACGATTCCTGCGCGAACTTTCGCGTTTGGATCAAAATCGAGCGTTCTGCATCTCGTTCAACCTAACGTTTCAACTCGCGGTCTCTCATCTATCGCGTTTCTGCCGGGAAATTTCAAGGATGAGACGTGGCCGCGACCAGCGCGACGAAGCGTTCACGGCCCCGCGCGGAATCAGCCGGAGTCCGCTTTCGTCGCCGGCGATTCTACCGTTCGCAAGGAGAAATTATTCGGCCGGTCTTAGCCGCTCGTGCTTTCCGAACATCGCGTACCAGTTCAACAATGGGCGAGGACTTTCCCGCGACGTAACAATCGACGGCTTTTCAACCGGCTCTCCGGGACGATACACGGCGGAATGCGCGGGCGCTCGGTGAAAGCGCTTCCGAGCGCGGAAAGAAGGTGGATCGTAACCCGGATAGCCGGCGTACTTTCGAGAACGTTATTCCGAGACAGCTCGGTTTAACCCTGCGCGCCGACACACCTTCTCGCCGCGATCGTTTTTTCCCGCTGTTATTATTTTCGCCCGCGATTGTTTGCTTCCGATACCGCTTCTAAATAGACACTCGTGTGACATTTTACGCGCGAATCCGCCGGATATCCTGAAATTTCCGACGGAATATATCACGCTTTCTTTATCAGCGCGATCGTAATCATCATCGATTTGACGCGCAGCTATCGATTTCAAACGCAGACGAGGTAATATTTAACGGGATGCCATACTTGAAAACTCTACCGACAGAATACTGATTCTTCTCTTCAAAGTTGATGTCTTATTGGTTGCACAGAATTATAAGTGCTTTTATACGGGGAAAATGAATTGGAGCATTGCTCAGTGGCGAAAACGACAAAAAATTGCAAAACTGACATCTCCAGCTGTCAGTGTAAATATTTATATAATACAGAAATCTTGCAACTTGCACGTATCGAATGTATCAGTGCTCCAATCAAGAAAATTTCCAAGAACATTTGTATATATTTCTAATTAAATTTAGAAACCTAAAAAGATACGAAAAGTTTGCAGAAAAGTTTTTACGTCTTGATTAGATTTGCCGTTAGATATGATAAAACAGTAGCGCAACTAATCGCCTTCACATATTATATCGCACTGACATTTACATAAGATCTATATATAAAATATAATGTATGAATATGTGAGAAATATATACAAAAAGAGTAGCGTGACTTGTCAGTTTTTATGTAACATGACATTGAAGATCGCCTCTACATTATCAATATTTATCGAGTTCGTCATCGACTTCGACATCCTCTTAGGACCATTGACCTTACGGGATTCTGCAAAATTTCGTTGTTCAATAACTTTCGGTCGATAAAAATTTGACGGTAAATTTGTATCAAATTAATGTTGGTGATAACTGCAGAAATGTAATTTCACAAAAAAAGATCTAATAAATTTCATTGTAAGCCTGGATATATAGCGATAACACATCGAGATATATTAATAATAAGAAAAAAAGCAAATATAATAATAAAATATGTACAGGCAAGTGCGTGTGTATAAAAATTGAACGTTGAAAGCGGACGTAAACAATTTTTTCTGATTCCTTATACAAACATACGAGAAACAGAAAATTATATGATCAAATGTTTCGTACTCTACTTTTGGCTAGTTTCAATATTCAGTTTTAATAATTAAAAAACTATAATAAACAAACGCAAACATGTCTATCTGTGTAGTCCAGCAGAGACGTCAAAAGGAATCATCGAGATAGATGTAAATTATAAAATTAATACTTTATTACACACTGAACATCCAGGTACTTAAATCGAATGATTAAAAATTGTCGACAATACTATTCTTTTTCAATTACCTCCGGACCCCTCGGACCCACAAAAATCTGTCCAGGGTCTTAATATTACCTCGTCGGTGACGGAAATTTATACAAGATCGTCCAAGTTTTAAAAACGCCAGGATATTATTAATTTCTCATTCTTCGGCATCAATTCTTTCGGAAACGAAATCCCCCCGCGTTTTGAAACAAACCATTATTCTATTTTTTCGATTGTTTTCCATTGTCAGAGAATATGAAATGTTTCGATTCACTGTGACCTGCTTCTTTCGATAACTCAGAAAAAATCGTGAGGTCGCGGAAGAGGAAAATCTCGAGGAGTTTTCATACTCGCGGGAACGCGGACGCGGTCAATCCGGCGCTGGAGTTACGACGGCGGAGTTACGACACTCTCGCGTTGCGGATACGCACCCTAAGGTAGTTGAGGGTGGAATTGGTGATGCCCTGCCTGGTGATGTTCTTGCTGAGCTGCTCCAGCACACTCGGGTCCTGCTGCATGCAGGCCGACCTCGGCACTAGCTCCCGATGCCCCCTCACCGACATATGCCACGACTTTATCCTCATGAGGTCGTCGAAGGTGAACTCCAATATTAACCTACCCTCCGTGCACACCTAAAATGAGTTTCAGATAACAATATCCGCCTCGTCTATTTCGAGGGTGCTTGATTTCGGCGCGTCACCGAAGCCGAAGTTCGTAGAACTTGCGTTTAAGGGAGAGAGATTCGCGGCGAAATTTTAATTTAATTTCATCCTCTTCGCGTGTTTAAATCTTTCCTCTCGGTGCGAGAACGATTGATCCCGTCATTAACAATGCGCAATCAGCGATCGTCCACATAGTGATATTTATGCGATGTATTAGGACGAATCTTTCCAACTGCGTCTCCGTCTCAAGTCTCCGGAAACGAGGATTGCAAATTTACGACTTCTTCTAGTTATTACAGTCCGTATTGATTGTTATCGGCTCGACGGTTCGGCCGAGCACACGGGCGAAAATACCGGCAATCGGAAGCGTGATAAATTCTAACGTAAGCGCGCGAGTTCCGGCGCAGGAGAGGCGCTCGTACCTTCGTGTAGACCGGCTTTCCATGATGCGTGACCATGACGCAGTGATCACAGTCCAGGGTTATGCTGGTGTTATGAAACGACTCCTTCGGATGCTTCATAGTGTAGTAAAGTTCCGTCACTCCGCCCTCGAATATCGAGCGGAAGTACCTAGGTATTAACGTCCTTCCTATCGCTGAAAAGGATCAAGGTGGAAACGATTAGAAATTAAATACAACCAAACGCGACGTTGGCTGGACGGACCCGACGATTAAGATCGACGGCGACTTATCGACCGGTCGATCGATGCGCTCTCCTTTAAATCGAGTGAAATCACACTCCCCCTCCCCGAGATGCACCGATAATGCCGAAGTCGAGTATATTTTGCGAGCGTACGTAGTCGTAGAGCACAAAGAAGAAGAGTCGTTCGTCGCGATCAATTGAACGACGTGTATCGCGAAGGTCGTCGGGGATCATTCGAGCGGAAAGAAAGAAGAGGCGGAGAGATATCGTTAATTTTTCATCTCTCCTCGCCGCCCGCACCGTCTCCGCCGGTTTTCGGACGCGCGCGGCTGTATAAGTAATATACGCGCCGCGTCGACGGCGATGGAGAGCATGTCGTGGATGGAAAACTCCTTTTTCCGCGCTTAATTGCAAAATGCTTTTCGCATTACCGTGCTCGTTCGGCCGCGTATCTTATGCCGCGCGTGTACGGCGGACCTACCTGTCATTTACGTACGTATCCGGGTGACGACGACGACGACGAGAGCACGACGACATGCATCCGCGCGCGACATGTAATCACGTTGCCGTCGTATATTCCCCGCGACGGTGGGAACGGACATTAAAATCCACCGACTGCAAAATTGCCGCGCGGTGGCACGTCATTATTTAGGACGGAGGCGGTGCGCGTACGCGCGCGCAAGTACAAGAGGGGGGGGG
>NW_014556445.1:1987963-2052538 GCF_001313825.1 Dinoponera quadriceps
GGGGGGGGGGGGGGGCGTACTGTGGCGATTAAGTGTCGGTGACAATGGATCGCCCGGGAAGTATCGCCGAGGTGTAAGAAATTATCGCGCGCCGACGGAATCGATCGCATTAAACGGAGATAACGGACGTAGATATCGTGGGTACTCGAGAACGTTATCCTCCTTCGCTCCTCCCCCCTCCTCTCTCTCTCTCTCTCTCTCTCTCTCTCTCTCTCTCTCTCTCTCTCTCTCTCTCTCTTTTTCTCTCCTTCCCCCCTCTTACCTGACGAAAAGAAAAGATACGCTCTTCATGAAACTTAATACGTGACACTGTGTTTCTTTCGTAAATTGAATCGTTCGACTTAATTTAATATATCAATGTAATATTTAATTATTGATATAATATATTAAATAAAAGTAATCCATATATATATAATATGTATGTAATATATGAATTTAATATATTAACTTAAGTCTCGAATGATTTTGGAAATAAATAGAAGCATATTTATTCAGACTTATTTTACTCAATAAATATAATTTAATTTGAGATTTTGCGTTATATATTTCAATTCAATTTTATGTTACATATATCATCAATATATTTTCCATGGCTCCCTTTTTCTTCTCTTCTAAGGTAGAGAATCACTTTCAATATCTGTACGTTAAAGCGTAGCTCGCAAAAGGATATTCTGTATGCAATATCCAGCTTTCTCGACGGAGAGGTACGGTCGTGCAACCAGGAGAAACCTCGTGATCCCGCGCGCTAAACGTTACTCGCTATTTGGCAACTTGTCCTGGCTCAAAATCGAAATAGCCGAATACTCCCGGCACGGGAAGCCAATAAGAAAATCGATATTTTGCAACAAAGCTAACCTGCAACTGCACGATTCAGATACTGCGCCTTAGTCGTACTTCACAAGTGCGAGTTAGCTAATGATTTTGCCCCGACCGAGTCAATGAATAATTAATTCGATGTCCCTTTTTAGATTATCGAAATGAGAGTTCTGCATCGATCCGACCGAAAACTGAAAGTTTCACGGAATTCCGCGCTGGAACGAAGTTTTTATACCACTCACATGGAGAAGCTAATCCGACGAAAATGAGGCGTATGCTTATCAGACGCGTTACTTTGCTCTCGTAGGCTTCATGAATAAAACATGAGCCCCATGTAAATCGATAGTTTTAAAGTTAAATGTAAACGCAAATAATACACTCGCGTATCTACTCACTGTATCTCTTCGGTCCGTCCTCCAAGCAGAAGGTGAGCGTGAGGGTGGCGTCATCTTCGAAGAACTCGGTTGCGAAGGCGTCCCACCAAAGGTTGTCGCTTTCCTAAAACACAGACGGATAGTGGAACGATTAGTCCGATGTAGTGGCATCCCCGCGCGTGTATCCCGCTGCCTACTTATCGTGCTTACTTATCCTCGCGAGTGGCGAATCAAAAACGATCAAGGCGGCGGGCGAAGAAGGGTTAAAGGGGTGTTAGACGGCGGACAGAAGTGCCGAGGATCAGCGGGGTTGGGATGAAAAGGAGAGGAGAAAATGAAGAGGTGGAACTCCGAAGGGCCGCACGGAGACGCGGAAAAGGCAGAGGAGAAGAGAAGAGAATAGAAGGAGAGAAGAGAAAGAGAAAGAGAGAGGGACCTCGGCGCTGAATAACGCATGACTGTCTGGCTTGAAATTATAGCATTCCGCCCCCTCCCAGTCGTAGGAACTACCCCTTGGCTCTGTTCGCCACGCTTTCATTCAATTATGCATCCACCACCGTCCCCCTCGCGCCTCTCCGCCGGGTACACCTACCCCCAAACCCCGCGGGCGTTCCTCTTATTATTATTTTCCCGCGTATGGGCCCTCTTTCTCTCTCTCTCTCTCTCTCTCGTCGGCTTTTCTAGTGCGCGAAAAGCCGGCACCGTCGTCGGTGGGATTTAGCGGCGATCGCGATTCGAAGGGTTGTGGTCGCACGGAGGAATCGCGGATCCGCGCCATGCGATCGGCCGGAGGTCGTTCGGCTGCCAATTTCACAACGGGACGTGTTATTCTCCCGACGTGCGATCTCATTTTTATCTAATCTGGCTGTTGTGAGGGTAGACTCGCGCATGAATGATCGACAGATTTCATATGAGGGAACGGAGTCGATTGTTCCTTGCGAATCGTCGAAAAGGAAGGTTTTTTTTTTTTAAGAATATCCTACCCTCCAAATTTCTTGGAGTGAAACCTCACTCCAAACAAGTGAGAATTCATTTCAAGCGATAGCGAAAATACTGCCACTCGGAATGGAGTGACATTTCACTTTTCACAAGGGTGAATGTTCCACTCCAACCATGGAATAAATGTTTCACTCGATTGGAATGAATTTACTTCAAGAAGAGTGAATTCTTCTAATTTACATTCTTTAATATGTATTAATTTTTATTGCGTTGTTCTTAAGATGTCATTAATGATTGGACCTCTAAATTTTCTCAATTATATTTAATCGATTCCATTTATGTTGTATTTGAACAATTTTTTTACTACCGGCTGAGATTGAATGCAAAAATTCGGGATCTTGGTCTGCTACCATCTTGCACCACGCCATCTCGCCTTGATTGATAAGTAAATTAACATTGTCTATAGTCCTGAATTCTACAGGATTTCCACCCGCTACCCATTTATATTTTATAATAGAAATATAATATTATTACGTCAATTAGTGAAGTCTTAAATATTATTAATAATATTTAAAAGAGAATAAAGTAGCTTTTTAAATATTTTTATTCAAATACACGTTCCGTATGAAGTGCAATAAATTGTGAACTGAAAGTGTGAAGCGGGAAGAAGGACCACACAGAACGGTTGTAGTAAGATTCGACCATCTTGTTGCTTATAACATACGCCATTAGATTAGGTTAGATTAGATTCGATACGAAATGAAAATATTTAATCCACGATACGGAGCGGAAGGAAATTCACTCTACAAGAAGTCGTTTCAACTCGAGTGACCAATTCGGTAGTCATTTCATTTTGTGAATAGAACTCCACGACACGGAGTGAAAATATTCACTCCATGTGTTGTGAATATTCACAGGGTAGAAAAACTCGCTCCGTAAAAGAGAAGAGTCACTCCAAGAGATTTCGAGAGCGGCCCGAATGAGATGAATGGAATTAAAAACGTAGTTACGAAGAAACTGAGATGTGGAGCAGCGCACGTTGTCGCGGCCGGAAAACCGAACGCAGCATCCGATGCATATGTGCGCAGCATGCTCCGGAATAAACCGACCCAACGCCCGGACGGATTGCTTCCCGAGTGCATTTACTTCCGTGACGAAACGCTCATTGTCGCGGCAACAATTACGAGTTTGCCGTTGTAATTTATTGCGCGTTTCCGCTAGCAGGCGGCCCCCCGCCTGTCAATGGCCACCTTTTAATTTTGCATCCGCGAGACCCGCGGCGTAACGGCGCGGAGGAGTCTCGCGCGACATCCGCGAGTTTAAGACGAACGGTTATAAAGCGCGCCGATAGCAATTCATCCGAGCTCGCGCGTGACAGGCCCCACGCGTTTTCCGCCCGAGCTATCGATCGGATCGGCCGGGAGAATAAATAAGACGCGGACCGGAGCGGCACGAAAATGAGATATCGCCCGCGAAGTCGGGAGGACGAGCGCGAACGCCACTCGCGTCAAATCCGAATAGACAATCGGTTTCCGGGGCCGGGCCGCCGACACTGCGCTCGCGAAGATTTATTTCGGACGTAAGCCGCGCCGTGCCAAATCAAGCAAACTGTTACCACTCCCGCGCAAATTGATATTTCTGGCAAGCGCGCCGGCCCCCGCCAGGCAGGCCGGGAGATCCAAAGGAGGGCGAAAGTCGGCGAAACAGCGACGCGATAAGCGTAACCGAACGAGCGGGAAGACGTCGCCCGACAAATAGGCGATATTCGATAATGCGAGGAGCGGAGCACGAGAGGGAAAAACGCTACGAAACAGAGAGAGAGAGAGAGGGAGAGGGGGGGGGGCGATGGCCGTCGCGACTTGGATCGCGCGTTTTGGGAAATTACTCTCAGTGTTCTATCTCGTCCTTTCACGACGACGATGATTAACCTTTCGACCGCATTATGGGTCAGATAGATCGGGTGAGTTAGAAGAAATTTTATTTTTAGCAAAGAGAAGTGTATGATCTGTGAATTCCCTGCATTCCTGAAAGATCTTTCAAGAGTCGCTCCGTTAAATGTGGAGGTTAGATGTGCGAATCTGATAAGCCGATGCGTGTTAAATGCGTGTTTCGGAGTCATCCGAATTTGACGCAGGGTCAATTAGACCCATAATGTGCGGTCGGTATATAATTTGACGCCATAAGTGAGACTTTTTGTTAAAAATTTGTGTCTGAAAGCAAGTGAGCATTGTGATTACGCGTATATTTTTCTAATGATAAATAATAATAATGTTATATTAGTGTCAGAGAGCGTGTAGCCTACGCAAACGCATCCTGCAAAGCGTGATCCTAAATAATTCATTATTCTCAAAACAATACGTGTTACCATTTTGCAAGTAAAAAATAAATTATATTTAATATTTCCACAATAATATTTTTTCCCATAAAACATCTATTTTCGACATTTCAAAATATCCTTTTTTTAGCGGTCCAGAAAAAAAGTTTTTCGAACGTGCACTGGAGTCATATTTTTTTTCCGCTTGAACTATCTTTTAACTTCATCGCCACTGTCTAAATTCAAATTTTTTTTTTCAATAACGTTCAAAATTTGTTTCTCTATGAAAGTATGATCAAACATTAAAGTAGAAGACTTTACTCTAGAATTGTGTCAGCCTCTTTCCTTTCGCGTTTTTTCAGATATAAAATATAGAAAATCACAAGGTCAATATGACCCTGTTTGCGGTGCGAGCGACTTTTCAGAAGTGTGGTCGAAAAGTTAAGAATTCAATTCGTCATGAATGAAGCGAAGGAATTTCGCGGGTCGCGAGTGAAAAATCGAGGAAATTTCGCGGGTCACGTTTCAATTACGATCCCTCTCTATCTGTTAATTTCACTATTCTCAAAAACTGTTGAACATCGTGAAAGTTCGACCGCCTATCCCAGCTGCTTCAATAGGCTAATTAACTGCTCGTTAGTCGCGCCGAACCGCCCGGCGTTCGTCGGCCAGCGCGTGAAATCGCTCGGATCTCCTAATTTTTCAACAACTCAGTACACGCTGAGTGGATGCGCGCGCTTTTCGCCGTTCCGTCCGCAGAACGGCGTCATGCTCGAATCGATCTCGAACGCATCGAATATTCGCGGATCGATGCTCAAAACTTCAGTAATGTAATAAAATATGCAACACGTAGTAGCTCGCATTCCCGATCTGGCGAAATTAATTATCGGCCATTCGGGAGCGACAATGCGAGAAAAATTCGCCGCTATTGTAGGACGCTCGAAAAATTCGCCCGGGAAATGCAGCGGGAGATTTGCGCGCGATGATGGTCACGGCGAGATTGAAATAACGATTTTCCATCTCGGCGTTAAGACCGCGGCAGTGTGTGCTAAACGATGAAACGTGTTCCGCGAATATGCAAAGAATATCGCGTCGGTCCGTCATCTTTGCGAAAACCACCGCGCGTCGTTGTGACAACTGAAATATATGTTCGTTAACACGACACGACTGACAGTGACGTGTATGACCGTTGTGGTAAAGTTCATTTCGCGACACGGAGCTTGGACGCATGTGTTTTTAATTCGCGCATAATACGTTGGGTAGTTTCTCTTTTTCTCTCTCTCTCTCTATCGCGCCTGCGTTTTCGAAACTGAGAGACCAAGATGCACCTTAATAGCGTCTTGCCCCTCCTTCCGCTTCGCGCTTTCATCATTGTACTGCGTGAAACAAGCGGACGGAGATAATACCTTCGGGAAAGAACGGCCGAATCGCCTCGCATCAAAATTCGAGAACACGATAAAATTCAGCGGTATCGTTTTTCCAGAATTGGCGAAATTAACGCTCGTACAATCGGTACATAAATAACGCGCGCGTATGCGTGTACGTGTATGCGAAATGGGGCCGCTTCTACAATTGCTTCGTCATTTGAATCTCGTTCGAATTCAAATGACGAAAAAAAAAAAATATATATATATATATTCTATTCCATTCACTCTGCATATTTCAACTGCAGCGGCGGTTCTCTTGTCTCGAACAAAAACATCACCTCTCTGCGACGACACGCAAGAAAGTCCGCGGTCATCCGTCGCGCGGACTGTCAAAATTCAATATTATCCTCGCAATAAAAATTGGTTTCCGCGGCCATGAACTGCGCGCCGCGCAGTTGCGACAAGGAAACAGCGAAAAGCGCTATTCGCACATACGTATCGTATACTTTCATTCACCGAAGTTAATAACAGCGAAAATAGCGATGGCCACGGTGCCATGAAAGGTACGACGAGCGCAACGCCACCGACAAAAACGCTCGTAAAAAGGCGCCATGACGTTTGTAATATTAAAAGTATTATCAAACGAGCCGCGCACAAAATTCACTGGGTCTCGCGCAGGTCAGTCGCGTACGATACTGTTCGCGATTTTTCTTAAGATGGACAATGTATATTGAGCGAACGAACGAACAGCGAATGTGTAATATGAGCATGTGTGCGTTTGCGTTTAAACGCGCACGAATTTTCTGCGATAAAGCATCTTACGAGCGAATTGACTCGAAACATCCCTCTTCGGATTCGTTACGGCGTATACATTTTTCAAATTGCAAAAACTGTAACAACGAAAGTTTGCATTTGCTGTTCGTTCGCTTCCCGCATAGAAATTTTCTCAGATTTTTCTGTATGCATACGGTAAAAAATTTTATGTTACGAACGGTCTATCTAAATTTCGGTGTTACTTTGACATGGGAAATATATCAAATTAACATATTCACCTTGGCAACATATTATTTTCCAATATATTTACCTTGTTAAAGTAATAGCAAAATTTGGGTGGAACATTCGTAATACAAAATTTTTTGCTCCGTAGCATAGATTCCGATTGGGATATTTAAAGTTATTCCGAAATAAATTACCCCATTATTATGATACCAAATGGGAATCCCCATTCTTATCTTAAGCATGAGATAAAGCCTTTTCTCCATAATGTTGGCTATGCGTTGCGGCTTACTTCATGTCGCGTGCGGCTGTCATCGCCAGCGTCGAGTGACGGTTCAACCAAATATCAGATTAGCAGGTTAATAAACGTGGTTACATTTTTAATGTTACTATGCTCAGTAGTGTGCACGTAGCGCACGTGTATATGCACAATTTGTAAAGTATAAATACATAAAGTGTTTCGTACATCTTGTTCAGTCGAAGTGTAAAGTGGAAAGAAAACACCTTTGGGAAGATGTTGAAGGTGATCAAATAAAATCTGTTTATATTTTCCACTTAGAATCGTACGCTTCTACCAGTGCGTAGATTTCCCAACTAGAATCCACAATTATTTTAAGAAATCGAACTGGGTCTCAATTAGATCCCAAGAGAAATTTTCTATGAGGGTCAATAATACTCAGCTTCAGATTCCGCTGTTCCACCCCCGATCGAAACATTTTTAATGATTTCTCGTTTCTAACGCAATTATTTTTCACGAGATAACGAACGTCTTCGGGCGAAATATGAATTATATAACTCCCCGATTTGTCGTTATGGTTGAACTAAACATTGACGAAATATTTCTAGGAACGGTTAGAGAGAGGAATGAGAGACAGATCTCTCTGATCTCCAATTGACAATGTACATAGTAAAAAAAGGTTGCGTTAAAAACGATCCATTGAAATTTTCATGTACTTTGACAAAGCAAATATGTTAAAAAGTAGCACGTTAACAAGGTGAATATGTTAATTTAATATACATTTGGGTACTTTTTCATATATTCCCCATGCGAAAGTAACACGAAAATTTCAATTTTTCACCGTTTTTAACGGGAAATTTTTTACCGTGTATGCAATCGCCGAACTCGAGCGTTTTTACGGCGCAGTCGCACGGCAGCGCAACGCGCATACACGAATGAGAAAGGAACTATCGACGGCCGATTCCGAATTTCATCTCGGAGGCAAATCGGGCCTCTCGCAGTGATGCAACCATCTTCTTACTCGTCGGCATTAACTGCCATATTGACCCGCCGCCAACGGGTCTGCGCGATATCACACGCTCAAAGCGACCACGAACCGATACGCGATCTCATATGCGACCGGAGCGAGGAAACAAGGGCGCGGACGTAAATCGCGACGTGATTTTCGCACGGCGAGGCGCGTTTTTCGGCGGGCGTATTAGCGCCCGAGTTAAATTCAATTTGTCCAGAACCGAAGAGCGGTCCCGGAAAAAAAGCAGAGGTCCACGGCCGAGTCGACCGTCCGGTCGCGCATCGTCGTAATAATACGGGTGGCGGCGCGACGCAGCGTTTCCATCAACCCAGCTCGACCCGGCTCGGCCCAGCCTGGCCGAAAAAATGTCCGGCATCGAGTCTTTCTCTCTCTCTTTCTCTCTCCTCGAATTCCAGTCCGATTCCGGCATACCGGCGCGACGAGAAAGAATCCGATGTAATTCCACGGTGTTACCAGGTAGCTGCGTTACCCCCGAGGATGCGACGACGACGGCGACGGTGGTGGCGGCAGCGGCGTCTCGACGTCGAGGCCGTATTTTAAACCCACTGGCGCTCGCGACGAATAAATTTCTTTCCATCGATTCGGCCGCTCGCTCGCGCCGACCGTCCTCGAGACTGGTCGCGACCAACCGACCGATCTTGCGTGCCCTCTGCCCCCGGAACCAGCGAAATTCTCGCCCTTGTCGCCGAGTGCAAATTTCCCGTTCGCCTCAGGCGTGAATTCCCATTTAGCGGCAAGTATAGCTGTTACTCGTCTTATATTGACATCGAAATTCCGCGGTTGTGCCGGCGCGGACGGACGCGCGAGATTCGGAATCGGACGGCCGTATTTAGCACGAGAGCAGGCGGATCGCCGCAGATCTCCGCCCGATGAGACCGTCGCATTGATCGGTCCAATCTTTGATACGCGAACGGAAGGATCACTTATATTAACATTACGATGTACGAGCCAATCGCATTTTCATCGAAGGATGCCGGAATTTCCGATTCTTACGAACTAAATTCGACGATGAGCGCCAGAATTTCCGTTTCTTTCAACGAAAACGCGGCCTGGTTCGTTCGTTATTACGTCAATTCAACCGTTCGACCAATCTTTTTTTCCTATGTAGATTCGGAAATGTGTGTTTTACTTGAACGTACGCGAGATGTGACGCAAAATTTCGCGACAGATCCGTGAATCTGAAAAATCTAGAGAAAGACGAGCCGTGCCGAGTACAGCAGCCGAGTCGACGTATCTTCCGGCCTTAATTTACTCGCAACTACCATTTAACGAATCGAACCACTTTACGAATTTTTTGCGCAACGCCGTCGAAATCGCCGGTGCTTCCTCGCGAATATAAACGCGGAGATCGCTCCGGTGGCCGTGTCCACGGTATTACCGAGAGATATCCCGAGCCCGGCGGAATTATACGGCGGTTTCAATTCCTAATTTCCTTTTTCAGCCGGCGCGCCCGCGGAATCGACCAGCGAAATCCACCTTTTTCATCCCGCCCGTCCATTCTTCACTTTTGTGATTTTTCGCGCGTCCCGACTGGCAGCGCGGACTATACGAGCCGGGGTTGCCGTCGGCTCTTCGCCGGGACTGTACCACCCCACTGTTGTTAGGGGGGTGTGGGGAGACTAGGGGTGGTATATGATCGTGTATATACGCCGCCGCGAAAGTATTGTCGGCGCGCTCCACCTCTCGATTTTCTCGCGAAAATCCTTTTCGCGCCGAAGTCGGCCGGCCAGGCGGCCGCGCGCTATATCGAAAATTCGCGAAAATTCCCGGCCGCACGCCCATCATTTTTCAGAAATTTCGGACGCACGGCTCGCCCGCAGATAGATTCGATGGGATTTCTCTCTGGCGCGACCAGCCCGGACAAAACTCCTCCGGCCGATCGGAGTATATACGGCCAGGGGCGGCGGCGCGAGGGACGAACGTGAGGAGGGGGGGAGAACGAGGGGATGGGGGGTACAATATGGGTTATCGAGGGGGCCCCACCCCCAGGGGAGAGCAGGGGCCCTCATTTTATTACCCAGGCTCCCATGACGGTTCTCAACCTTGGCCGAACTTGCTCTTCTCGCTCGCGCGCGAGACCGCTCGCGCGCGTTCCTCGTCGTGCATCGGGCGAAAGTTTCGCGTAAATATCGGCGCGAGACCGCCCTGTACTTATCCGTGGTCTCGCCGGGCCGATGAGCCATCAAAGTGTGCATTCGCGTGATCCGAACGTGTGTGCAACGTTCGTAAATGTGCGCGTACGGACTCGCGAGCGCATCGGCGGAAGAACAACGGCGACAATATTTGCTTCTATTTTTGTTTCTCGCGCGCGCGCGCGCGTCAGAGAAAGAGAGAGAGAGAGAGAGAGAGAGAGGGGGAAAGAGAGAAAGAGGAAGAAAGAGAGAGAGAGAGAGAGAGAAAGAGTACAGTGGCGCGAGCGAGCGCGACGTGACGGATGTGCGCGATGGAAAATGTGAAAAGTGTTCGATAACCGTGTAACGGAGGCTTTTGCATTCGATAACGTCATCTCGCGCAACGACGTCACCGCGCCGACACCCGCGTTCCGGCCTCACTCTCCCGCGAGAGTCTCAAGTTCGCTCGCGGAAAAAACCAATTTTTCTGGAAACTCGTCGCTTCTGCGGAACGCTTCGGCTTTTGTTGCGTCATTTCACGCACAATGCGTTAATACGTTTAATGGTGCGCGTCGATTCGCGCTGTTGCAGAAAACAGTTTCGGAAGCTAGCGAGGAACGCTTCGGCGGCGAATAAATTTCCCCTCTCTCTCTCTCTCTCTCTGTCCCTCCGGCGGGAATTTTTGGAAATGTTCCCCGTAACATAGAGTATAAATTGCAACGGGATAGATAAGGCGCAGGATTTCGGGTAATTTTCAGCGGAGCCGGTTTTGGCTTTATCCGCCACCGGTCTGTCGAGAGACGTGATATCGAGAGAGCGCTGGAAGCTCGCGGCAAATAATAAATGTCCGCTGAGAAGGACAATCCGGATTCGTCAAAGAATCTGCACGCGGGGATAATTTCGGCGACGAGCGGTCACATCGCACACCATGCCGCGATATTCGCAGACGTCGAGCATTTCTCTTGTTTCGCAAAATGCACAAGCCGGCCGGCCATGCGAGTTTCCATTCTCAATCGTGTATCTCATGGAAATCCAAATTAATTTCTCTCCGCTCCCTCGTTAAAAGTTACTTGTTCAAACATAATTACTTTCACGTGATATCAATAAACACGAACGCTTTAAAAATCCGATATAAACGCGAGAGAGCGCGCCGCATAAATTTCCGACGGCTGCGCTGAAATGCAAAGGAAGAACGAATCACCCCGCGCGATGAGGCGGAGCCGAATCGTTTCAATCCTTGATTAAAAATTCGCCCGACCAACAAATCTACGGACGTCCCCGCAAATCGTTAACAGTGTCACGCCGGCCGGCCGGCGTCGTTTCGCCGACCGCCGATACCGCTTACGCAATCGTTAATTGTTATCATAATCCTTATCGTAATCGCGCGTAATTATCACGCGTTCGCGTAACAACGCGAGATACGCGAGAGCGTCGCGATTACGAGAAACGAAAGAGGCCGAAGGAAGAGGGGGGGGGGGGGGGGGAAAAAGAGCGCTGGCGAAAGAAANACGCGCGCGTGTATGTGGATTCGGGGCGTATAGGGAACACGCGGAGGGTAAATGAGGCGCCATCAGTCACAGTCAAAATGCTGCGCGTCATAGCCCGGAGTGGATCTCTCTCGCGTACGTCAAAATTCAGCGATGGAAATTAATGCACTTTCTTTCGCTGAGTAACGAGTGCCGAAACCGGGATGATGCTGCTGCTGCCGCGCGATCGCGCGTGGAAAAAATCCCCGCCTCCCTTGCCTACTTTCCCCCTTGTGTATCTTTTTTCTCCTCTGTTCCGCCCTCTCTCCATTTCGCCGCGAAACACCGTCGCGAGAAAACCATCGTGATCGCGCGCGTTGTAAAACATCGGAGCACCGGCGAGTCGCCGAAAAGCAGGTATCATTACGCGAACAGGAGGAAGAGGGCACACGACGACGGTGCGCTTGCAGCGAAGGGAAAAGCGTAATCGCGCGTCGTACATCTCGCCTTATGACACGAGCGAGATATCAATGCGCGATATCGCTTGCGCGTATCGGCCCTTTCTGACAGTCCGAATTTACGCACGCTCGTTCCTCTTTATCGCGCCCCGCTCTATTTACCTTGAAATTTCTCCGCATCGAGATACGCGCATTTCGGATTAGTTCCGACGAGAGGGCGACGTCGAGACATCGTTCTTTTCGCGGAAACAACGCGAGTTGCGTCGAGAGCACGCTCGAGTATCGGAATTCGGAATTTTATTATCTTTGAGTGAATCGGTGATAATATTTCGGATTAAATCGATAAAATGTATTTCATTCGATATCAGTGAATACTCGTGTGCTGATTTTCAGTGAGGACGCCTCTGTTCAGCTCCTTCTGTAATCGTACCCCTCCATTGATTTCGGCTAGTGAAAATGAGATTTCACTGCAAAATCTGTATTCTACTTGGTAGTTGCACTTGATAAGAGTCTTATTCAACACATTATAATATATAGTTTTTAAACTTGACAGTACAAGTGTACTCTGACTTCAATGTTTAATTTACAAGTTTTGGCAACCGTTTTAATGTAAAGAAGTCAATCAGGAAGAGTTGGGACACTTCATTGAGAGAGAACTGGGACGTCCTACTCCTTGAAATGTCTTTACGCTCCCATAATTTTAATTTACTATATCAATCTTATTATATGATATTATTATCAGTTTTCCACAAAACATTAGCTTTCATTTCATTTTTTACAACAATTTTAAATAAGTAACTTTTATTTATTATTTATTTATTATGTTAATTAAATTATTTACGAGCTAAAAGCTCGTGCTGCCAAGAATAGTAAGAAATGAAAGAAAAATTGCCCTTTCTTTAATTTGTTTCTAAAAATTTAGTTTTAATCTCATTGTTTGCTTAAAAAAATTAACTTTTTTTATTGGTTTTCTGTTCCTTTTATTACATATATATATAAATGATTTTAATAAATTGTATTTTAATAAAAGTTCTTATATATATAAATGTTAATACTTTAATAAATGTTATTTTAATGAATGACGTGAATAAATGTTGCAGTTAAAAATAATAAATGCATTATTAATTAAAGTACAGATACTTCTATCGCCTTGTCCCTGCTACGGATAAGAGTTGGAACAAATATTCGATTTTACAATTTATCTGATTGCGTTCTTAATTATTATGATAATTCAAACAATACATTAACTTCCTCAGTAAAATAACAAGTCGGTTCAAATTTTTTTATTACGAAATTTTGAAGAAACAAACGCTATAGAAGACAAAATGTCAAAACACTCCGTCATCTCCCCTAAATCCTCTTATACTTTAGAAATTTTACTCTGATTGCAGCGCTATACTATTAACCGATTCTACCGTTTTTCAGTGATAAAACACCCCGATCCCATTTTGGAGAGTAATTTTCAGGATGATCCTTCGGCAAGAAAACGGAAGGGAAGAAACGCGCTCGCGCGTTACCTCCATACGTACGTACGTGGGACATTTTTCATACTCGAGTCGCGGAACCTCGCTCACGCAGATCGTTATCGCTCCGAGGTATTGATATATCGTAACGAATATATTACATTTAATAGCGGAGATCAGTTGGCCGCAATTTACGGCGCACGGAAACGTACATAAATATCTCAGATGACTTCATTAATTCAACGCGACAGAAAAGAATGCGCGCATTATTACGACCGCGAACCGTATCGCCTCGATAAATCGCAAAGGGTTCATAGAGAAAACACATAATCGGCTGCTGAGAAACTCGTTTCCATATCGGCGGCGAACCGGTTAACAAACTTCTTCCTCCCTTTCTTCTCCTATTTCTTCTTCTCGTCGCACCCGTTGTTAATTACCGTTCGGTATACGAATATACCTGCGTTTTCTTAATGTATCGGAACTCGTTTAAACGTTCGTATTGTACGCGCCGAGTCTCGTCCTTTTGTCTTGCAGAGCTACAGTCATCATCTCCAGTTTTTGTAGTGCGTCTTCCTTACACACACACGTACGTTGTCTTTTCCTTCTTTCTTCTCTCTCTCTCTCTCTCTCTTCAGCTTTTCACATTTTTAGTCGGCGTTCTACTCGCTCGTATCATTCCCGAGCCGAGATAATACGTTCCCGTCTTTCCTTCGTTATTTTCCTTCCTCTTTTCTCTCTAATACTCCACCCGCCGTTCGCTTTTATTTACGCCCGGCTTTGCGCAAAACCGGCGCGGTTTTAACGTATACGCGCGCGCGCGCGCGGTCGCCGGATTAAGGAACTATCATTTTCTTATTTCACGCCCCGGTTTTGCCGGCGGACTGATCGCGCGGCTAATTGATATTCCGCGAACGCGAGGCAGCTTGCAAATATTTCGACGGGGCACGTGAGAAACGAACGAACGAGGCCGGGAGACACGCAACTCTACACCAATAGCCGGTTCTAGCGAGGAGCACGCAGTTATAGCGTTCCCGTATGATTCATCGGGAAAGACAGCATGTCGCGTCACAGAGAGAGAGAAAGAAAGAGAGAAGTCGATCTCTCGAGAAAGTACCGAAGAGAAAGCACGAGGTTCCGTTCGATTCGGTTCGCTCCCAGAAACAAGCGAGCAGAGAGCACGCGCGCACGCCGGGAATCCTTTCTTCCCTTCGTTCTTTCTTTGCAGACTTCTCAATCGAAAGTCGCTCTCGTCAATGTGCACCGTCCATTAAGACTCTATCGACTTCGTTATGCATTCCCTTTTGGGCGCAGCGTATTGTACTTCGAGGACGGTCGTCGACGCAGGCGTGACGTGGAAGTGGCGCAACAATATCTTATGTTATTTCTTTCACGTGGCGGAATTTTATCCCCGATCGTACACGTGTATATCGATAACATGACCCAATGTATGCGTACTTAAAGGGACAAGCACACCTACGCAGGTAACACATGGTACCACGCGGCAGTATCGGCATGATATCGCACGTGTGAAACAATTATTTCGCGCCGATTTGCCGCTGTCCCTCTTATTGAGTCGTTGTACGGCCGGCCACGGACAGGTTGCAACAGTTTGTTTTTCTTACACGTTTCGGAACACACAAAAAATACGATGAAGCGAACCTATGATTCACGAACATGCGCGGTAGGTGATCAGACAGGTGTCAAAATTAGATATGTATATATCAAAATTACACGTGTACATACAGTTTTGACAGCTGTCTGACTATCTACTGTGCGGGTTCGTAAATCACAGGTTCGCTCCGTCGTATTTTTTGTGCGTTCCGAAACATGCAAAAAAAGCACTGTTGCCACCGTCCTGCGACCGACCGTACACGCGTTCCTCGTTGATTCGCAGACTCGCCTTCTCGACTGCGTAGCCGCCATTGAATATTCTTCTCGGTTCCGCCGTTCCAAGATGAAATCGACATAATACACATCTGGATCTTTGTCGTAGACGTAGTGTTTCCTATTGAGACCGGATAGCAAGGCGAGAGCGGAGCGGCAGTCCAGCATCCCTCTGACGCTACCCTCTAGTAAGTCATTACGCTGCTTTGAGGCTTCGTTCCATCCACTTCCGTTAAGATTCTTCCAATTTTATTATTGGATTTTCTTGCCCGCGAGTCGTACTTCGAAACTTCGGACCCGCCGCCGACCGATCGTCCGGAGTTCCATTACGATCTTAATGCAAGCCGGCGCGATGGAAGGCGAATGGAAATCGCAGGAAATTCGCGGTAATACGCCGTAGGAATCGCCGCTCGACGTTGGTTCGTCGGTAGGTCCGTTTAGCCGCACGTGGCAGGACATGCGGGTTTTTTTCCTTACGCCGTTGCGGCGCACCGAGTGCACGCCCCTCCTCTACGAAACTTTATTCATAACTAATTCCTCGGCGAATCGCGAACTCAGTTCCGTTTCACGCATTTGTCGTAATACGCGCTAATTCCGATTCGAGTCGTCGTCAACTGCGGACGGCGTTCCACGCTGATGCCACATTCTATCCGATTGTACTATAAGCTTCTTTCAAGCTTAGATCCTGTCGATTCGAGGCGCAGCGCCGCGTTCGGAAATCGATTTAGCTCTAAACTGGCACGGGCGGATAGGAACCGAGAGATAGAGAGAGAGAGAGAGAGAGACAGAGAGAGCAAAAGAGAGGCGCTGGAATCTTCTCTTACGTACTATCGCGTTTGTCCGGAAGAATGGATTCATCCACTTCGATTCAAATTTCGTCGATCTCATATGCGTGTTCGTTCCTCTCGCGCAGATTGCGGATTTCCCAATTTTCTCTCGCACAACTTGCGACAGTGTCTATCTCTTATTTTTGTTAGAGCGTTGATGCCGTCCGCGTTGTTTCACGTCGCCTTAAATTCGGCTCGCACTCGAGCCCCTCCATTAAGATCGTTGTCTTAACAGTGCTCGTCGACAACACACGCCCTATGTTCGATCCTATCAAAGTAATCGTGCTGCAGGACAGTAGGTCCGCGAGGAATATTTCCGAAATACATTCTTTGCCCGGCGAATTTGGGCGTAGGGACGTTTCCCTACGGTCTGTCATAGCTCCGTCTCTTTTCTATAGTTTCTTTTCTTTTCGGCGAATGAGCTTCGAAGTGGAAGTTTTTCGTTGGAACAAAGTCGACTCGAGATGCACCCACAATCCGAGGAACGAGGTACACAAAGATTTACGAGGCTCGAGGTCTTCAAGACTATCGAATGCCCGCACCATTTAACGCCAACGCTGACTAGAGCCACCGATGACTTCGGCTTTTTCTCTCACCACATCCACGTTACAGATCGAATGTATATGTAAAGAAACTATGTGTTTGAAAGGAAGCATCGAACCAGCTACCGAGTCAGGCTTATTTAATCCAAACCACTTAATTGGTAGTTTGATACAGACGATTAAAGGTCGCGATAATTTCCCCCGATGAGCTTTACAACGCCTCCCGCATCCAATAGGAAAATGTATCTTCTAAGAATGGATAAAAAAACAAGTTATTCCACTGGATTCGAGATTTTGGTTTGGAAAATAACAAGAAAATGTGTTGTAACCTTTAACCATCTGACTGTGCGTACGATGTCGCTAAATACTCGAATCGGCCCGAAGCATGTCGGCGATTCTTTTCCATGCCACGAGACTGCTAAAATTAACGAATAAATTATGCTAAGTTGATGGTAAATTAACTCGAGTCCAATGTAGGAATATGAATATTTGGTTTTGCGTACTCGCGACATCAAGTCGTAAAAACGATCGTTTCGTTCGTTCCCAGCCAGTCGTTCCAGCTTCTTCCTGTACGTGCCAGTACCGTCTTTTCCTTCGTTTTATTCTCGACGGGTTTCTCGTTCTCGACTCTCAACAATCGTTCTCTCTTTCTATCTGTCTGTCTATCTCCCTCCGCTTTTCCTTCTTTCTCACCCTCTCTCTCTCTCTCTCTCTTTCCCCTTGCTTCTCATTGTCTTCGTCTAGGTAACTCCCGGCGTAGGCAGAACTACGCCAAACTTTGCAGTAACGGTACACTTAGCAGCTTTCCGAGCGTCACTCCCTCTCTCGCGCTCTCTTTCTCTCCTCCTTTCGCCTTCACCCCCGTCACAATCTCTCTCTTTCAGTGAACAGCAGCGTAAAGATCCGCCACGAATAATATCCCGTCGATCGTTAATAATCCTCTTACGCATCGAAATTAATATTCCCTACGTATATCTATCGACCGGCGATCTACTTTAATGCCTAAAAATAACGCCCCTTCCCGCGGTTCTCTATGATTACAGCAATAATTTCAGTATTATTATTAATGTCGTATTATTAGCATCGTAACATATTTACAGTACATTGTTACTAGTACATTGTTATTATTACGTTTGTTATAATATTAATATGTTACAAGCGGAGAGTGGAATAGTGAAACCAGCGTGCAATTGGATTAGAGAAAAATCTAAACCGTGCCGCGCGCGCCGTTCACTCGTTTCGCGAACAACTCCGAAGCCGAACTGTCGCCGTTTCCCGGATCATCGGCTGGGTGGTGCTTCGCGCCGGCGGAGCGATTAGCGATCGAGACTTTGTAGGCGCGTGTACACGCCGCTCGATTACCACGGGGCGCTAATTACACGCACGGAATGCGGCGAATCGGGTGGCCGCGAGTGAAATCGCACCTAAGGTTCTCGCGTGTCGACGCGGTGTCTCTCGTCGAATTCTCGTGTTTGTTAACGCGAAATTGGCAGCCCGGTCGGCGGAGTTCCTTACTTTTCGCGAGCTCCCACGGTAGCTTTCCCGATGGAAACCGTCATTTATCCCTCGGTCTCTGTTTTCGTCCACCGCTCGTCACGGTTCCATTTCCTGCTTTTATTTAATAGACTCCTCGTTAAGCGTAACAACAGTTTCAGACACAATCTCTGCGCGCCGTTCTTTCTCCTCCGCATTCCCCGCTTCCACCTTCTTAACTCCGTCGTTCTTTATTTGCTTCCCCCCTCCTCCTTGCCCCTCATCAATCATTCCTAGATGCGTTGTACGTTGAACGGAGCAACGGTTTAACCGTGCGCGGTTTAATCGCTGACCCGATTTCGGCGATCAACCGCCGCCGCGCGTCGCTGAAAAGACGATTACGTGCTGCTGCTACACGTTGTGTTCGCTACGTCGACGGGCAAATTATTCGTGATATTAGCAAAAATCACACGCGCGACCTTATCACTCGCGACGTCCGCGAGTTTATCACCCTGAGATTAAGTTTTCATCGTCAATACGGTGGTCATCCTTATCACTCGACATAAGCGAACAAAAATTCTACTGTTATTTTAATATTAATTAATAATTAACGTTGAACATGATAAGCGGCATCGATATTCAATTTAGATGAGAAAGAGAAGACGAAAATTATTTAATGACTCGTAAACATCGTCGGTGAATCGTCGATCAATCAGCCGTTCGAGGATTGATCGAAGATTGATCGTTGTCTCCGACGAATTTTGAATATTTTTTTAAGTACACGGAGACATCTTCGCGGGGCGTTGCGACGACGTTAGCACGGACCTGACGGAAGTAGAGGAAGAAACGGCGGCGAACCTTGCACACGCATGCTGACAACGCTCGAGATGCGACGATAGCGCGAGGAAAGATGATTTATGACCATGGGACACGCTATGTCGTTTGCTAAACTTCGCGAACGGTCGCGCGCGGACGTATGCGTGGGCGCGTGCATGCGTGCGTGTGTCCACGTGCGCGGAGATAGAGGGTGGACGAAAAACACGAGGCGACGAGGAAAGAGACAGGACGATAGAGCGGTGAGAGAGAGAGAGAGAGAGAACGGACTAGAGTGGAATTTATTTCGTGTTTCAGCGGCGGTAAGCCCTCTCGGAACACTATACATGATGTATGAATATACAGGACAGATAGTAGATACAGAAAAAAAAGAAAAAAAAAGGAAAAAAAGAAAAAATAGAATATACGGAGGAGAAAAAGGAGGAAAATGGTGCGCAGCAAAGTGTATGTTGCAAGATGATAGCGTAAAATGAAAAGCGCGAATTGTGTCCGAGAAGCACGTGAGAACGCAGAATTGCACTCAGTCGCGTGCAAAAATAAAATAGTTGCGTAATAAGATAGAGAAACTAAATCCCGAAATGAATATTTCCTGATCAAAGGTATCGGAATTATCCATGCGTGTTTTTAATTTATTACCCTTGTCCGTAATTTTGAATTATACACAAAGGGCTTTCTCTCTTTCTCTCTCTCTTGCGTTAGATTAAATAGATATAATTGGAACCTATCCTCCGATAAATATCAAATAGACCTCCTTTTCAAATAATTATACAATTTTTAAGATAGTTGCCAAGAGATACTCAGTCTCGAGTATCGAGCAAGGTTGAAAAAAAGAAAACGGAAATGCGAGACGATTTTCCCATAGAAAAAAAAAAAAATGAAAAAACCTACGAATTCCATCGAAATTTATCGAATTGGTCGAAAAGTTGAACTTTGCTGTTTCTGGAACATCTCGGTCGTCTCGGAGCGTTCGAGGGAGAAGAAGGGAAGATGCGGTGAAACGGTGCCAAAGCACGACGCCACGGTTCGACAGGGTCGCGGAAATTTGGATCGCTGCCTCGCGTCCCACGCCTCGTTAGTCGCTCGACTTTACGCGGACGCGTTTAAAAGCGCGCGTTGTCACGCACGCACCTGTCACCGTGCGATGCATACGCGCGCGTAGAGGGTTGTACGCATGGCCACCACGTGAGCGCGGTTATTACACGACCACGACACGCTTTACGAGACGCGCTCGTCGAGGGGCCTCGCGTGCACGAGAAATCAGCGATACTCCTTGTCTTTTTTCTTTCTTCCTGCCTCCTATAATCTTCCGAGGAATTCGAAGCGCCGTTTTTCCTGCTCGACATCTCGTGCCATATTTGACGACCGAAGCGCGGGGTTTCTACTCCTTTTATTTTCTTCCTACTCTGAGAAACCAGTTTGGTTGCATTAATTGAAAAGCGGCCAATCAAACATGATTTGGTTGAGGGAAAGAAAATTCGTTTCCAGTTATAAGAAGCAAATTGTGTTCTTGTTTTAATTGACCCGTTTTTCAATCGATGCAACCAAACTGGTTTCTCAGTGTACTAGAACAGCACAGGTGTGCGCTATTCAGCTAATTATTATTACACGGGAAAGTCCCAGTTCGTGTAATTAAACAGGCACCAGACTAAAACCCCTATTTCTCCCTTCTTCGTGCGTTTCCTTCGTTATTTTACATTTTTATCTTCTTTAACACGCCAACCTGACAGTTCATCAGTTGGCGAATTCTCATATAACAATTTGACAGTCGTAAACGATATATATGAAGCAAGCTGCGACAATGCGGAAAAGCGACAACAATGATTACGATAATTTCAAGTATCAACTTTTCGTGCCTTTCTCACAGAGGGATAGATATCCGCGAATTTTCTCGCCCGAAAAGGTTTCTCGACGAAACTCGCGTTCTTCGTGTCGTCCGAGATCAACGAGCCGAGCGATTTGTACGTCTTCTCCGCAATTTTCCCGACAAACGTGTTCGGCGACAAGACTTACAGGTTAATTAAGCAACTGCGTTTACGACAAACACGACCGATGTCAGAGGCGATCGCGGGCAAAAAGACTGCACGGGTTCTTTGCGATCTTTCCCGATGCTCAGAGCGACAACGGTGTGCTTCGGTTAAATCATCGAAGGATAAAACATTTTTTTACGCTCTTTTTTTTTATGTTCTTCATTTGAAGTTGCCGCCGCCACGTGCGATTCATGAAATAAAACCTAAACCGGTGCACGCGCGCGAGTGTCCAGGCGGCTTATCGAAGCGTAGTTGACGTTAAAGGGCGACGTAAACGCGCGTGTACAGGCGAACGTGTTAACTCCACTGTATCGCGCGCTCATTTTAGCCGCAGTATGACACCGTAATTTCACCGAGACGCCACTTTCACGCGCGCTAATATTCCGATGGTGATCGCGGATTTTTTCCAACAAAGAATTTATTTCGCTTTAATCTATCGACGCGAACGAGCAAGCGAGCGGGCTCGTTCTGCTTGTTAAACGCCGCACGCGTAAACGTTTCTGTCGAGCTGTTCGATTTAACCGTCATTGACCGCGTGATTTTTTGGCGTTTATACGCTCTCCGTTTGTCGCAGCAAGATCAGTAAAAATGTCGGAGAAAGATAAATCCCTTTTTTGGTAAAAAAAAAAAAAAAATATATATATATATATATATGTAAAAGTATAGAGAAAAATGACAACCACGCGGCCTGAATCGATGATTACGTGGTAGTAACGTTGTCATCCAGTCACCGGAACAAAAAAAAAAGTGAAATTGTAGCTGCTTCTTGGCAGAAAAGATGATATAAAGTAATTTCTCAGACATCAAAGTAGTGACTGAAGGAACATTTTTTGATCAATTCTGAGAGTAACCAACAAGGCCGTTTAAGCAAAAACGTAACACTTACTCTTACCTTCGTAGGTTTATCTTTAGATAAACATATAGCGAATTCTTTACATAACACGGTTTGAAAATTCATAACAAAGAAAGACATGAATGGATGCAATATAAGTACACAAATTCAAGTCATAGATGCTGAAATGACGGACCGGTAGAGTGAGTGGCAAACGAGACAATAAAAATATGCATAGAACGCCTATATTTTGCAAATTTAACGGCAGTTCAGGAAAAAAGTGATTATGGTAAGCCACTCTGGACGATGATAAAAATGATTAGAACCGACTTGTAAAAAGAGAGTGACTAAAGTGATTAGATGGTAGCGCTGTGATAAACAGTACACTGTACGACGAAGGGGATGAATGGCGATTAAAACATTACGTTAAAACGTTAAGACTATTCCCTCGAGTCGTATAGCGGGTGAAATAAAATAATAACAAAACCGACAACGGGGAGAGACAGAAGGAATAAAAATCGCCTACGCGGCTCGAACGCGAATTCGGGTCATCGCGGGATCCCCGCGAGTAGTAACGCAGAATGTACAGACCGAGTATGCATAAGTAAAAGCAATTGCAATACGCCGGTTCGATTCTGACCTTTTCTTTCTCCCGTCGTCGTCGCAACGATCGATGCGGTCCACATGTATACATGCGTATATATTGATATGTACGCTCCGCGCTAGCTCGCTCTATCTCTCTCTCATATATGCTCGCGCCAGCGAAATATAATTCGCACACGCCCAGTCCCCTGTGCCGTCGCGCGAGAATGACCAAAGAGAGAAAAGCGGAATTTCCCGAATAGCAGCCCCTCCCGCGCGCTCTTTGCCTCTCTCTTTCTCTCCGCCGAGATGATTGTTGCGCGGATATATTCCCGAACACGGTTAGGGAAAAAATGTGTCCCTTTCCATTACGAAGCGCGACCTCGTAGGTGGTTTTCAGGCGCGGCCGAACCGACCCGTGACTTATGCGTTCGCGATTGCGAGTAACGCGACCGGCGAATATTTCCAAAACGGTCGGACATATCGAGAAATCCTTTTATCTCGGGAGCGTGTGTGCGCGTGTGTATGTATATGCGTGCATGTTACTTCTGCAAGATGGAAAGAAAAAGGTCCGGTGTTTTTTTTCCTTCCGTGAAACGTACTACTCCAAATATTTTCTGTGCGAAAAACGATACGACTGATATGGGTCGGAATAATAATAATAATATAGTAATAATAGTGATGGTGATAATAATAGCAATAAAATACGTGAAATACGTGATAGCGTAAATTAAAAATTGGGAGAGAAGAGAGATGAGTAATGTAAGAATAAGAAATACGGGGACTCGTCGCAAAGTTCTGAAGTTCCCCGCGGAAAACTCGCGGAACGAAGGGGAGGAAAGAGGTAAGCACGCGCGTTCGAAAGTTTTCCCCTACACGTTGACACGTGTAGCAGAAGCTCGATCTTGCGTTGACAGCTCGCCGCCACTTCACCACTCTTTCTCTCTCGTTGCTCCCGCGCGCGCGCGACGCTAACGACGGAAACCCAGAAACTTATTCGTACGAATCGCCGTGCGGGTCGCTTATCGAAGACCTCCCAGGGAAGAAGACCGGTTGTCCATTCGCGGCTTCGAAGATTAATGAACGCCTGTACTAGGAGCGGAGGCTCATTAGAACGCATTAACCCCGAGCACTTTCTTTTTTTCGCATTACTCCATCCTAATGACACATCGACCGCTATTCCCCGTGAAATATCAACCTTCGAAAAGGAATGGTGATTGCCGCCGCCTGCGCCGTAAATCGCGCGCGCGCGCGCACTCGCTCGCGTCGCCGTCGTCGTCGTCGTCGTCGCTGGGAGAATAATCTCCAAGACGGGCGGTAGTGGTTACGGAGACTGTCTTATGAATAATCATGCAGATACCAACGACAAAGCTACTCAAGCCTAACGGCTTCTATTCAGAACCATTTATGAGCGCCTCCGTTGTATTCGTCGGTTCTGTCAGAGATGCCGAACGTGTATAAGAAGTTACTTCAAGAATTAAAAGAATGAAAAAAGGGAGACAAAAAGAGATGGTACTTTTATTAAAGGTTATCACGTACGGATTGTCTCATTATATTTCCGAAAAGACGAATATGTACGGTCTGTAAAAGCCGAGACACGCTGGATGTTCTAACGCGATACGAATATTAACGGTTAATATTAATATTATTTGTGGGAAGATTCAGCCGTGTACTAAGCGTACTTCCGATTCTTAAGATTCGACATCGTACGCGGAAAATCTGCCTTTTCCGCGTTAGTGGAAAGTAGAGTGATCTTTTAATCCCAGAGTAGCAATTATTAATGTTCCCGATTACCTCGTTTCCGTAAAAAGTAATTTATTATTTGCCTCTTAAATATAATATTGTAGCTCATTATATTCCCGCTATTCCGGGGGACACATATATATTCTGTATCTTTATTTTTATCTTTATCCTTCGTCTTTTATTTTTTACTTCTGTTTTTATCTTTACTCTTATTTTTGCTACTCAACTGTATCGTTTCTCAACCTTGCGTTTACACGTACATGCTTTCTTTTAAACTGTCCGACGGCGGAGCCCCCGAACTGGAATAAATTCATTTATTTATCTATCCATCCTTAATATCAATTTTATTATAAACGTCCCAGCGATTTACCGTTCAGTTAAACTCCCTATATATTCCATATCATCTCGCCGACATGCAGATTGAATGGACGACGCAACTGTAACTCAACTTTAAATACTTCCCGTAACAATCGTGAGCGAAGCTGAGACGCGCGCGACGATAGAACTGCAATTTTCGTTAGAGGAACGTCGATTAACCGGGCGACGCAAACCGAAATCGAGCGTAAGAGTCCGCGACATGTGCGCGCGCGCGAATAATAATAACGCACTCCCTGGATCGTATCTTATCACCATTATCGTGGTTTTCTCAGAAGAGACCGGTTTATCTGCCGACGGTATATGGGCCAGATAATTTTATAATGCGACGGAACGGAGTGTGCGCACAGCTTCGAAGGAAAAGACTTCCCGTCCGGGCCCATTTCGCGCGGAAGAATTTCCATTCCGCGTAAATAGCTTGTCGCTCAGCCCGCTCCACTTTTCGCCGATGAAAGAATTATAAAATCTAATCAAGACGTAGCCGTCGCTTCGATTCGCGCGCTTTTTTCGCACACCGTGCGCGTATCTCGGTCGAGCGCGAAAGCCGCGAAAGATATGGGGGAGGGGAGGTGGAGAGGAGAGAGGAGGAGAGAGAAAATTCCCCGATTTATAAAAATGAAATTTAACATGGCAGCAGCCGTCTAATTATTATCCTTGAATAGCACGACGTGACGTTGTCAATCAAGGCATCTCGAAGCTGCGAATTGAAGAGAAGGGAAATGTTTTCCTTCCGTGCACGCATTGAAGTGTATATATTAAATATTAATGAAATATTATTCAAATACTATTTTCGCTATTTCAAAACTCACGATGCCTTGGCCACGATGAAATGGCTGCGCGGCAACCTCGCAGTTAAAGTTGGAATATGTTAATAAACATGACTCGCAGAACCTTCAGCTCCGAACGCGCTCTTTACATAGATATCGGTGACGGAAACATGGAAAAAAAAAGGGGGACCGACGTTGACTTTACAATTGCGCGCGAGCTTTTTCGCGCGCGAAAATAAACGCGCGATCGAAAATTGAAGTTTGGGGCGAGGGGGCCACGGAGCGGAAATAGGGCGATTTAGCGGACGCAATTAAACAAAACGACGCGCAATAACCTTTATCAAAATAACGACATCTCGAATTGCGATAAATAGCGCGTTCGATTAAGCATACCGTAAATTTCGTCGCGCTGACCACGGCGATAGTGGCGCCGCGAATATTATTTTTTTTTCCGACCGTTTCAAAGGGATATTTATTTTCGTGATTTCATCGGAAAAAAAAGATATCCCACTTGTTTACGTGATATCGGAAAATTGGTAAAACCGTTCTGTAATAATTATGCAAGATAACCCGACCGGACGTTGTCTCGTATATTCGCGGAATATACTTCCAACAAAGCGCGATCCGTCGCACGGGCTCTCTCTCTCTCTCTCTCTCTCTCTCTCTCTCTCTCTCTCTATCCCCCTTTCTCTGCAAACGCGATGAAAATGGCCAGAAAATAATAATAATAATAATAATAATATAATTTATTGAGTATAAATAAGTAATATATAAAAAGGAAAGAGATGTTAATTGCCATCAAAAATGATCACATAGCGCTCGTCTCGGGCGTATCGCCGATGTCTGCGGGTATCCGAATATTCTTATAGTATCGCGGCACTATTTATATATTATCTCATCCGGCCTGATAACGAGAACTCATTCCGCGAAGTCACGATGCAACTTCACGATACGCTCGTAGACACGCACGCGGTATCGCCCGGGAGAGCTCGGGCGCGTTTCCACGGTACGAGGCGTAGCTCGCTCTCTGTCGCGGGGAAAAATTCGCAAATAGGATCACGCACGAGGAATCCGCTTCGCGGGCGAGATGCGTCTCGTCTCGATCGCGACGAGCCAACGACGGAGAACGGTAAGACTCGGTCTATACTAGGTATCTGCGGGGGAGCACAAAGTATCGATATTTTAAATCGATACGAATCGAAAGACAGAATACCGATGTATTGATTAGGAATGTATCGACGTGAGAAAATATCGTTATTTTCTGACACGTCTTTTGGATATTACTTTGCCTGTTGAATCGTTCGATCAAATTCGAAATTCTGTGTATTATCAGAGAGAAATCTGAGATCGGCGATGTCGGCATTTTTCAACGAATCGTCTTGAAGTAAGTATATATTTATGAGAATATATATTCATATATTATAAATATATATTTACACCACCCAATAACGGGAGCAAATCGTGCTTTGGTTTGTATCGAATCATCAAATTGATACCTAGGCCTTTAACCGATACGCTATGATATTGAGACTCATCCAGGTATCGATATAGCAAAATAGGGAACATCAAATGGCCGTGTATCGATAGTTCAAAGGTACGAATCGGAACATCTCTAGTCTATACCGCTCTCGACGGTCGATGTGAGCGCGAGTAAATACTAATGTGCGGGCGCGCAACAACGGGCTCGCAGGAGAGAAAATGTATTCGAAAGTGTACTCACCTCGGTGCGCTGCTGCAACCTCTTGTTCAACTCGTACAGCCTGTAGTCCGGTTGGCTGAAGTACGGAGTATGCCTCCTGGGGACAGGTAACGATCTGTCAGATCAGACCGATCGGTCATGTTAGGTGTGCTGTGTACAGTGTTATTCTCGTGTGCACCGCGTGTTTCATGCATGCAACCTAACCCCGTCCCGACCCGTCAGGTCGCGTCGCGTCGCGCGAATTTTCGTAAGGCGCCCCGAGGGGCACCGACATGCACTACCGACTCTCTCGGGTCGAGCGTGCGCGCGCGCTCGCTCGGACGTGGCACAGATTCGCGAAATGTAGTTTACGACTTTCACCGAGCGACCGCGCGCGCGTTTCCGATCTTTCTTAGCGCGCGGCGTATGAGCGAAGATTCGAAAGGTACGCAGCGCTTATCAGGCGAAGGGTCCGCCGCGACGGTCTCTAAACCCACTTCTCCCTGTCATTCTCGTCGAGAGCGATTAGCACGGATTTTTTTCTCCTCGCGATCGAAACAGGCTCCTTTCTTCCCGGGTCTCTCGAAGAGACCCGGTTAAAATCACCGTCGCGCCGAATCCTTCGCCATTCCGCTTTTCGCAATCCCGACGAGGCTCGACGATCATACCGACAGAAAATTATAGGTGAGTCCGGCGCCAAACGTATTTTATAATAGCGGCAACATGCGTGTAAGGTTGTTATTATCACTGACGCTACGATAACACTTATTAGAAAAAAATGTTTCTGACTATTTTTGCGGTTAAAAACGTACGTTTGGCGGCGAAACTAATTATGATTTTCTATCAGTGCACGCTGAATACACACGCAAATACACACGAAAACGACATCTACGTTCATTCCTTAACCTCTAATGTAACCTAATATTATCCAACGGTCGCATGCAAGCGAACCTGCGGCATCGAAAATCGAACTGCGCCGTGTGGACTTGAATTTTTAATTGACTGAGTTTCAAGCAAGACCGAGTTAGGGGATTTCGATGCAGCAGGCACGCGACAATCGTCGCTGAATTCGTCTGACGCTGACGTAACGTACGTCTCGCCGACGAGGAAAATGATCTCGGCGCAATTATCTCCGTATCCGCGGCGGACGTTGGTCGCGGCGAATGCGAAGTTCCCAAAAGCGAGCAACAGGGAGAGGCGATAAGTCACGCGGATCGTCGTTACCGTGGGATGCATAATTAAAATGTCATTAGACACCTTTTTTCTTATACCGCGAATGCCGAGACGCCGGCCAAGAATACGTCCCGAGATAAGGATTGCCTCCCGTCGCGCTGTTCTGTGACCTCTCCTTATCGCGCGCCATTAATCCCTGACGCAGCCGGATTCACCGAGGCGAAAAAAAATCGAACGGTCGATATTTAGAGAGTATATATTCGAATGATAAATGTCGCCGCAACGGTCGCGCGTATGTTGTTACGTTAATCGTTATCGCGCTATCAATTAGCACGTTATGCCATTAACGGCACGTCGAGACTAAACTTTGAATCTCGCGCGCGATCTTACGACGCGCACGCAACCTGCGTGTGAGCACGTCCCGTGAAAATGCCCGATAGCATTAATCGCAGCAGTCGCAGCGTTCTGATTGAACACAAGAGCCGATTACATTAGCACAACGGGAACAGTCGCAGCGATGGTAAAAGGGAGGCGGCGGAGAGCCGATCGGAGGAGTATCGCGCGGGGGAGGTCGATCGAGCCGCCGCTCGGTATCGATCTTCGTTCCTTGCAAAACCGCGAGTGCGAATTAGAATTGCAGATAGCCTTGTATAATTGCGCTATTAGAATGAATTTCTGAACGAGCTTCTCTCGAGCCGGGGCCTTCGAATCGCGCTGCAAACATAAATATAATTCTGATATTCGGACACAATTCCGAGATGCGAAATGCGATTATCACAATTATAGTTGGAAAGAATCGGTTTCACTTCTATTTCCCCGTAAATTTTTTCGGTTTCTTTCCTAGGGGTAGAAAAAGTTTGTTTAGAAAAATTTATGTGTGGGTACGGTTAACACCTGCCACATTTAGTGTCTTCTATAAAGAAGATATATAATTGCGTGCATTTTTAACACAAGTGAAATTAATATGTTATATGTTAAACGATATAACATGTTGTCAAAATAAATATTATTATTATCACCTTCAAAACATTACAACCAAATACATTGTTTTAACAAATATATGTAATATATATGTATAACATTACACCCGAATATATTGTGAACAAATATGTAAAATACACACATAACAAACACACACACACACACACCATTATTTGAAGATAATATGTTATTGCTAAACATATAATATATTAACTTCATTTAACTTCAATTAAGTGCGCGCAATTGTCTGCTTTACGGAAAAAAATTAATGCGGTAGGTTTTAACCGAATACACGGTGAATTTTTCCAAACGAATAATTTTATCCTTGGGAAAAAAACCGAAAAAAATTCCGCGGAAAATAGTAAAAACCGGTTTTTTCTCCTCCGATCCCTCAAAACTATATCTTGATGCACGATTCTCTCGCCGTATCCGCACGGTGTGTATCTTGAAGCATATTGCGCATGCGTTGCGCCGGCGATTAAAATATCCAGATAGAGAAGATATGGATATTCCCGTGCGCGTTCGTTATCAAAGTTCCAATTGACGTAAATTGTTGTAAAATAATACGAATTATCAGCACCTCGAGAGCCACTCGGAGCGCGATTCTCGGATATTCAATCGGCCCGTGCATTTCTGGAATTCGAGCTCGTTCCTCCGCCGGCGTAAAAATCACCGGGGAGGCGGTATTTTTCGAGTGCTCGCGCGCGTACATATGTATGACGTTTCCTCGTTGACTTAGCACGATCGCTCTCGCCGAGGGCTTCAAGGTGAGCGGGGGCGGGCGGGTCGGAGCGTTTTAATAAAGTTTCGCGACCTGGCTGCTCCGAGAGCGGGCGAAATTAACCGCAAGCGTGGAGACTTTTAAAACCGACTTCTAATGGCGAGCGCCGTTGTTCCCTTCCCGCGTGGCCGACGAGGACGACGTCGATGACAACGGGAGTTCGGCCCGCTCAGCTGTTTGTTGAAATAACGTTACACCAAAACCAATAATGACGCGAAGGTCGTCGTATTTACGCTGTCAGCTCGATTGTCGGCGATCAAGCTGACGGCAATATTTTGATATCGGCCGCGAATCAATTACCGGCAATATCAAGCGTATTACACGGTGGATCCAATTTTCAAGAATTAGCTCGCACAACGGCGAGCTAATGGCGAGGGCGATGAATGCGAATCCGTTTTTTTCGCGCGCACCTCTCGCTATGTTTCTCTTCCATTCGACTCAAACGCACGGCATCGCCGCATCCGTCACTCGGATCGGCCATTTATTTCGAAAAAGCGATTAATCGCCGGGACGCCGAATTTCGACTCGAATCGCGAAGATAATTCCGGTTCCGCCTTGCGACAAATTGTCTCGAAAAAATTCTACAGCATCCGCAGCCGCGTTTGTACCGACGTAGTATCGCACATTAATACTTCCGCGTATCAATCTTCGATACGAGCAATGAGAGAGAGAGAGAGGGAGGGGAAGGGACGCGCGCGCCTGTAATCGATAAATGATATTCAATACAGTTTAGGTGCCTCAGCCGACGGCTCTCAAATCATCGAGGATCAGGCCTCTCGGCTGTTGCGGACCGTGGAGCGCGCAACGGCAGTTGGTTAACCGGCGGGTAATTAACGTCGAATTGATAATATTTAGTGCTCGAAATGCCTGGGCCGGTGGTGCCGCGCGTGTATTCGCGCCCCCGAGGCCGGACGAACGATCATTAAGAAGCGAGCGAGCGAGCGCGAGCAGCGGCGGTGATTAATAACAAGAGTAACGCAGAATATTCCAGTAACAGAGAGTTCAGCGCGCCCGCACTTCCGGTAACGAATTTCGGGACCGTTCGACCTGCGATCGATACGACGTTTAGCACGTTGCACATTCTCCTCTCGCGGCGGTTTCGCGCGATGCGCGAATCACGTGGCGCGTAATATCAGTGTGTACCGATAGGTAGATGAAAGAGGAGCGAACGAGGGATCAATTAACTCTTCGGGCGGGAGGAAAGCTCCGAATTGATCGAACACGACGTTGCGACAGAACAAAACTGCCGTCGACATTTCCAAGACGGCGGATATAATTATGGCACTAAATGATGTTGCAACGAAATTCATTCTTTTACCTGAGGTGAAATTTTGGCCCTAAGTTAAACTTCTGATCGTTCAATACGGTAGGAGCTGAGATAGCAAAATAAGTTCGATATTTCGAACACGATTCTGACAATATAATTTATTCCTACTTTGAGACCCTGATGATCGTTCAATTCCCGTTCTCGTTGTTTTAGCGTCAAAACAGTTCTTCAACGTAGCATTAAAGTAAAATCTATACACTGGGAGAAATTATAGTTACTTGCGACCTCAGCTATACTTCTTTGTGGTTTTAGCTGTAAAAAAAGTATACGCAGAAAAAATTTCCCTCGAAAATATAAACATTCATGAACGGAAAATGTATCACAGCAGTCTTGCTCGGCTAGAAAAAGAATTATTTGGACTATTTTTGTGGTTAAAATGAAGGACAAAAAAGGTTATTGTTCTTCCCGAAAATAACTATATTTTTCTCCCAGTGTAGCCAGCAATATACGTCACACATTAGTTATTACGAGGCAAAACTTTTTTCCCATACTGACATTAATAACGCAGTCCAAACTGCAGCGTCGGGAATGTGTGTAACAGTATGGGACATTTTTATCTTTCTGATATTTCTCTTTGTATGTATGGTAAATTTATATACAATTAAGTTAAAAAAACTTATCAAATTATTCGTTTATTACTGTCACGCCTGTATAAATTTTAGCTGCAATATGAGTATATCCTAATCGCTCAATGCAAGTCCAATATAAATTATGCTATTAATATGCTATATTGTACAACAAAAATGTTCTACATGTAGCAGCAATAATATGCGCGTAGAGTTATTATCAGTAACACTTATTTAAAAAAATAATACTTCTGACTATAATTCCAAATATCAAATATTTTTTTCCCAATATAGAATTAAAGGTTTCAAGAGAAAGAAGTTAATAAGTGCCGGTATCGTCAAAGTAGATTTTTATTCATCTACAGGCCATCTAAGTAGACACAAGCTATCCTTAAGAGCGTCAAAACAGCATCAAAATTCCAAGTCTATAATATCTTTCGGCCAATATTTCCCAAATATCGGATATTTCCAAATACGATGAGATCGATATCGCAAGGAAGAAACAGAGAAAGAGAGATAGAGAGAAGAAAACGACCGGCAGCAATGCGCGCGGTTCCGCGCTAACGAAACTCCCTGACATCGAATTAAGCGGCGAGAGAGTCCCGTCCGTGAAATAATCGGTTCGCGAGTTGCATCCCCCGCGCAAAACGCACGATGTCGCTTTTCTCGCGAAGTAAGGTCAAGAAGAAATCCACTTTGTGTAGCAACGCGTGCTCCTGGACTTTCCCCCCAAACTCGCGACATCGACCTTGGGCGTTACACGTGCCGTCCGTTTCTTCTGTGTATTAGCCGGCCTTGTAAAATCACTATGCTAATTATAACGAGCTTGGTTGCGATGTTGTGCGCATGCGCGGTGTATGCGTAGATGAGGAAGGAAAGAAAGAAAGAAAGAAAGAGAGAGAGAGAGAGAGAGAGAAACATAAGTATCGCGATAATGCGGAATAATAATTACGCGGATTGTTAGCGCCGCGCGTCTCAGAGACGGTGACGAACTTGTTTCTCTGACTGACTGACGCCGCGAAGGAGTAAATTAGCTTTATATTTAGATCCTATAGAATATCGCGGTAGTATCCTCCTCTGTGTTTTTTCAGTGGATTGTTGTTATCGTGACTGAAACATCCGGTACAGCCGTGTAACGATCATCGCGCACGAAAGAACGTCGGTTCCTTCTGCCGAGCGACAATTCGTCTGTCGCAAGTAGTTTTAGCGCACACCACAGACAGTTGGTGTGCTCTCGAACACACGAGTTCGAAACGGAGGTCGGATTACGCCGAAGGAAACGGCCTTCGCGAGATAAGACGGTTCTTACGGATCCTCATATTCAGCGCGATCGATAAGATAATTCGGCCGAACGGAGATTCGCCGAGCTCCGTATCGCGGGAAGGCGTCAAAGCCTGCGCGACAGACAGGTGGATGACTGTCGAATCTTAAAATACTCTCGTCCCGAGGCAGGTCGCTCTCTTTCTCTCTCCGAGCGCGACTTAATCTGGAATTTCGTCCGCGAATCGGGGAGTGTAATTACCTACAATTGATTGTACAAAGGCTAACAGAGGACGGAGATCGTGGGGATGAATAATTAACAAACGGCAGAGGTGGGTAAGAGATGCGGGAGAGGAAGTTCGCAGTGATTTTCTTTCTTCACGCACGAGAAAATACGCCGTTCCAAGATCGATCGCGCCAGAAAGAACTTGGAGTTTCGCGTCTCCGGAGAATCGACGCCATGGGACCTCGGCGACGCGTCACTGTCGCACGCGCGCACGCACATGTGTGAATGTGTGTACGTGTGCGGGGCAAATTTACCAGGGGTGAGTCGAGGACTCAAGGGTTGCAAGGGTAACCCAGTGTCGTGTACGGTTTACCAGGGAGTGACGAGACGCGTAGACGCGAGTCTTTCCTTCTGTACGATATATAATGCTCGATCAGAAATGATCGCTCGACACGACAGAGTGTGGGCGACTATTCCGCTTGTTAAAACAAGAAAAAGCACGCTGTCGAGCGGAAGGGAAAAGATTCTCATGAGATCGATCGTGTAACTTTGATCCCAAGTGTCTTAATCGTTTATCTCTGTTGACGCACACGCGAATTATTTCTATCTTTATTCTGGAAAATTTTCTGATCTGGAAAGACTCGCTCAGATATAACACACTAAGAAGAAATTTTTGCTATTCGTAACTATAATTGCGTAAGTGAAAAGAATTATAATGAGGGGAATTATTTTCCTAGCATATATTACTATAGTGTCAGTAGTAATAATAACTTTCATGCCGGCTTTACTATTTTCTGTTAGTTTAAAACTAGAAGAAGATATAGTTAGCGCCGAAAATGACAATAATTTTAGTGGGATTTCTCTCAGTGCGGTGAAGTTCAATTTCTACGCCGAGAGAAAAAATATCTAAAAAATTAAAAAATATTATTCGGTGGCTAACTAATAACATATTTGCTTAAATCAATATACGCATTATTAAATACATTGAGGAAAAATTTTTTTAATGAAGAAATATGCATTTTCTCAAATCTGTAACTTTGCACGAAAGAAATCGTTTATCCTAATTAAATAAAAGCATTTAGATTTAATAAATATTGTACTAAAAATTATCAGTTTTGTAATGCTGGATCATACCAGAATTATGACCAAAAATTATGATATGTCTTGTAATCTTTAGTGATATATATCATGTGTAAACATCGAAATTACAACATACATAATAATTTCGATAATAATCCCGGTATAATTCAGCAGTACAAACTTTTGTAGTAATTTTTACACTACAATATTTTCCCCGTCTTAATCTCTCAATGTATCTTCTGAAATTATGGGCCATTTTACCCGCCGTCGTCGACATCCTTGTTCTCGTCGTCAAGTCAAAGGACACTCAACCGAGGATTAACCCGCGAGGAACACGATCTCTCGTCCGCCGACTTATCGGTCACGCAGGAAACGATGCGCGGCGTTTGACGAATTGAAGACGCTGCGCGCTAGGGAGACGGAATTGAATCGCGCTAATTTAGCCCGATAACGTAATTTCACGCGAAGCACGTAGCGGCAGCCGTGCAATAACCCCCCCCCCCCGGTGGTGCGCGCATGTAACACCCGGCTTTTCATTCAAGACGTGCCGCGCGCGATCGAACTAATTAATTCGTTGCACGGCACACGAGATGGCCAGGTCTCGCGCGAGAGCCTGCTAGAATTTTTGCGCTCTCCCGTTCCGTCCGTCCGTCCGTTCCGCCTTCCTTCCTTCGTTCCTGCTCTTTCTCCGGATCCGGAGGATCGTGACAGATCATTTCGCCGATACGGAACTAATCCGCTGAATGAAAAACTAGCGGCTGGCACGCGCGTGCACTCAAGCCGGCACGCGGCTCGGAATTCTGTTCAAGGCTGAGTCCTTAAAAATAACGAGACACCGCTGGCAGGTTCATTAACCCTTTCTCCGGGGCAACTTTTCCCCGGAGATGTGACCCGTGATTATTCCTTCGCTTTATGATTTTCTTTCGTGCCTAGTTTTGAATGTGGTTATAAAATGCGCATTAATTCGCTTCTCGTGCGGAATGCTGTACAAATCGTTCGGGACGTTATCGTTAGAGAGACATCGTTGTTGATCAAGAGATGCGAGAGCCTTTTCATTGTAACGAGACACGTGGGCCCGCCGCGATGTCGTGTTAACACGGGACTCTATGCACGCGAGCTTTATTAGAGAGCAAAGTTTTCTTCCCTGACGAGTGCTCGAGAACCGGCCGGTTGTGTTCAAAGCGAACTTATTCTCGCAGATCTAACGCATCTAACATTACTGGGACTGCACTGCAAATAGCGTCGTCATCGGGCGACTGATCGATTTCGGGAGCTGATGTGTTCCATCGGGCGTAATAAGAATAAAATGCCTTTCATCCGGCTACGTTGAAACATACAACGTCGAGCGCCGATTATTAATCGAGATAGCCCATGTTCTTTACGCTAACTAGCACATCCGCATTATTTCATTATTTTTTGCGAGGGAAAGGAATTAGCTGCCCATATAATACAACTAAAATTTAATCGCCAGACCTAGTTTTGAGCTCCCATAGCTAAAAACTAGGTACAGGGGCAAAAATAATTAGCTAAATTAACTAAATTTCAGTTGTATTATATTGATAGCAATTTTTACCTGTGGGAACTACTCAGCTATGGGAACTAATTCTGTTTTCCGTGTTGTAGTTCTTATTATTCTGTATTTTTATTTCATTTCATGTTATTTTCTTTCACTCGTTTTCTTTAGGGAAAAGGGGGAGGGGAACGCATTGATAACAGCTGTAAAATTGATGCTGCTTTTGGTACTCTAACTCACATATAATCCGTGTATCAATCGTAAGATTGTTCAGTCATATATATACTAAGAGAAAAATATTTGGCATTTATAATCATAATACCATAACTATACACAATAGTAAAGAAAGTTATAATCAAAAGAACTATTTTTCTATTGAGTGTTACTATAGTATTAAAGATAATAACTCTACGTATGTACGGCTACTTTTAATTTGGTGATTAAAATAAAAAAGAAAGAACATAGTTGAAGACGGAAATAACGATAATTTCTTTCAGTGTAATGAATGTTATACGTCTAATAAAGTAAATATTATTATTAATTAGTTAAGTCGACACGCGCGAGATGGTCTTTCGCACGTCTCGCGAGCGACGCTCGGCTTTTCCCGCATTTCCTGCCCGAGCAATGCTCGACAAAAACGACGAATTCGCGGCTGCGAAGCTTACGTGACGCCCGGCGCATAACTATATTATATACAGGTTTTACGTGATACTCCACGCCTCCGTGAAGGCAACCCTGTTCGATTATGTCCGCAAAGACAGGCATAATTCATTCGTTAGTTACTAAAATAACATCGGCGCGAGTATCGACCGGCCCGTGCGGTTATCCTGCGCGACAACTCGTTCCCGTCGATACGTCCGGTTACGACATCGTCGCGGGAGGGTTACGTCCGATAAGTTCACGACCTTTCCCGAAAGTTTGGACATGCCCGGCTTCGCGGGAATCTGTTTACATCTCGCGACGTAACGACATAGCGGATTGTTACGCGCGAAACAATCGATCGCTATATTTGCCTTCCCCAGAGCCACGGCGAGCCGCAGCGCCGGTCCGAAAAGCAGAAATCCATAGGGATAACGTCCTTTCCTCCTGCAGCGCGGAGGAGCATCGGCGGCTGACTGATCCGCGAAATGCCTTAAATTCGCAATCGTCGTCGCGAATATATAATCGTTGCGCGGACGAATGCGGAGTTCCGCGCGCTCCTCGTGGCCCCTCGCCGCTCTTTCGTTCTCATCCGAGCCGAACGCGCTTCCCACTTTGCTACTTCGCCACTTATATCGACCACACTAACCACCGGTGCGCTCGGAACGGTTAGCCGCATGCGATTTCTCCCCGGTTAAGCACGTAAGACGCTCCACGTGCTCATGCCGGAAGCGGCACCGGCGGTGGCCGACGTGGCCGATATCCCGTCGGAGTCCGCGGGATTTGCAAACAGGTCGCCGTGGGTGGCTTCGCCCGTTATTAAGCCGCGGGAGTTAATGGCTTTAGTTTAGTTCGCGTGGCTAATGGGCGTCCCGACGCGCCACACCGCGCCGCGCCGTTGGGAATCAGCTGACCGGCCAGCTGGCCGCCGCGGCTCGACGCCGGCCGCGCGGAACCGCCGGTTGAGAGCCGTCGCTTGCAGAGGTCTCAGATTGGGTTAGCAAAGGGCGCAGTTGGGGCGAGGGGGTGGCGGCGCCGAGGGACGAGAAGTACTGTGCGCGCGCGAAAGAGAGAGAGAGGGGGAGGGGGGAGAGTAAGAGAAACAGCGAGCGAGTAGGGGGACGGGAGATGGTCGGAGGGGGGCAGCAGGAGGGTGTTATTAGGGGTTGCTCATGGGGTGGCAGTACGATCAATGCCAGGGAGTCATGCTAGCCCCCAACCCCTCCCCCGAAGTCTATATATAGCGCGAGTACACACATGTAGAGAAGTTCGCACGTAGAGACACGAACGAGTGTGTCGAAAGCGCCGTGTCCTACGGCTGTGTGTGTGTGTATGTACGTATGTGTGTGCGCGAGTACACACGAGGGATAGTCTACATGGGATATACTACTTTGTTGGAGAGAGAGAGAGAGAGAGGAGGTGAGTGAGAGGCGCTGAAGAGGGAAGAAGAATGAAACGCGCGAAGCGCGTAAACGCACGTGTGTGGACGGGGATATTTTGAACTCTCGTGCTCGGGGCATTATCCGGTGCGCGACGTGTTCCGCGTGTTGTTCGCGAGTTCGACGACAGGTCACCGACGACGACCGCGCGTCGGTCCCCATTGATGCACGCGGACCCGGCGGATTGTTCCGCGTAATAACGTCCTCGCGACGAGATTTCGCGACCGCGCTTCGACGATTATCGGGCTTTTGAGGTGGGATTTACGTTGAAGCGGAGTCGCCTCGAAATTAATTGGGGACTAAGGAGGTAACTAATCAAAGTTCAGACGGTTGCTTATTTGCACCTCCGCTCGTCACTCGAAGGATATCGTTTGTCTGCGTTGGGAAAAGGAAAGAGAGATGTGTGTGTCTCTCTCTCTCTCTCTCTCTCAACCGCGGTTTTCTCGAGACTGTGGGTGCTCCTCGGCCGCGATGTTGAGAAAGCGCAGTTTTCGGGGCGTTCGATAGTTACGTGTGTGCAAGATTGGTAAAAATTTACCCGAACCTGATTCTTTCAATGTCGATTTAAAAAAAAAAACTTCACTAACATAAAGAATCTGCGCAGTAAAAAATTTTGCGTTAAAAGTGGTTCATTAATATTTTGTGTTATTTTAATATAGAGAATGTGTTCAAAAGTATACACAAATATGTGGTATAAGTACATGTATATATAGTAAATATGTGGTATAAGATACATAAATATACTGTTGAATTAAAATACTCACTTTATCAAAATATGTTGGCAAAGTAAATGTATTAATTTAATATTATACTTGTGTACTTTTCAACAGACATTCCCCACGTTCAGGTAACAAAATTTCGGCGGACCGTTCTTAACACAAAACTTTTCACTTCCATTTCTCACGAGCAAAAACTTTGCTTAAGACAAAACATCGCCGATCGTCCCATAATTTGCTTTTGTTTTAAAACCGACGAACCGTTCGAAGTATTTTTGCGGTAGAAAGTGATGAATTTTGTGCTCTAATGACAAGACTGATAAGGGCAGCGCTAGCTGTAAGAACGATAATAATTTTATCCTTTCGAAGAAAGGATGGAGGATTTAATTATCGCGGATGAAACGTTAAGCTAATCCGGGGAAAGACGCGCGACGCTTCGCGGACAACGCTACGGGGCACTCAAGTAAACGAGCGCATAATGCGCCTTAAAGTGACGCAACGCGTGTAATGCGCAATCTGCATGTCATAAGGATAATAATGGCGAAAGGCTCAGGCGAGCTCGCGTTCGGGGATATATTATTATCACGAGCTTTAGCCCGCGCGCGCCGTACAATCCGGAGCGTCCTAACTGTCGAAGGACGGCGCGACGCATTCGCTATTAACGAACCTTTCGTATTGATCGAAGGGACGGTTCTGCCAAATCTGAAATCGCGTCGTCACTGTTGCGGTTATTCAAGAGAGAATATCACCCACTCTCTCTCTCTTTTTCTCACATATATGCGCACACACATATCCGGCGTAATAACGAGAATGATAATGTAGATATTTTGGTGCGCGGGTGTATGAATTATATGTATTCTCATCAAAACCAGGATAGCTATGCGTTACAAGAGACAACGCTTGGCCGATCTATGGCTGTTGATGCCAAGAACCTGTCATTCAGTACTTGAATTAATTTTACATTACAATCGAACATCTTTCTCTACCTACACGCAACGGCGATTTTTAGAAGCGAGCTCTTTACGAGACTGCCGACGTGATTTATCCGAGTAAAGGTAAACGACATCACAGCCGGAGACTTTTCCATCGCGGTGCAATAACCCAGGCCCAATAAATCTTTATAATATATTCATTCAGAATCGAAATGCGTAATGAAAACGTCAAGTGGAACGTCTGATAAAAATTAAATTACAATTCACTCTATTCAATACACACTCCGTAACGGTGGATTATATTTTCCCCGACGCGACTTGTTTCGTTTCTTTCCGATTCGCTCGAATCGAAATCGGCGCGCTCTTAATCGTAGAATTCATCTTCAGCTTGAAAGGAAGTCGATCAATCCTCCGATATACCGCAAAATTAATTGATAACACAGAACATGACCGCCCTCTCATCGGAAGCGGAACAGTCTCAGCTTTCGAATGCAATTTACCCCACGTCGCTGGGACTTTTCTACGCGGAGATATCGACGAGCGGCGAAATCCTTTGATAGGGACCGAGGCCCGCGGACAATGTCGCGCGCACCGCTCCTTTTAGCCGAACGCCCCGCCGCTCGCGAAAGGAGAGGCGTCAAGTCCGCGCCGCAAACATACTGCAATGTGCTACGAGCGCCGCCGCCGATGCCCGTCGGCGGCAAAGGACCGCGCGCTGTTTCGGAAAGCTTCGAACTTCGCACGGCCGCATCTCCGCGAAAAATCGACGCACGAACGTGCAACGAACGCCATTCTTCTCGATATTTCACGACGCACGCGCTTATACTTACCACGTGTGTGATTACGACACGTGATGTACATGCTAATACTAAGAAAAAAGTACTCAAAATTTATCCGTCAGAGAAATAGAAATATATTTATTTCATAGAAGCAAGGTTGATTTATATGAAATAAACCTTATATACTATAAATGAATGTTTAAGTACTTTTTTCTATAATGATAGATAGATACGGAAATAAAAATCGTTGGGAATTTTTATCGATATAAAATGAGAAGTGTCACGTATATGTGGGCCGTAAAATTTCGACGAGATTCCGATGTAATACGTAGTCGTTTTGAAACGATATACGGAGAGACCAGTTTCGTTGGCACCGATCGAAAAACGGGCAAACAAACGCGGATTTGATTGAACTAAACAAAATTTCCGGTTATAAGAATCAAATTTGGTTCTTATAACCAGAAATTGTGTTTCCTCCAACCAAATTGCGTTTGACTGCCTGTTTTTCGATTGATGATGCAACCAAACAGGTTTCTCAGTGTACGAGCATGATTTCGAGACCCGAGCAAATATTTGTATAACCACCACCGCTACACGAGAAATTCACTTTCGGCCAATATATATTTGCGAAAGGCTAATAATTGATTCCCAACGTTTGGGGCCCGAGTTATCATCCAGCTGTGAATCAATACCGGGCCAGTATCGGACTGATAACGAAAATCTGACACCTAGTAATGACCCGACGCACAAGGTCGGTCGTAAAATCTTATATGGGTATGCATGAGCTGTGAGATAAAACGTAAAAGTAATAAAAAGAGAACATATCAAATGTAGATCCGAATAATATTGAGCGATTGAAAACGCCGAAGGCGACGCGCGTACCAAACTAAGATTTATATCGCGAGCATCTTCGACTTAATGTAAGTCGATAAAAAAAGAGATATTGAGGTCGGTATGATACAATTGGAAAACGTGAGACAGATATATCGTAAGGATGAAATTTCGAACCACAGATAACTCGAATCGAAATTTTGCCTTTAACCCTTGTGCAAATTCCGCTAAACTCAAAGGAGACCAATGGAATATTGCGAGATACAATATTATACAAATGAGCACAATTACTGTCGTTTTCTCCATGTTAATGCTATGCATGTGTTAACTTCTTTACGCCAAACAGCATCAATATGCTACGTACGTGTCGTGTGACTTGTGTTCGCCGCCTCACAAGAAACTCGTAACATCACGGTAAGATCAGACTGTTAAAAAATGTCGCATAATAACGCCTCCGGGAGTAATAATAAACAATTTGTATAAAATTTTAATAAAAATACTTTGGAGCGTCGTTGTGGTCGCTACGAAATTCTATGGACGGATTTTGTCAATGCAAGTGATTAGAAAGAAAGGCTTGTTAAGAGAGCCTCTATATTTCTAAAAGTCCGATATTATAAGCACATTATTATAAAATGATTATTTGTAATTATTTAATGTTTAATTATCTCGATATATGTTCTACCTACATTTAATCTCTATTCTTAATTGCAATAAGCGATATATTTAATTATGTAACTTACTCAATTACAGATATGGCTATACGATAAGCAAATATTAAACAATCGAATGAAGGTTAATGGGTAAATACAATTAACACGTGGGTTTAACAACAAATTTTCTTTCATTATAAACTCAACTTTTTTATATAATTCCATTTTTTATCAGTAGTAAAAATTTCGATAAGATTCAGAGATTCGAAACAAGTAAAGAAAAGAGAATGTTGCAAGGACAAAGGCAACATTATCCAATTTTAATCTTTCTTAGACCATTATCTAGAGATTGGTCCTTCAAGTTCGGTGAAATTTGCAAGGTTAATGTAGAACCAAAAGTTTCAACTTAAGCTCTTGTCCTTATTCGTAATCCCTATGAACATTATTACTTTTATCTTATATTGCTTATCTTTCCTTATCTCTTTTAGAATTTCATGGATATTCCTTCATCCACAACTTTTCACGATTCGTTCGCGCTCGTATGCGTCTCAAATCTAATCGCACACATACACACACCATTATTATCATACCGTCATCGAAGTTTAAGGACAAATACTATCACCATCGACGAGCGGCACAGCGGTTCCCAGGCGTGATACTTCGGACGTCAGTTCGGGGCGCGATAAATAAAATCCCGCGGATCGCGGAGATAACGGCGGGTGCCGTCGCGCGTGCTCTCTCGCTTCTCTTAATTACACGCAGAAATTCGTTCTCCGGTCCAGGTTCGGAATAACAGCCGACTCAGCTCCGGCCGCCGCAGCAGCAACGGCAGCAGCGACGACCGAGCGTGAGCTACCTTACACTCTCTCGCAAGGACTTGCCGTCGCTGGCGCAGCAGTAATCGTGCCGCCGCGCCAGCAATTTATCGCTGCCCGTGACGGCGTTTTATCGGCGATATTCGTCGTTTTTTCTACCCGAACCCCGGGTAATTCACCTGGACCCGGCACCCGGCTGTCGCTTCTCCTCCCACGCGGAGAACCGACGGGAAAGAGGAGAAAGAGAAGGAATAGGAGAGGGAGAGAGAAGGTGATGCCCGGTGGTGGAGGGCGAGGGAACGGTCGGCGATTCCTCCCCAGGCATATTTTCTTGGCACCTCGGCGGCCCCCGATGGCTGGCCTCTGCTCGCCGCAATCCGACTGCAGCCAATAAACCCTCGACGGAGAGGTCGGTCGTTCGCGGTCCGTACGGTCCCCGTCGCGCGATTAGGTTCCCCGCAGCTACCGACCGACCTGACTGACGGATTGACGGACGTGTCGTGGGAAAGGACGAAGAGCGGTCGTCCGATCGAACGGAGAAAACCGCCGCGCTGTATCACCGGCCATAAAAGTGCAATAATCGCGAGCCGCGCCGCGCCGGGTTCGTTTCGAACTCGGGCACGCTGGCCATTGCTGGAAAAGTGAGCGGAATGAGTCTCTCTCCGAGTGGCGAAATCGCGCGGGGAACGGAACTCCTGCGCTGTAATCGTGCGGATAGAAAGAGGCAGATAGATAAATAGATGCTTTTGTTGTCAGCTTAGGACATTTCCTTTAAGGACGTCATCATTATAATATTACAGTACGTCTTAAAAAAAACTATATATGGTATACCGTATAATATTTGAAAGAAAACCACTATAATTAGTATTCTTAAGAGAAAAGAAAAACAGTAATAATATATTATATACACACATATATACTAACATAAAAGAAAAGAGAGAAAAAGAGAAAGATCGTCCAACACGATGAAGAAGGGTTCTCCTCGACGTGCATGTGTTCGTGCTACGAACACTGATAGAGAATTCTGCTCTTCTTCAGACAGCGATTACGATAAGATATCATTTCGCGATTCCGCCCCTTTTTCATTTCCAATACTCCGCTGGAAGAGACTTGTTTGTTCCCGGAGTACTGCAGGACGCGCGGCGTGATTCCGTAAGAATTTCTTTGATACGCGACGTTTTAGTTTTAATTCCCGAATTGCACTTTCTAAAATGGAATCAGTGCAGAAGAATGGGATCATCGCAGAAGAATAGTCGAATCAGTTGAGTATAGCATTATAAGCGGTAAAATCTCGCTGCGGGGATTTAGTTAACAGCCAGAGCGGAATATTACAGATTTTGCAATAAAAGCTTAATTTCGCTAGCCAAAATCAATGAGGTGTGAGACTATAGGAGGACCTAAGTGCGCGAAAGAGAAGAATTAGCTTCCACAGCTAAAAATTAGCTATCCATATAATACAACTGAGACTTAACTACTAAGCCTAGTTTCTTAACTGTGGGAGCTAATTTTTATGGCTATAGTCGTATACGGAAAAAAAGAACTGGCTCCCACAGTTAAAAGCTAGGTCTGGTAATTACATTTCAGCTGCATTATATGAATAGCTAGTTTATAGCTGTGGGAATTAATTCTTTTTCTCCGTGCGGGAGTGGTTTTCACTGAAAACCAACGAAAATTCACGGTGATAACGGTGAAATACGTTTTGCCGATTTGATCGGAAACATTATCACACTGATTCGCTTTAAGAGAGCAATTACATCGGCAATGAAACTGCGACCGCCAAGCGGGCGTGTAATCGTACGCGGCAAATTATGCGCGTTTAGTTGGCCGTTCGCGCTCGATCAAAATAGCGGACAAAGTGGCCGGGATATCGCGCGAGTTTCGATGGCGAGAATGATACGAGATAGGATATACGACCGCCGACAATGCTGCAGTTATTGACACTACGTCAATAAACGTTCCTTCTTTATAAGTCTTCGGGTCGCGGATATAAAAGAGCGGAAGATGCGTCGTCTTCTGCCCGAGGGCAATTCGAGAAAATGGTTCTCACGGTGCGTCAAGATCCGCGACTTTTCTCATTTAGCGAGATATAAGTCAAATACCGCGCGGCTTTTCGCGACTCTCCTCGCTTAATGAGACTTCTCTCATTTAATGGGACACGATGAGGTACGTGTTTAAGGTGAGTCGCTATATCGCGGCCCCGATATTATGGAAAACATTGGGGGAGCGCGCGTGTCATCGCGCTGGAAAATGAATTTGACCGGAGCTACCGCTGACAATGAACAATCAAACACGTTTTGGTTGAAAGAGGATTTCTATTCTAGTTCTGATGAATCAAATTTGATTTCTACAACCAGAAATCCCATTTCCTTCAACCAGAACACATTTGGTTGTCCATTGTCGGATGGATCCAAGAGAACTCGTTTCTTAACGCGCGCGAGACGTGTCACGAAAATTCCGGCAAATAACGCGAATGCGCAAAAACGAGGCGACGTGAAACACACTTAGAGGAATGACTTAGTAATAGCAGTTAAATCTCATTAGATAGTTCGAACTTTGCTGTCACTGCTAAAAGTTGGTCGTTAAAGGTAAGATGCATTTGTGCTACGAGATGCAATTTCCCTAGCAGAAATTATTAGCATGAGCAACTCAAGTTGACTTTAACTGTGTTCTCTTTCTGATTATACTATATGTAGACAATATAAAACACATTTATATTAATAAATAGTGCGGACTAAATGTTCATTAACTATTACAAAGTAATTCGATCGGATAAAGTAAATGTATAGTTTCAAAAACCAAGATTTTGAAGAAGTTGCTTGAACTACACGCCTCTGTCATCAAATTAAATTCTGGAAGTTAATACCAAATCGTGACGATATTTGATAACTATCACTAAACTAGGTAATTTTTTTCATCGTACTAAAAAAAAATTTTATCTTTCTTGAAGTAACTTAACGTCTTATTTCACTCGGATGCATTTCTCGCAGTTCATATGTGAAATTCTCCGTGAATTCGATCTCGTAACGACCGCCGATCTTCCCCGGCAGTGGTCCGCGCCGCTTGACTTCAATGATGGAACAAGAAGTGACGAGTCCTACGAGTTCCGATGACACCTTTATATAATCTCTCGTGCTTATACGTCCTTACCGAATCAGATGATTAAAGGACTATGCATTTATTAATAATCACCGAATATCACCAAGATTTGTCATTAATTTCCAAAGTTTAGTTTGACGAACTAAATATATAGTTCGAATAGCAACTAAATCATCGTTCTTGGAACTACATATTGATTTGATCTAATCAAATTACACTTCCTGATAATTGCTGGGACGTTCGGGCCCGCAATCTGTATATCCTCTGAGTGCACAACGCGATTCACGAATGTTCGCGATCGGACGTTTCGCGTTCGGCATTATGGTGCAAAATAGCTGGAGGTGCGCACTGCGGCACAAAGAGTTTCGCCACAGCTCGTCGTGTCGAAATCACGCGGTGACGGTGCGAAACACCATTAGACCTGAAAGAAGAGACCCGCATTTCGTCACTCGCGCAGGATACGCGAGGCGGTGCACGCGCGCGCAGAGGCCGCTTTAGAAGTGACCGGTGCGCTCTCGCGCGCGTCGTCGCTGCATCGCTGCGCGCTCACCTAAAACGGCCGGCACGGCGGGGCGCGCAGGGGAGAAGAAGGAACGTTCGCTCGGCTAGGTTCGACGTTTCGTGATTTCAATGCGAACGAGTCGCGTCGTCGACGAACTTTGACGCTAACGTCGTTAAGTCAGCAACAGCTGTATTACATTTGTACGTTGAATAGCGGGATGTTTGCGACACTTTTACCTCGGTGAACTTCAGAGAACGCCAGTCCGGTGGCCGATAGGAGGATTTATCTTTCTTCCGAGAATTACTGAAAAACAAACTCTCCTGTTGCATAGGGATGAGTTGTGAAACACATCGAGAAGAAGAAGGAAAAAAAAGGGGAACAAAAAGTAAGAAGGAAAAAATGAAAACCTGTCGCAACCGTGTCCTCGGCTGCGCTTAATTACATGCGTTACATTGACTATATTATGTATCGGACAGTTGCGTCTCCTCAGTCCCGTAATAGTCCCGCGCCACTTGATTCTCACTGCAAATATCGCGGTGTGTGAACGGGTCATTCAGTGACGAAGAGAAAAACGCTACAAAACGCTACTCGGTCGTCTCACCGGGAGATATAAACAACCGCGGCGTGTCGCTTGATTTACGCGTGACTCGATAAGGCTGCGGGCGTCTCGGGATGCATCGAGCGGGAAAAAGTCAACCTCGCGATCGATTCGACCACTGTTTTGTCCCGTCCGGTCTCTGACCCGCCGACGATTAAGGGGGACTATCAATTAGCGCGGCCGGCGAGGATCCCTCACGCGACGAGAGTCCAAAAGGCGAGCAGTCAAGTAAGTTGATAATTAATACACCGAGCGATAAAGGTGATAGAGCGTCCGCGAGCTCGCGACCCGACACTCTCACCTCTGCAGCGCGCGCCTTGGAATTCCTCGCCGATCGCGTTCTCTTCGTGATTGATGAATATGCGCGCGCGTGAACGAATGACAAATACGTTGAATAATCCGAAGTGTCAATTATATCTACCACGCGCAAATGTGACGTCTCCATTAACGGAGGTCACTCGATTCTTGTCGGGACTTACGGACGCCTTATCGACATCTGCGTTCGCTCGTATCTCTCTCGGTGACTCACACGCCGAGAAGTGCGACGATTCGCGCGATTCCAAAAGTTGCCGGCGTCGTGGACGCTGAATTTCGGATCCTAACGAGATTTTTCCGGTTCGACGACGGCGACTCATGATAAATCGCTCCGTCGGCCGGACACGGTCGCGTCCCGTAAAATCGGCGAATTTCACGTAGGCGCGTAATAATCACCGTCGGCATACAAAACAATACAGACGCGCAGATACACACCGTACATAAGTAGTTTAATGAAAATATTAGATTAAATTTCTGCCTGCCGGTAACGAGGTTACGCCGGCGCACATTGAAAATCGCATTATCGCTTGCTTTGCTCCGCGAAATTGGTAGACGCGATATTTTAACTGTAGTAAATATACGGGATACGCAAGTAGTGTTTGGCGAGCGTGTTAGATTGAATTTTTGCCGCTAATGAGATTTTCGCGACGTACATCGAAAATTGCGTTACCGCTTTTGCTCCGCGGAACCGCCCCGGCCGGTGCCTTTTAACTTCGCCGCGATGACACATTTAAAAATTCGGTTTGTAGGTTGCCGCGTGATAACAGGGCGGACGCGCCCGCATCCGTGCGGAAAACGAAACAACGAAATAATTCGCGCCAGCAATTCCCCGTAAGATGATTTATCACGCTCGGAAAGCAGAAAAAGCGAACATTTTCCCAATGATTTTCAAGAGCCTCGCGAATTAGTTTTACACAGTTATAGAGTCAGTAGCAACGGTTATCTGCTGCATCCCTGGTAGAAATGTATGCAGCTTTTCTAGACACCCATCCAATTATAGTCTAATATTAATATATTCTCATTAATTGTAACAATACACCGTACAGAAAATAAACAAAAGCTTTATTTAGGGGTACTTCCAGAGCAAAGCCGCCCATTTCATGAACAGCAGGTTTGTTCGTTAACGAATTGAATCATTTTTTTGCCTATTTATCGTTCTGTTTTCGTTCATAAATAGGTTCAGATTTTACGTATTTTTTGTGCGCAATAACTACAGGAAAAGCGGTTACGTCTTGATTGAGATCTCAAGTAGTTTTACTCCTCCGTTGCCAGACAGAAGTTAATATAACTAATAACTTCTCGAAAAATGCATGAAATTTCTACATTATCAAATAGAAAATTATGGTTACTTTCGGTAGGCCAACCATACCCAATTTTTGGTTGTAACCAAAAAAATAATTAGGAAAATCACTTTTCTACTAAATGTTACTTATAATGTCAATGATAATAACCTTACATACATGTTTCTACTACTATAAAATATAGTCGGCTATAAAATATAGTTAATTATAGTTACCAAAAGTAACGAAAAATTTTCTATCAATGTACCAAGACTACAGTTGTATTCTAATTAAAGAATAAGTAACATCGCGTTACATCGTGATAAACTAAGGAAAGACGAACGGAAGGAAGGAAAGACACAACACGCCTGCCGGTAGAGCGCGATCTCGTCCACATTGTTCGGACAGAGCGGCGTCAGGGAAACGGTGACACATCTGTTCCAGCTAAATTGCCGTGGGATTACCGGGTTTGAAGATGTTACACGATCTTGAGAAACCGGTTTGAGCATACGGACGAAAAAGAACCTCCTCTCTCTCTCTCTCTCTTGTGGCTCCGATCGTTTACCCCCCTTCGCGTACAACCCCGTGCACTCGGACGACGTCCCAGGTCTCCGCCGTTGCGCTCCTGCTCGAGTCATCATCTCCTCCTCCTCCGCGACACTTCGGTCGCGCGAGATGAGAGGAAAGAATCGCCGCTGGCCGATTGAAATTCACGTTAACGTTAAATGACGTGAAACAACAATGCGCCACGAGCAGCGATGATTGTTACGTCAAACGTCCGGCGGAGCGTTCCGCGTGTGTAACCGTACGCCTTTATTGAAATAAACGGCGGGTTGCGAGCGAGCACGAGTCGCCGTGATCCACGAGAGGAAGAAGAAGAGTGGAGGAGGAGGGAGGGGAGAGGTATCCCCGGTCGATCGTAATCACGGTATCAAATTTCATCATTGCAAACATATCATTATCACCATCGATCCTCGAGTTCTCGCGCGAGCCTGCTTCTCCATAACCCGTGGTTGAGCCCGCGACGAAAAAAGCCGCGAATATATCCACACATCGCCTTGGTTCCCCGCTTATTTCGCGCGGATTTGCTCGGTAAGATAACAACGGGAAAGGGTTTCGCACGATGCGTTCTCGCAACAACACCCGTACGCGCTGAACGCGTCGATCGGGCGTAACCGCCTCGTAAAGTCGCGGGGGATCCGTTATTACGACGGCGCCAAGATTACGTAAACCTCGCGCGCGGCTCGTTTTCCAACGTGGGAGGAAGAATCCGCGCAAAAAAGCGCACGCCCGACGCTCTCTCTCTCTCTCGCGACCGCCGGTAGCCGTGGGATTAATAAAGCGGCGCGTGTTGAGACTTAAATCCGGTCGGACGCACGGGAGCGTTCGCGCGAGATATCGCGCGATTAAAACCGCGACGGTAATTTATCGCAGCGGGCCCGCGCGACAAAGGAGGCGCAAAACGAAAGGCATCGCGCGAGCGAGCACGCGCGGCAGCCGTCTCGCGGCGTTATTACCGGCGCGTTAGCACTGTTTACACGGAAATGACGGCGCGATAAATCCGTGGTGTCACGGTCCATCGTTGTCCACAGGGCTGGAAAGCTTATACCGGTTTACGAGGCGAGCCGGGGGCGACGGCGGTCGGAGGTCCTGCGCGCCGATAAACTAACCTCCTCCTCGAACACGTTTATTTGGTGATCCTCACCTCGCCGATTCAGACGGAGCCAATCAACAGTCGGGATTGACCCGCGAATAAATTCACGCGTGCCGCGCAACACTCGCGATAATTGCGCGCCGTGTCGACTCTATTATTGATAAATTCATTATCGGCAGCCGACGAGACGACGTCGATCGTCGGCCGATTAGTCGCGCCGACGTCAACGCGGCTTCCGGACTCTTTGCCCGCCGATGGTTCTTGCGACCTGCTCAGAATTCTGATTAAGTTGATCGACGATTAACTCAATTAGCAGAACCGCCGTCGTGGAAAATAAAAAGCTGCGCCGTCAAAAAGAGTGAAAGATTATCGCGCTCGATTCCCTCTTTGTGACTTGTATCGTCAGTCGCAAAAAGGTCGCGACACTTTTCCTCTGATCAGATTTCGGGAATGAAACTCGTCGGGAAAAAAATGTTCGAATCTTTTTGTGACCGAGACTACATCAAGAACTGCTATCGGTCGACTATTAACTGTTTCATTCTCTACGTTAATACAGATAAAATTAGTAATTTTCTTATCATTATCGAACGACGAGCCACGTGGTTAGAAATTGCTATTAGCAATTCTGCCAGTTAATCGACTGGATCAATCGGAATTTGGAGAAAGTCACCCTTACTCTGAGACACCGCGATACGCTCGTTTCTCAAGCGTGAAAGGGCAAATACGTATCTCCCATGGAAAGAATTTGCTTAAAGTGTGGTGTACGAGGAGAGCGGTTAGGTGGGTGTTGACACGTGTCGCCGAACGAAGCACGACTCTGTGTGCGCCTCTGCTTCGCAGCGCCGCACCGAGCAGAAGGAGCCGTTCCATTTAACACAGCGAGATTCACGTGTATTCATACGTAACGCATGACGTGATGCACTTCTCACTTCATCCGGCGACAATTGTGCAGAACGACGTGCGCGCGACGCGACGACGCGCCGTTGCCATTAGGTAATTCAAGCCACGTGGTGATGTTTAGCGAAATGCGCTTTTTCTCACTCTTAAATGCTCCCTAATTGGAATCTCCGCCGGAAACGTCGATCGGCAACATCTCTCGTCTCCCGATCGAGCGATCGAGAGACGGAATTACTTTCTAGACCCAGTGTGTTATCAGTGAAAAACAGTGGAATTAGTCATAAGTATACCACTGTAATTAGCAAAATCTCGCTGGAAGGATTTAGTTAAACCTCTTGACTGGCAAGCTGAATTTCGCGAAAGTGCTCGAGCTGGCAAAAGAATTTAATTTTTTTTCAAAGTTAAGCAATGCCATTAAAATTTTTCCAGGAGTTTTTGAAGTCACTATATGTGATTATAAAATTTATGATTATAAAATCAAAATTTTTCCAATTCAAAATGATTGACCCAATATAGCGGCTAAGATCATAATTTTATTTCATCAAAATAAAACTGGATATCTGTAAATTCTCTGTGTATCTAACGTATTTTTGAGTTGTTAGCGAATTAAGAATCCAAATTGCCAATTTCATGGCAGGTCCACTATAATGTCCCTAAATGTTGTTTTATTTAATTATGATAAAATTGCTACACACACGCGCACTACATCCGCCATTTTGAATATTGAAGTTCACCACAGAGCGACTCCAAGAACCTTTGAATACCGAATTAAAAAATATTGAACTACCAGATCGAAACGGTATTGCGTTTCGGTTTGGATCACCTTTTCTGAATACAGTATCGCGTTTTCGCCACTTAACCAGCCGAATACTGCAGATTTTGCAGTGAAATCTTACTTTCACTGAGCCAAAATCAGTGAGGTGTAAGATTATGAGGAGCTAAATGGGATTTTCTTCGTTAAAAATCAGTGAATATTCATTAGCGTCAGTGAAATATATATTCTACTGAATTAATCAGAAATGTTGTTACTCGCTTTCTTTTTTCTTGCCGTGTCCGATAAAGTTACTATTATTATTATTATTATTGCTATTATTATTATTGATTTGCTTTAAGAGAGTGTCGCCCACCTGTCGGAGACCTTTTCGCGATTTAACGGATAGCCGCGTCTCCGATATAACGAGCTCTTCCCATGTCTAGAGAAAGAGAGAGAAAGAGAGGAAGAAAAAGCGAGCGACTTTTTTCTCCGTCGAAGTCGAGACGGAATACGCGCCCGAGAGACGAGGAGAGACACGGCGAACGCTGGCGGACCTCGCGTCGCGTCGCGCGTGGGAGGCTGCTAATTTATTGCACATTAACGTCACTTGCCTCCGCTGAGCAGCGCGAGAGCGCAAAGTAGAGAAACCGGGCGCGCGTGTCGTTGCGCGTGTCCCGAGAGAGCGAGAGAGCGAGCGAACGAACGAGCCAGCCGGAGCAACGAGCGACACGTGAAATTTTGGCCTAAACGCAAGGAAAGAGCCGTCGTCGTCACCGCCGACGCCGTCGCCGGCCGATGCCAGGACCTCGGTGACACGTAAGACGATAAAACGTTCCAACGAGCACAAGTGAATCACGCCATTACCGTTTTAATCTGTCACCCGCCTGTCCCGCGGCCGCCGGTTACCGAAATGTGCGCCGAGGATCGCCGAGAGGCGCGATCGGCACCGACGCTTTCTGTCGTCGCCGACAAAAGGCGGACTTTAACCTTTAACCCGGCGTATAAATTCGCATACACTCCCGCGAAATGTATTCCCAAAAAGTCTCCTCATTAAAAGCGACTGTAAACAAAATTGCACGGTATAGTGTAAATGTGAAAAAAGGCGCTTCTCTTCGAGTAGTTTTTAATATGCCGGGTTGGTGCAAAAGTTCCGTTCCGTTTCTTAATCAAAATGCACATATTTCGTTCTGTCTTTAAATATAATAAGTGCAATCAATTAATAAAGTATAATATAATAATTAATATATTACAGGTAAATATATTACCTGCCAGCACTCCGGCGTAATCTCGCGATAGAAATTCCGGGATCCTTGAGTAAAGAACTGATGAGAAAACAGAACGAACTTTCGCATCGACCCGGCGGCTTTAATCCGCATTGTAGAGGGACAAAGATAGCAGGAGTATGTAAAATCAATTGTGAGCGGACTAACCCGAGTTGAATTTTTGGCTCTATGTTGAACCTTTGATTCTACAACACAATAGGAGTTAAGATCGTGAGATAGATTCAATTTCAATTCTAATAATATCATTATTCGTTGATTCTGACGTTAAATGTCTTAAATTCCCCGTTTTCGCCGTTTTAAACTCAAAATAGGTTGTCGAAGTTGTGAATTTCAGTCCGTAGAGAATCGGAGATTTCAAAGGAAAGTTAAAAAGTGCCGGTATCATCAATGTAGCATCAAAATTTCGGGAATATTAGAACGAAATCTGCTTTCGAAACGCTTCGATTCGCACACACCTGTACGTGACACGTTTGACGAGCACACATTTACGCGGGCCATCCGAACTCCGCGCGGCCGCAGTCGAAGGTCAAAGTGTAACGCGCGGTACGATTCGATCGGTGTCGGTTCAGATTTCCAGCGAGAAGAAAAAAAAAAAGGAAACCTACCACGGCTCTTTTCCATCGTCCCGAACGCGCACGGGCGTCGCGGCGTACCCACACGGTCCCGTAAACGTCCGAAACGCGAGCTTACCGAAATTAAAACCGACTCCGGCCAGCGTGGCGCGCTCCGGTGACTGGCGTTTCGCGCGAGCGGCGAGATTCGTCGAGAATTTATACGGGTGCCGCGGTTTACGTTAATATCAAATCGCGACCGCGGCTCGCGCGAAAGTGTACGGCCGACGCGTCGTCGTCATCGTATATCATTTCGTATGAAAACACGCGTCTTAATATACATGCAAATCTGACCCGGATATCCACGGCGGGCTCCCGTGCGGGAGTGGTAATCGCTAATGCGCCACCGCGAAAATAACAAAGTTGAAATTTCGCGCGCGGTACCCCCCGGGGTCACCGGCGGCGCGCGGTATCGTGCCCCGCTATTCTCGGCGCGGTAATTCGAGACGAAGGACGGGAAAGGTTGGCACCAAAAGCAACCAGTTTCCGCCGTCCGCGGACTTCGCGGTTCGTGACTCGAGACCCCGCGAAAGAGAATCGCCTCTCTCTGTCGCGGTATCGTACACGACGCTATTAAGCGCGGCAGCACGCGACGACGTGGAATCCCCGGCTTCCTCGGGCTGGCCGCGCGCTCTCCGTCCTCCTTAATTGGGTTCATACGCCGCCGCGCTAATAAATGCGGCCGGGCAAGTGCATTCTGCGCATCGCGAAGTCCGGCCACGCGCGCGTACCCCAGGCCCTTATAAAGGCTCAATCAGTCTGATCCCGATTGAGTCATTAATTGCCTTAAAGAGGGCAAGGCCTTGCCTACGGCACTAAAGCGCAAAGCCGCGCCCCGCCGAGTGCGCGCAAGCTGCTGCCAGCAGCGACGACGGCGCGCTCGCCGGCTTAGCACGGATAAGCCGGGGATCCGCAAAGCGGATGCTGCGCCGCGGAATGTTAGCAGTTTAGACAATCGATATTCGGGAGAAGATGCGCGATCTCGCGAGGAAGCGCCCCCCGCGCTTCTTGTTCACGGCGGACGCGCGCTCGAACGGGGAATTAAAAACGCTCGTCGTCGTCGTCGTCAGCGAGCTTCGCGAGAATTAATGTTTCGCGGCGGGCTTTATCACGTATAGCAGTTTTCCGAGATTTTCCAGTATACAATATAAACTCCGATTAGAATACGTCCGATTAGAGGCCGTTCCAACATTAGAATGCCCTCCCGCTCTCTCGTAGATTTAAAGTTTGGGGGAAAAAATTGTTCTCACATTCTCTGCGGATTTCTTCGGTTTTGGTCTCAAGGGTGCGAAAATTCGTTTAGAAAAGTGCATGTGTGTTCAGTTAAAACTTGCCACCTTTTTCCGTGAAGAAGGTAAGAAACCAATAATATTCGCCGAAAAAATGGGGAATAAATGGTTTTCTCCGGAATTTTAAATTTACAGTTGCCCCACTACGATATTATTTAAAAAATCCCATTCTTATCCTAAACGTGGGACGAGGCCTCTTTTCCGCGATGCTAATTGTAAGTTGCGGCTTTCTTCGTGTCACGTGTGATTGTTAGTCCAACACTGACACCAGCGACGCAGGCGGTACAAAGCAGCGTAACGCCGTTAATATGAACCTATATTAAGGATTAACAATAAGTTTATAATATAAATATAAACCTATTCACCTTACAAAAACGTTCCGCCGTTCTGCGCCACCTACGTCGTTTGCGTCTCGACGTATGTCTGGGCTCATCACCAGGAAATCGATTGTATATCTCAACACGTAGTAAGAATTAGAAAAGCGAGCAAATTCACCGGGTATTGACTAATGAAATTATAAATAACAAATCAATATATATTGATAGTCAAATATATTGATAATAAAAATCAATGTGAAATTATAAACATTCTAATAAACTCGCACATTCCTCGTATCGTAAAAAACGGAAGCCGGAGAAAAATCTCGGGGAAAACGTTGGAAGTGACGAAATTGAAATGAGTTATGTTTCCCACTTGGAATCGTATGTTTGGAACATCACACCTCTAGCCAAAACCTACGTAAATTTCCCGCCTAGAAACCATAATTATTTTGGGAAATCAGACTGGATTCTAGTAAGATCCCAGGAAATTTTCTATGCGAGGCTCTATTATTCATTTGCGAGTATCCTCTCGATGGAGAGGCGGCCAGCTCTGAATAAACTGCGAATCGCGCTGGTTCGCGACGCGCGAGGAGCCGCGATCATGAATTTTCGGAACGACGGAAGAATCGAAGAACGCTTCCTCTCTCGCGTGTGCGTGTGTGAGAAAGAGCGTATGTAAATTCCCGCATGCCACGCGTTCGAAAATACCGTCCGGCGGATCGATTAATCAATTCCTCGCAATGTGACGGATGTTATTAAAACTCATAAATTATGTTTTTCCACATATTCATTATGCATACGGTGAGGATTTAACGCCGCGAGAGATATCGGCCGGCCGCATATATACTTTAGCGCGGCTCTATTGTTTTATTGCGTTTATTGCTTTCCGATGCAACGAAAGGAGAGAAGACGGGATCGTCCCGACGTTTCCCGCGCGGAAGACGCTCTCTCTCTCGCAGCGGAGGATTCGCGCGATGATTCGACGACGCGGGTTACACGCACTCGTCACGACGGTATGCCGGCGCGACGACGAAGACACTCGCATCGCGCGAGGACCGTTTCACCGCGTTCACCCTCCGGTATTTCGCTTCTTCGTGCGTGATGCGTGCATGCACGATGTATGCTCGCGATGGCATCGTTAGATAATTTGCCGCCCGTTATCGCACGCATCGCGGCGTATACACGCAGCGCGATATTCGTCGCGCTCAAGGATAGATAAACAGATCGCGACGCGAACTCGCGCGCTCGAATTCGCGAATCCGCAGCCAAGATCAACAGCTCGCTCGGCGAGACGGGCGAAATCGAGAGCGGCGGGATCGCGACGGTGCGAAATAGAAGATGTTACATTAGACGACGTATCGACGAGATCCCGGACAGGCCTATTTGTTGTCGTCGGCAAGCGGAAACGCGTTTCACTTATCGCGCGATGCGCACAAGTGCCAAATATTTTTCTGTTAAACTTTTCACACACCCCCGTGTGTTAATTTAACGTATTGCGTTTATGTTATCGCAATATTTTCGATTGCGTCAATATAATCAGCACGCGTGAGTGTTAAAATAACACTATTTTATTCTTCGGTGTATCGATTAACGTATTAATTTTATGTTAATTTTTAACATAATATTTGTATTATTTTTCCACATATTCGCCTCGTGCTGAATTAACAGAACAATTTGAGTGGACCGTTTGGGACGTGTGAAATATGTTAAATTTAACGCAAAATTTTTTACTATCGCGCGTCTTGAAATCCATACCACGGGGTGTGCAGTGCACTAATGCTGTCCTACTCCGCTCCTACTCCGCATAGGGATATTGGAAATTTCGAATTAGGCGTATTATTTGTGAATATTCATGCATCATGACCGTTGATTATTCCATGAACCGGCAAGGATACTCCAAAGCAGCAGTCATGATGCATGAATATTCCAAAATGATGCGCCTAGTTCGAAATTTTCAGTATCATTATACCTAGAAAATGGGACTCCATTAATGCACAGCAACTAACCGGCAGAATAACATCAGCATGCAATGTAACCAAGTTACTAGAACTTTCTATATTGTAGTAAAAAAATGCTCGCAAAATGTTGTAATGCTGGAACACGTCGGAATTATGATTGAAATTATTATGCGTGTTGTAATCTTTAATGATGTGTGCGATAAAATATATCACTAAAGATTACGACATACATCATAATTTCAGTTGTAACTCCGGTATGGTCCGACATTACAAAATTATGTGATAATTTCTACTACAACGTTTCCTCCGTGTAATTACACCGCGTGCTGCAGCTATTCTTCCGATGAATCGGGGCGCGAGAGAACCCGGAACCGAGACTTCAGTCGAGTGTCACTTTCGGTTGTCTTTCAGTCGCAGCTGAAGATGGGAGATAACTCGACCCGAAGACCAATTAACAGGTAATCGTGGACAACGTGATCAAACGCAATCTGAAACGTATGTGACTGAGGGTGAACTCTGACCAAAAATTAGGACACTTTCAGTCCGGAATTCGGGTTTACCTCCAACCGCGCGTCGATTACATTGTCGACCACGAGTCCCGCGCGTGCCAAGAGAGGGATAAAAAAAAATCACGATACCAGCGGGTTATCAAACAACTCCGCCCGCACCTCGCGCTCGCCGACGGCTCTCGATTCGCGCGCGCTGCGGAACGAGTTCGCTGGTTTGACCGAAAATTCCTCCGGAACAGCTCGTCTCGCCGAAAAGCGAGACGATTATCATTCGAGGGTATCGTTTCACGTCGGCGCCGACAATGCAACGCGCGCCGAGGGTATGAGCTTCTCTCTCGCATGCATTATGAGGGAGGTGGAAGGGGAGAGGAAGGGAGACAGGCAGGCAGGCACTTCTCCGACATCCCTCCGCGTCTATTCTCGCGCAATACGCCGGCAGGCGCTTCCATAACTTCGTTCTTACACCGATCTCTCTGTCCTTCGTCGTTCCGTCCGTGCACACGCGTCTCGCAAGTCCTGCCGCCCTCCCCCACTTCACCCCCGTCCCCCTNGTATTGTCGAGGGGTGCTTCTGTCTTCGTCTCAAACAAATTTCTCCCTCCGCCAGCCCCGCTCACCCCCGCGCCAATAACAGCGTCAATGCCATTAACCGATCTCTCGAGATCTTTCTACTTCTATCTTCATCCCGCTTCCTATGTATTTTGCATGTACATGTGGTATGTATGTGTGTGTATGTACGCGCACTCGCGCCCTCTATTATGGAGACCGATGCGAAATTAATGAGGTGCTCACCTCGACCAGGGGTAGTGTCGGGGCGCATCACTTCGGGCGCGAGGCTGCGCGAAGTTCCTTTTGAATTCCGAGAGACTCGCATCGATTTTTCGCCAGCAACGACGATCACGACGACTCTCGATGGTGACGAGACCATGTTGACAACGATAAAAGCAATGGCCTTAATCCCTCGTCCGGAGATCGAACCGACTTGGTGTGTGCGCACGCGCGCGCGCGCGCTTTTTATATATACTCCGATAAATATAGCGGTACAACAATGCTTGTGACAGGTGTATCAATACCTAAAGCGGAAATTGATTGTTACGAGGCAAATATGTTAGAAGCAAATATTTCTCCATATAGGTCGACATTAATTTGGATCTCGGAAGGCCAAAAATCTACTGCCTAAATTTCTCGGGGTGGAATCTCGCTCGAAACGCGTGAACAAAGGCAATATTTTTCACTCGAAGCAAGAGTGAAAATATTGCCGCTCGAAATCGCGAGGGTGAATGTCTCACTCGAGCTTGGGCTGAATTCTAATTCCACACGAGCAAATGTTTCAATCGATACGGATGAATATGTTCCTGTGACGGTGGAGAGTATATGATCAGTTGTAAAAAGCTGGCGACACTTTTTTTCGATAAGTTTCGCAACGCATCCAGTATTCAATAGGAACACATATTTTCCCTAAAAATTACTAAGAAACAAATATTCCTGTTGGACATGAGAATGCGTTCCGGAACTTGTAAAAAAAATGTTGCAACTTCATTGTAGCTTACCACAAACATCAGATTCGCTCTTCAATTTTCAATAAAGATATTCATTCGACGATTCGGAGCGGAGAATTTATTCCGTACGAATGAATAGCCGCTCAAATCCTCCCTCGAGTAACGCGGCGGTCACTTTATTTTTCGGGTGAGATTTCACTCCGTGAAATCCAGAAAGCAAGGACTATGTCCAGGATTCCGAGACGATATTTTGCTTCATCATTAAATCTTTAATTCTACAATATAGCAGAAGCTAAGATAATAAAACAGGCTTCCATTCCAATAATATAATAATACAATCCGTAATGTCTTAAATTTGTATTTTCGCTGTTTTAGTGTCAAAATAGATCGTTGAAGGTAGCATTAAAATTCAATCTGTAGAATTAAAAGTTCAAGACAGAAGTTAAAAAGCGTCAGTATCGTTAAAGTAAGTTTTTATCAGCCTATAGGCTGTTTAAGTAAGCGCCGACTATTCTTAAGAGACGTCAACGTAGCTATCAAAGTAATATCAAAATTTCGGGTGAGATATCTGCTCAAACGGACAACATACGCCGATTCGGTTCGACGATCGACTCGCGATCGGACGCGTGTAAGAGAGACGTATGGACGCGCCGGCCGGACGCGTCGAGTCGGAGAAAAACTTCAGACGCGCAGAACCGCGACGTGCTGGTATGCGCGTATGACTTCGCGGCCGGTTCTATTATTAATGATGATCGGTTAACCATTGCACGCTCCTTCCAACCGGGCGGTGCACGTCGCGAGCGGGTAGAACCGCGTGTCGTCGTGCGTGAATTTTGGGAACGCGCGCGTGCGTGCACATTGCGTAAGGAGTTCGCTCGCTTGGCTCGGCCGCTGGCGTCGCACGCACGTGCGAGGATGAAATTAGCCGATACACCCCCCGCCCCCCCAGATCCTCCACCACCCACCAGCAGCACCACCGCCTCGTCCATCCTCCCCTTCCCTTTTTCAGCGGTTTCCCGAAGCGTTTCCAGGCTATGGAACTCTCCTTCGCCGTTTTCCTCGTCTTCTCCCTGCCTTGCCATCCCCCTGATTCTTCGTCTCCCTGTTCCCCCCTTCCTCCCACTCTCCCGATGATGCGTGTAAACATAGGTCGCGCATGGCGCAGGCGGCCAATTTTAGAGAGGACGTTTTGTCTCGCGCGGCCTACGGTCGACGTCTCTATCAGTCGTCTGCCGGAAACTCGGAGGGTGAAAGTCGGGGTGCGGGTGGAGGCGGAGAGTTGGAGAAAGAGAGGAAGAGAAGGAGAGGAAGAGAGAGTAAAAAAAAAAGGGGGGGGTCGAAACTCGACTTCCGTCGAACGGCACTTTCCCTGCTCTCCTCTGCTCGCAGCTGCCACCGATCCCGTTCGGAGCGCTGCTCCGCTACTGGCTCCGACGCGAGAAGTAAGCGCGATAAGTTCCACAAAATTACTCGAGTTCGATACTCGGTTAGATCGCGGTTTTAAATTGTACACTGCGAAGCCGCGAGGCGGATCTGAAACCCGACTAATCTTAACGGCTGACGAAAAATCTCGCACGTGTGTATATTTTACATTCGTTATTTCGCGCAATCCAGACAGGCACACTCGACGACAAACGCACGCGCAGGAGAAATGGACTCTCGAGCTCGTTTCGCAATCGATACACACACATACATACGTAGATCCACACAGACGCACGCACACACGGGAGCACCGACCGGTAAAATCACGTCGGCCGATTAGCTGCGTCGCGCGTCCGTCGCGCTCATTATCCTCCGGTTTCGCAAGAAGCCTTCCTTATTCCGAGCGCGTCGCCGTCCAGAAGAAGATCGGCCCGACACGTGTCCTCAGGTAGGAACGGCCTTGCGACGCGGCGCAAGAAGGCGCGTGAGAAAAAAGACGAGGAGGCGGACGAGAGCGGAATCTAGCCGGCGGCTCGCTCGCTCGAGAGAGAAGAGAAAGGAAGAGAGATGAGAGGAAGCCGTCAGCGAGCGACGCCGCCTCTCGACAACGGCGATCGCGAGAGGATCGGGGCCTGAAAAACGTAGGATCATCCGGCCGAGGTGGCTGCTTTACATTATCCGCGGGTCGTAGCGAGGCATGACAGGCGTGAAGAAGCGCGATCCGTTAAGGCGAAACGAGGTGTCGTCTCCGGGAAGAAAAGAAGGGACGCGCGATATCGCGCGCGCGCGCGTGCCACGTGGCGCCGCGCGTGCCACGTGCGCGTGGGAACGCGCGGGATCGACGCGGCGAGAGATTTCGCACGGGACTTGTAAACGTCGCCGCGGCTGATTTATCGATCCCGACAGCCGAGAACCCGCCGCAGCCGTCGCCGCCGATCGCTCCCGCCGGACGGAAACGATCGGAGACGCGAGACTCGGGTTGAAACCGCGCGGGGAACTCACGCGCGTCTACCGAAATATTCATTTTCGCGAGTGCATTATTTTCGAATTCTGCATGGAAGAGAAATTCATATCAGTTGAAAACTCGTATTCTCATATGTAAGCAAGAATATATGTGACCTTATGTGAGAATAAAACATGCTCTCGCATGAAGAAATTCTATCTAGCGCGACTAAAAGTATCATATTCTTGTTATTCGAGAATAATTTTTATGAAGTAATTTTTACGAAATGAGAGAGAAAATATATATGTGTGTGTATGGAATAGAAAGAACGATATCTTCGAACTGATAGTGCAATTCTTAGTGTGAGTCTCGATAAAGAAGGATGTATTATTTTCAAAGTCTGTAGGCTAGTTTCGATAAATCTAACTGCGTTTCTCCTCGGTAATCTTTAAACAATTCTCACATTATACGGATAATTAATTTTCAGTGAAACAGATAAATGAACTTTCGAGCGAAGTCCATTGTTTCGGGAAATTTCTCTTTGCTATTCAGGGTGGGAGATATTCGTCTCTCATTTGTCTTCGGAATAAAACGGTCTGAAAATATGCAATGCTCGTACATTGTAACGCGGGCGGACACGCGTTTCTAGTTCGCCGGCCGCGATCGAATAATCATGTCTCGCGATTAATTCCGCCGAGATCTGGATGATAAAGTGAACAAGAGCGCCGCCTCACCTGACACCGTTGGAACATGAGACGCGACCGACGGGAGAGCCGCGACATCGCGCCAAGAGGCACGTGCCTTTCACGAACACGTGCACAGCAGGTGCGTCAATGACACCTCGGCCGCGGTGGCGGCTTCTCAACGGTCAACCGGCCGTGGTGGTGTAGACCGCGGAAATGGCATCTTCGTGATCCAGGAAGCGCACGCAGCCAAAGATTCGTGACGCGCATTTCGCACCGCGCGACTCAGGCGCGTCGCTAAACACGCTCGGGCGATAAAAAAACGTACGCAAGGTCAGATATCCGCCAGCAAGCGGGAGAGAGAGAGAGAGAGAGATACTGTGACTCGATAAGATAAATAACCGCGAGGAAAGAAAAACAATTTTCGATGTATGCTTCACCGCCGACTCGCAAGACCGGCGCTCGTCACGCGGCTTGCGCGCGAGAGATGGAAAATTGTGTTCGAAAATTTAATCGACAGAATTATACAGGATGTATCTCTGAACTCCGACAAACTCACAAGGTAGATTCGACATAAAAAAATACATAAAAATAATATCCACCAATATAAATGAATAAATCAGACGTTTCGTTTTTGAGATGTAACTATCGCAATTGTTAAAAATTATGTTTTATTCATTACATTGTGTTTTACAAATAAGTAAATAGACACATACTACTATAAAAATTGTTCAAAATGTCTATCTCCCTTATCAATGCATAGTTGACATCCGTGGGCGTCCCGATGTCAAGAGGAAATAATACGCGTTTAATTTCCCTCGCGACAAACAGTAATAATATACCGTCACAATGAGCGATTCTTCAATTGATATTCAGAAATATCCAAATTGATAGATGTTATTTCCAAAAACAAGGTAAAAGAGCGTTATATTAACATTCTTAATCCGCTTATCGCGATACATTTTCCTTCACATGTCGTCATCTTCCGAAGGCTGTGCCTCAAAAACCAAGCATTTGCGGACGAACGCTTCGCTAAGACATTTTTACTTATTTTTCAACAAAGATCCCGTCCCGCAAGTTCGCCGGTAGAGTTCAGATTACACCCTGTGTTAATAAATTTGATACGATATCGCGTCTAATATCGCTAGCGTGTTAATTACCCCGATTTGAGACGTAGGACAAATTTAATTAAGAATTTTGGTTAATTAGAAAACTTCTCCCGCTCAAGGGGGCCCGCTGTGTTTACTCTTACTTATTTAACGGTCCACTAATTAATAAACGCGGCGTAGGGGGCACTGCCCCTGGAAGCGCGTCGAAGAGCCGCGGTCGTCGCGGAGCGATTTATTTGGACCGGCTCGCGCGCGCGAAGCTATACGAGATCGCGCCGCGAAAGTTATGATTTAGCGGGGAATAATCGTCCGCCGGCCAGGGCGGGCCTAAAAATAATCCCTATACGCGGTTGCGTTTCGCTGGTACTCCACCCATACACGAGTAACCTTTGATATACGCGCGAGATGCTAGTGCGTACGATGCTAAGATAAGCTTCGCACATTCTCTCTCTCTCTCTCTCTGCCTCCTCCTCCCGGCCTCCCCTTCTCTTTCTCTCTTTCGGCCCGCGGCTGTCTCTCGCTCCTTTGTACCGCGCGATGGGTCGACTGTGATAAATGCGCGGAAATTGTACGACGGCGGCAATGAGCGACCGCGACGCCGCGCACCCGCGAGAGATCGTCTTAAATCGCAAGGTATACTTTCACATTCCCGAATACGTCGCGCGCGCGCCGGATTTTCGCTCGCTCTCAATTAGATCCCGGAGCGAGCATGCGCGCCGAACCTGCCTAATCACCGAACACGGCGGATCTTCCAGCGTGCTGCGATGAAAAAATCCGCCGATAGGGCAATAACACGACCGCTCTCGTAGCTTTTGTCAATCCGATCTCTCACAGGGGCCCCGATGATGAAACGATGGTCCTCTCAAAGACCGCGTATCGAAAAAAAAAAGTTATATTCGAGCGTTACGCGCGATAGAGAGAGAGAGAGAGAAAAGAGAGGAGAGAGGTGGAGGTGGAATCTCTCTCATCTTCGGGTTACAGTTTCACACTGCGGGGGAGGGGGGGGG
>NW_014556445.1:2052546-2066022 GCF_001313825.1 Dinoponera quadriceps
GGGGGGGGGGCCCGGAGGTTTCCACGTGCGCGCGTATTTACGGATATTTTGCGGCTGCTTTGATTCGCCGTCCGCCCGTCTATCCCGTCCGTTCGCTCTCGCTCGTTCGTTCGACGACGCATGATCTCGATAAATCGGAATGTGACGCAAGCGAGAGAAAGAGATATATATATATATATATATATATAATCGGATCACAGAGCGCGCGCGCGCTCAGGAGTTATGAATTAATTCAATCCCGATTAATTCAGCCGACATGAGAATACACGGCAGACGGAACTCGCACGATAGAATCACGCTCGCGACTCGCGCCCGACGCGGCGCGCGCCGCTGAAAAATAGCCCAAGTTTCGAACGTGCGCGCTCTTATCGCTACTGATGACGCGCACAAACACACACACACACACACACGACATCCGCGCACAGAAGCGGACGCATGCTCGCGAACGGTGAGAAATTCACGGAGCGGCGCACACATACGCGCACGCAAGTGTGAACGCGCGCGAAAATACTCGCTCTACGCGAGCGCGGCAGACGTTCTCCGTCGTGTGGTGTAACGTCGCCGCAGACCAGCCGACAGCTTTAGAAAATAGCGTTCCTGGGACGTCAGTCAATCGTTTACGCAATCTTCGAGCAGAAATCTCGAGCTCGGCTGCGTGCGCGAGAGCTGCGTGTCAGTCGCGTACTCGCGAGTACGCGACTGTCGGCGGTAAAACTCTGGCTGGAAAATCGGAGATTTTCGCTCTCCGACGCGTAAATTTTAATAGAAAATATTGCACAATGTGACGCTCATCCCGTCGCTCACGCGCACGCGCATCGCGGACGCGTCGTCAAACGCGACGTCGCAGATACAGGCCGACGAGGGAAAATCTCACTCCTCAGAATTCACCGCGAATTTACGGAGCCTCCTGTGTCGTCCGTTACACGCAGGAGGGGAAGTGGAGGGGAAACAGGAGGGAACCTCGGCGCGAGTCTCAATCGCGTCTCGCGACTGGTCTCTCTCTCTCTCTCTCACTCCTTCGCTTCTCGTGAGCGTAGCGCGGCTCATTACGTCTGTCATATGGTAGCATAGGTGCGGACGGCGAAATGTCGACGTAAACAGCGGTACGTCAATCATTCGTTTACGCAATATACGACAGCGCAGATCGGAGCGGCGGCGCGCGGTTACCACGCACAGCGCGCTCGCCGTTGCACACGTACGTGAGAAGAAATTTCTCTTTTCCCATGCGGCGCGGAAGAAGCGATCGAAATGAGAAAAACGGGCGCGCACACAGGCGCAACAAGACGGACGAGAATAGAAACGCTCGAGCGTGCAACCGGCGATGAACATTTTTCCGAATGTGGAGAACGAGAGTAAAAAGGAAATCGCCGAATCGGCAAAACTCGACGATGAGTCTCGCGGTCGAGGAGATACGCCGAGAGACGGGGCGAGAGACTAGTGCCGGGAACGAGAGTCGCTCATTACGCGCCGTCATTATCGCGCCGTTGTGTCGCCGGAGTCTTTGTTATCGTTATCATTGCGCAACCGGGACCACCGAGGACGCGTTCGCGTTCAACAGCCGAGACGGCCCGAGATCTCGAGAGCGCACCGAACGTGGCCCGCGCGCGCGCGTCTCCGCCAGAACATGAAAGACACTCCGTCAAAACTTTCCTGTTATTCTAATATTATTTTGATACTTTCGACGATAGTTTCCGCTCGCTTAGACGGCCTGTACATTGATAAATAGTGAAAAATTAACTAAAATAATAGTAGAAGATTGTGTGTTAAATTTAACACATTTCACATGTCCCAAACGGTTCACTCAAATTTTTATGTTGTTTAACAGAAGTTGAACATCTTGAGAAGTAACACAAATATGTATATATAAAAGAAATATATATATATATATATATATATGTAATATATGTAAATATAAAATGTATTATTTCAACATTTGTACATGTTGAGTATCGACATAAAACAAAATGTTGAGATAACAAACACAATATGTAGTTAAATTAACACACATATGTTAAAAATTTAACACAAGATTTTAACAAGGACCGATTTTAACACAAGTACAAAATGTTTCTACTGTGTACAGCTGCTTTTGCGGTAATGACACACTTATTAATCTTCTTTTTGGAGCCTTTTAATTCTATAGATTTCATTTTAACGCTACCTTGAACGATCTATTTTTACGTTAAAACTGCGAAAACGGAAATTTAAGACGTCATTACGGCTAAAGTAGGAGTAAATTATATGATTAAAATTGAAATTACAAACTCCTGTTGTGCTACCTATTAATCCTATTTTGGTCCCTGCTGTGTTGTAGAATTCAAGGTTTAACATAGGACCTACATTCTGACTCGGGACACTGATCCAATCGTGTTGATAAATATACCGCGATCGTTATCTTAAGACGCAGCGGATCTTGGCTTTCAGAAAAGATAGGAGGAAAATACGAGACAATCGGAAGCGTTCTCTTCAAAAGCAGTAATTCGGATGACACGTATAAACTGTCTAAGAACGGTATCAGTCGACCTATAACGATTGCACTACTTTTAACGATAAAAAAAAGTACGAGAATATTTCTCTGCGAACGTTCACGGGAAATACTGCACTAACAAAGTTTCGGTAGACGGGTCACGCTCATTTATTTAGGCTGCGGGCTGTACTGTAAATAGCCTCGTTTTAATTATAATTGATACGAAATACTTTAGTACTTCGATAATCGATTTCTGATGCGATAGTGGCCGCAGAATACGCCAATTGTTCCATTAATTTCGCTAATAGAAGTTACCCACGTGTAATTATTTCTAGATAATGACATAAAATATATATATATTATCATTTCGATTCGTATCTACGTTCGAGCGCGCATTGACGTCCGCCAATTAAAGTCTCCGCCCTTGTCTCTCCTCTCTCTCCCTCTCGACCTTCCTTCCCCTCGTTCCCCTTCCTTGGCGCTCGCGCAAACATCGATTTGTAATCGCGCGCGCGATACTCACACGCGAGCCATGATTCAGCCCCGCCATTAAATTTTTTCCCCCCGTTGTTTTCTTTCGTTTACCGTCGTTTACTATTCATCTCTCTTTTTACGCGCCACGAGCTCCGAGAGGACTTCCGTCTCAGGATACGAAATAAATCACCGCCGTCGCCGCACTCTCCGCGCGTATACTCTCTCTCTCTCTCCTTCTCCTCCCTTACGGAGCGTCTGCAATCTTTTGCCTCCCATGGCAGGTCGAGTCGAGGTCTTTAGCCCTTTCGTCGGCGGTAGCGACGATTTGTTTCGCGGATTTACAGTCTCGGCGCGGCACGAGCCGGGAAGAAGACTCGGAGCGGGTAGACGTCGTCTCTCGCTGTAAGGTCGAACCGAAACGGCAGCCCATTACGCGCCGGAGAGAGATTTGTACCGACTTAATAAGGAACCATCGATCTCCCGCGCGCGCGCTCCCACCAGCGACTTCGCGGACGTTCTACCGCGCGAAAATACCACACGGGGCGCGTGCGCACGAATAAATATTTACGAAAACGTCGCGGCGGATTGACACTCGCCATCTACCACGGGGAGTCGGACACACGCGAAACCCTCCCGCGCGTCTCCGCGAGAGAGCGGACGCGCTCCGACTGCGGAGCGACGGCGTGGAGGAGGAGTCCGGCGATCGATGCTCGAACTCGACGTCTAATTTCGGAATCCGATACGCGAATCAATAAGCGAGCGGCGCGCGGAAACGGCGGCTTTGACGCGCGCTGATTGTTCGTGACAGGGGACGTCACTCAGGCGAGTTACACTTATTTCTCACGCCGTCGAAATAATCGATACGTCGAAAACTGCGATTCAATATTTAGACTCGCGAACGGAGAAGCCCCGTGGGTAGCGCGCGGAATGCAGCCCGACGATCTCGTCGCGAGATTGCGCCGGCTTTTTTCGTTAACGATCCCGAGAGCGCGCCGATCTTCTCGCTGGATTTTTTGGCGCGACGCGACGAGATCGGCCCGTCTTCTCTCTTCCTCCCTATCTATCCATCTGCATCTCTCGCGTCGAATTCGCGATTTCACCGCGAGGCACGAGTCAACGCCGAACGTTCGGCCGATATTAAATCCCAGTCGAGAAAATGGTAAATAGTAATCCTTCAGCCGTGACGTGTCTCAAAATATAACGGCGTCTTTATCCTGCCCGACGCGCGGCAACCCAGTTTATCTCAAGCCAGTTTATCGCCCCGTGGGCTCACGCGGAAATAGATTGATAGAAATAAATATATTCACGCGCGCCCCGCGCGAGGTAACGAATTCCAAAGACCACGCGCTCCGCGTCTCACAATGTAAACGTATCCCGCGCGACGAAAGATGTTCACATAGACGGGGCCGGGAGAGAGAGAGATAGACAGATGATAAATAGCTGATAAAATAAATGATAAAAGCTTTTAATCATTCGAGGAATCAATCTTGAAACTCTCTAAAAACGCTAAAAAATCAGTTTGTGAATTGACAGAAACTGAGAGAAAATTTATTATTAACAAATGCCAATAATAAGAAGAGAAAAAGAGAGAGGAGGACAGAGATGAGAAATATCTCTGTCTCGTACGTTGGTTGTTCTCGATCCACAATTACGACGAACGATCGTGTGATCGTGGCAGAATCGAAATTACGTAAAAACGGAAACATTTGCGGCTGTTTCGCGCAAATTCCACTAGCTCGTTGGCCATCCCACTTGTACAGCAATTGCTCTACGGAGGATCGTCGCCATCACGATCACGAAGATTCGACCGACGATAAAAACGTCTCCCCCGACCTCCTCGCGAATTTACGCGGGAACGGAAAGGTTTGGGCCGCGTATCGGCCGGTCGCCACGGGCGTTTAGGCCTTTTGTCACGACGGCACCGATTTGTTTCGTGGATTTACGGCCGGCGAGGCACGAGCCAAGGAGTCGAGAGACTCGGGCGAGTTCTCCTCTCTCTCGGTCTCTCGCAGTCGCGGTATAAGTTTAAATCGGGAATGGCGGGCCGGGAGGCCGTCATGCGGGAGGCGCGATGGTATTTTTATCGGGCTAAATATAGGTAAACCTCCTATACGGAACGCCATACCAGCGCTGCTCGCTCCGGTGTGCCGAGGAGAACTGCGAGAGAGAGAGAGAAGGATAGGGTCCGAGGCGTAACTACTCGTTAACGGGCCGCACCGAGTAGCCGCCGGACTCCGGGTACACCCTGGGGTGTCCCGTGACCGCAAAGGAGCTTCCGCAGAAAAAGAGAGGTGGGCGAGATCACATGATTAATACCGCATAAACCGACGGTTATCTCTCTCTCTCTCTCTCTCTTTGCTCCCGCGCGCGAAGTCGCAGTGCGATCATGGCGATCGTGATCGGCCGTCGCGTACGATTGATCTGAAGACGAGTCCCGATGGTGGCGATGATGATGATGTTTTAATCGACGAGATGTCGGCTAATAACGTCTTAAATCATTCCCGATGCGCGAGGCACGGACGTTCGCATTTATCGTGGGAAATCAACGGCGAGAGGTGCATCCTTTATCGGACATCTCGAAGAGAAGAAAACGGGAAAATGGAAGAAGATGGAGAGAAGAAGAAAGAGAGAAAAAAGAGAGTATATATATGTGTGTGAGAAAAAGTATGATTTGCCAGAGAGAGAGAGAGAGAGAGATGCACGCGCGGAGATTGACCTGGAACTTCGCGCGGCGTTTCAATTAACGACGGCCGTGACGACGGTCGTAAAACGTCATTCGGAATGCGACAGTTCTGGTTTGTACACGAGAGACATTCGCGGCTGGCGCACACCGGTCCGTTTTCATCGAAAGTCAGACATCTCGCGGAATCCGGGAGAGGGTACGAGAACGCTGGTCGTCTGGAGCAGGCGAAGCGAGACGAGTCGCAGGCGAAACACTGGGCGTTTTCCGCGTTCGAGCGTTCGTTAACTCGATAAATCATACAAACGCCGTATATCTCCGGGAATCGCGGACGCGCGTTCGAACGATTTCGAAACTGGAACTCCAAGTCGCGCGCGTTTCGCGATTATCGCGGCGCGAGGAGACGAATTTACCCACCACACACACGTACGCGCGCGGCACGTAAACCGAAACTCCGAAAATGAGCCGTTTCGATCGATCGCGGTGTTATCGGCTGCTTCCGTGTGCGGTACTTTGTTAATAGCGCCCGCCGTTGTTTACACCAATCGTTTCGTATTGCGGCGATAACGCGGCCAGATTTTTCGGACGAACGCTCCTGGCTCCTAGCGCCGGACCGCTTTTAGCGGGCCGTACAATATAATCGTACTAGCATAGGGCGGTGTCCCATGACCACAAAGAGCTTCCGCAGAGGGAGATGGAGGGAATGTAATTTGAATTCGATTCGGGGGCGAATCACCCGGCGCGCGCCCGGAGTAAAGCTCCACCGCCTCTCTCTGGTCGACACAGATTCGTGTAAAAACTCCTGTTCCACCGGCGTGTTCCCTCCTCTTTCTCTACAACTGCGGGACACTCGCACCCGCGCGCGCTCGCTCGCTCGCTCGCGTTCTACATATTGCTTCCCCGGAATATCACCGCACGCGCGTACCGCTAAAATATAGCCGTCCGATTCTCGTCCCCGCGCGGATATTGAGAACGAAATCCACGTATCGGGCGCGATATATATCGCTCGCTCGCTCGCCCGCTACCCCTCCCGCGTTCATCCGAAATTAAATAAATCTCAAAATCGCATTACGCGTTTAGTAATTGCGCGGGAAGCGGAGGTTGTTAATTATTGGCCGTGGCGCCGCGCGTACGCACGATTATAGCGTAACTTTTAACGTCAACCGCGACGCACCGTCGGGGAGAAGTTGGTGCGCGCGGACTCACCCTCGGCATCGACATTCGCGGGATTCCGAAAGGGTCGAGAGGCTGCTCGCCTCTCGTCGCAAGAAAGAGAGAACCTACGCGCGGCCCGCCGACCTCGGGAGAGGCCGGGAAGAATGCGACCTTCCTGGAAACACCGATCGAGCCCGGTTGGGTGGGCCAGGTGTTACCCGACCGCGGCGACGTTCGTCGCCGTCCTACCTGCTCTCCGTTCGACGCGACGAAAGGTCACACGCGCCGTGCGAACGCAAGAGCTGCATCTATCTACATTCATTTATTCATCCGAGACCTATTTACCGCTCACCCTCCCTCTCTCGTGTGTTTACGTTCGCGCTCGTTAACACGCGGTCCCCATGTGTCTAAACAAATATATTAATTCCGCGCCTCCGTCTCAACCGGCGCGAGAGAGTCGGAGAACGGCGATCGATCGCGAGACTTGGCGGGGCCAAAATCGATGGCGAGCTTGATAAGCGTCGATAATGTTGTGAACGTTACGTTACATGAACACTTGTATGATCGCACTACTGTTTTTATATTTCTCGCGATTAGACGGGCAAACTTCGGGTGCTTATAAAAAGCATCGAAACGAGTAATTTGTGTCGATAAATTTGTGCCCGCGAATGAATTGTTTCGACACTGCAGGGAAATTATTTACAGCAGCTATTCGCAGTATTGGCTGTACATGTATATATTTACATCTGACTTCACCATAAATAAAATGCATACCGGCCAGTTCATCGAAAGAAAACAAAAAAAAAAACAGCCAATTTGAAGACGAATTTCGGATAAACAATAAAAAAGCATCGTGTGTGATACGCTGAGCTCGCGAGTCAATAACAAACGATACAAATTCCACCTGTTCGGAAATTCTCAACAATCTTCGGTTTGATGAAGTAATTTTTATTAATGTTTCTTGCCAAGAGATAGCAGCAAAAAACAGGATTGAGAATAAATTTCTGATATCTCTGTATTGGAGTAACCGACCAGCAAATTGTTGTAAATAATTCACTCCAGTGCCAGAACGGCTCACTTGTGAACATAGGTTTATTGACGAAAATTTCTTTTTTGCTACCCTTTATCGATTTCATTGGCTACGAAACACCTGAGGATAAATTTCAGACGGTCTTAAATATAAGATCCGACAATGAATACCGGCCATAGTCAGATTTTGCATTTAAGACTGCCTTAAGCTCATCTTGAAATGACTCGAAATGAACCATCCGACAGATAGTGTCCGAAGGTGAACTTAAGATAATCTTAAACATAAGATCTATGAATATCGGTCTTTGAAATTTTTACGTCCGATTCTACAATAAGTGTAGCAATCCTTTAGTCTTTTGCTCTAAGTTCTCAATTGTAACGTGATTTCTAAGAAAAAGCGTTTCCATTAGCATGAGCAGACGTCGCAATTTCTCGAATTTATAAATGTTACTGCAACGTTTGGCAGCGCAGGAAACGCCTTTCGTCAGAGATGACGTTACATTTTATTGCTCGGAGCAAAAGTCCAAAAGTTCACTATATTTATTATTTAACCCGGACTGATGATTTTTCACCATGAACTAAGCAATTCATTCCGCACATCGACGTTGGCGCAAAGACGGAGGACTCATTCGTCGCGAATGTGCGCGCTCGAATTTTCACGTTCACGCGCGAGTGTAATTAGATCTGCCGATTTTCCACGGATTTTCCGAAATTTCGCCGATCGTGATCCAGCGATCTCTACGGTCAGCGCGTTAATCTTTTATTTCAGTTTGACGCAGCGCACAAACGGCGTCCGTTTCCTCTCGGCGAAGAACTGCAACGCATCATCGTCGCCGCCGACACGGTCACGTTCCTAGAATTCCTCGCGACGCTTCTGCCACGACCTCGTCTGCATGCCGACCGTCCCGAGACTTTAATTTTGGATTAGAAGCGCGGGGGGTAAGGCGCGGGAATGAAACGCGGCTTGAAAAGATTATGGAAAAGAAGAAAATCTCTTTTCATCGAGACTCTATTTTGCACTCGCGCGCGCGTGGAACCGAGGAGAACCGGGAATCCTGTCCCTCCTGCTCGATTATACCCGCTCCTATTGTCGTGAGTAATATCGACGGAGCTTACGTAAATTTTCTCGGCTTATGACGTAATCGCTGAGAGCGCGTGAGAGAGTCGTTCGTACGACGACGAATCGATCGTCGTTGTCCAGCGACCGCTCGCGATTCCAGGTTTACTTTTTACCGCACGACCGGAACGCGAGGATGGTCAATCTCCGTGCTGTTAAATTAATGACACACAAGGACAGAGTCCGCATGGATTATGTCGCGTTAATAATAGCGTGATTTGCATGTTACGCGCGCACGCCGTGCGATTTTGCGCATCATAATGACGACCTCCTCCTCGGCGTCGATATACAAGATACAGGCGGTCAATGCGCCGTAATGAAATATCGACATTTTACATCGATATTTTTCGCGAACGCTAATAACGGCGCAACGTTCCGGCCTGCCTTTGCGCGCTACGGTCGTCGATAACACTCGGTGTCAGAGGAGGATGAGGATAATTACAGACGTCTAATTGCCATCGCTCGCGGCGACCCGCGGAGGGCGCATCGATTCTACGGACGGCCGGCGAAATTACAGAAAGAAACGATAAAGCGGCCGTGTTATTACATTTTCAGCGTGGCCGTAGATATGCGCGGACGGGAGGACGAGATGTCGAATTACGTCGTCCAGTCGTAATCGGAACTCCCTATCGCGGCCTGTCCGTGATTTCATAGTAACTCTCCGGAATTATTGCTTCCGGTCGTCCGAAGATAACGCGAGTAACTTTTGAAGGAGGGCAAAATAAAACCGAGGAACGGAAAACGGAGAGATAAAAAATCGAGATAAAAAGAGTTGGGTTGTAAGAATGTATACTTTAATAACGTTAATTTAAACGCATCAATCGACGTATCCTATCGATTGTTAATGGTCAACTTATCAGAGTTCCGTAGATAACACTCTAAATCAATCGCTTAGACAGCCGATGTCGCGTTTAAACAGCATATTATTACTTTTCCTCGGCAACTGGAAGAGTCGAAGAAAGAAAGCGAGTGTCTGATTGTTTCCAAGAGCTCGGATTATGGACAAGTCTTACGTCGAGAAATGATTATCTCTCGCAGCTATCAAATATCCAATGTGCCAAACTGGCCAAAGCCCCTTGAGATGGGCTATTATTCCGCCTCGATTACTCAATACCACGATTCTCGCAAATTTTTTGCCGACTCTCTCTCTCTCTCTCACACACTTTCCATACTCTCTTTCCCATATTGTTTTCGGTTCTTTGTCTCTGGCCGCGCGGGTATCTATTTTTTGCTACGATTTGCTTTCCACGCCGTTTCTTTTCTAGATATACAATATGGAGCATCGTGAAAATAGCCGCGATAATTTAGTGACATAATTAGTATTCGGGAGAATGACAGTCTGGTCGCAGACAGATTTCTCGCTCGTCATACCGGATTTCCAGTCAGCCGGCCGCGATGTCAAGATCGGAGACGACGGCCACTTATAATCTGCCAGGCCGATCGGCGTGCCGGATGTTCCGTTACTCTGCGACGTGGTCCGAGTGTCTCGGAGTTTCTTTCGCCGATATTACCACGCGATATTGCCGGCGCGGCGTTGTGTGGCGCGCCGCGGAGATAAGATCTCGTCTCGCGAGAGACTTTCGTCCGAGCGTCGCGCGCGACGCCGGCTGCTGAGACTCGTGCGTGGATCGCGAATCGAATCCGGCGACGACCGGCTGGAAAGCGCCGAGTACGCGCCAAATACGGAACTGGGTTAGCAGCCTCGTCTCTCGCCGCTCTTGCACTACTCGTCCGTCCGTCTGTCCGAACGAAATCTCTATTGCGGAGCCTATCGGCCACGGCGATGATGATATCGCGGATCCTGAGGAATCGCAAATGTTACTCTCTAAAGTGCAATCGGTGGTATTATCACTGAGAGAAGTAGTCAATAATCACTGGTGGTCATAGTTATGTAAGTATAAAACTGTAAATCGGTAAAATTTCGCAGAGCAAGTCTGTCGATACACGAAGGAAAAAAGTTCTTCAATCAAATTTCTTTCATTGAAACAAATTTATCTTTTGGAATAGAGCAAACAAACGAATGTTTGTTGATTCAACAAATAGAATTATTCGAGTTTGCAAACAATATATATATATATATTTGCGTGAAATATATTTCCATATTTCTTTTGTATTTTCGTCCAAACGATTACAATAATTGTCACAGGCAATAAGTTATTTGAAAAACGTAACGCTGTGTTAAAAAAACATTTAAAAACTTCTTTCTGTTTCAGTGGAACAATATTTAATATATAATTGAAGTAAACTTTTTTAAACCGAGAATAAAATATTATTTTCTTTAAATAATATTGTTCTTTCTGTCAAACAACATGACTTATTCTAGTGTAACAATATTTTCATTCAAATGAAGTGCTTGATATTAAATTATGTTGTTTATAATAAACAAATCCAAGAGAGTCAAACACGTATGAAAAATCCGAAAAAAAACTTTTCCCTTTGCGTAACGACTGTTTTCATCAGGAAAATTTGACTGAAGAAAAATAGTGGAAAAATATATTATTTATTTATTACTTCTTTTTTATCATCTCAATCATTCTTAAGGTGTTGTCAACAGTTTAGCTGAAATATTTTTATCTACATAATTATATTTAATTAATTTAATTTACATTTCGAAAAACACACTCATCCTGATGGGATTCGAGAACATGAAACCTCTAGCTTTTGAGTCTGTTATTATAAAAATTACACCACACACGACATATAGTTGAATGCATGTGCGTATTTCTGGCTCTTCTGAACGAAATTCGATTCTTAGAACAGAAGATCGGTTTCCCTTTAGCCAAAACGCATTCGGTTCGTTCACATCGGTCGTTCACGTTAATTCACCAATCTTTTTCGTATATTTCTGCTTATAGGTCGCGTAACAGCGATTTACGGTGAATCTTTTACTGATCAAAATAATAAATAGTAAGACGAAGGAGCTAAATGAAAGTGTTCCCACTAAAAAACTAGCAAATACTCAATTATTATCGCTACAATACCGCTTTATTTATTCAGTGATATTTTCACTGATTCGACTTAAGAGAGTAGCACGCTTCCGCGCCGACCGGATGAATGCGACGGCCGGGAATAAAAAGAAAAGACGATTCGCTCTACTTCGTGCTCCTCCGCGAGCGGGAGACACGCGTTGCACATTGAGCAACGATACGGAGAAATCGTCATCGGTGATTTGAGACGTACGCTGATATCCCGGGCTCGTCGCTCGTACGCGGCATCGATTCGTCGCCGCCGAGTTCTGACTCTCATTCGAACCACGGTATAATCATACGAAGAATAGAGATGTGTGAGACCCGAGAATACAGCAGAGACAAATGTCCAGACGTGTCGAGTATATATGCCTTTCAGAGTCATCTTTTTTCGGGGTAAAAGCTTACGAGCGATTTTTGCGAGGGCTCACCGTTTCTCGGGTTAATCTGGCGAGCGAGGGAATGTTTCGAGTATGATTGAACAGGACTGCCGACGAGAATCGCTCGATCGTCATAAATTCGACACGAGCCGGTGTATCCCGATGCAGTCGCGGCGCGACGTTTATTTTACGCGGGCATCCTACTATCGCTCGGTCGACGAAAATCGACGTGTTCCGCGCGCGCGGCAGACGCGACAATAAAAATAGTATGCTCGTACAAAAGCGTCCTAAGTGCGAGAGCGCAGTGTTCACCTCTCCTCTCTTTCTCTCTCTCTCTCTCTCTCGCAGTCTCGCCTTCGCAAAGGAGAACCGGCGTAAAAACACGGCCTTGCCCGGCACGCAGTACATGCGAACTCACCCATGTGAGGCACAGGGTGAGTCACTTGAAACCACTTCGCGGGGAGTAAGAGAGAGAGGGAGAGAGAGAGAGAGAAAGAAAGAGAGAGAAAAAGCGTACGTGCGTTTGCACACGCGTGGGTGCGCGAACGCATGCGTGAGAGCGCGAGCGCGGGACTGAGAGAGAAGGAGAGTAATTTGTTCCGAGAATACTCCCCGATGAGCAGGCGCATTATGCGTAGATTCGTAAGTGATACCGCGTGATAAAATATAAGATAGTGTATTTAATTAATGAGTCAGAAGTACGGGGCCATTTATCAGGCGTGCATGAGCGGAGGGGAGCGCGAGTATCGAATTAAATATCGATTAATCATATTAAATAGCGCGTGCAAACTTGAGAAACGGGCGTTCGCGCACGGGAGACACGATTCTTTCCACCCGCGAAATATTCAGCGGGACGGGATGTCAGAATCTTCCGCGGTTCCCGAAGATTTTCTCTCTCTCTCTCTCTCTCTCGTCCGGATGATTTCATGAGGACAGCCGCGAATCCGCAAACAAGAACGATTCGACTAACAAAACACCCGATAGCCGAGGACGAGGCGCGAACGGAATCTCTAGTTTTTCGAAATCGCCTCGCCATGGTCTCGGACGAAGAGATCGCCTCTTAAATCCACCGACCGAATACAGATAGAGCGAGACGCGTGGGTGAGCCTTCCCAATTCGGACACCTTGAAAATCGACTTCCAAACGAGATGGCACAAAACGACTGGGACCGCTTTTTTCCTCAAACCGCACGCATCGAATCTCCCCCC
>NW_014556445.1:2066046-2083249 GCF_001313825.1 Dinoponera quadriceps
CCCCCCCCCTCGACGAGAACGTTCTCGGACGCGACTGGAGGGAACAGAGACGAGACGGATAATCGGAGGAGAAAAAGAACGCACACAGAACGAGAGAATGAAAGAGACGAGGAAGGCTCGCGCAGAGGAACTATCGGCGTCACCGCTTCCTCGACCTCGAGGTCGCGGCCGACCGTCTCAGCGCCGCTTCCGGGAGAGCAGCGCGCGCGCGATGTGGAGGAAGGCGCGTCGCAGGGAGAGACCGCCGCCTCGCCTCGACAGGACGACGAACTCCGCGATGCAGAAGTGGCGGCGGTGCTGGGCGCTCGTTCGCTACGCGCTGCGCTGCACCGCGCTGCGCGTTGCATCGCATTGCAGCGCGAATAGCGTCGTTGCTACCGCTGCGCGCTCTCGTCCTCCTGGTCGACGACTCGCGACTGCGCCGTTATAACTGCGGCTTGCGGTCGGAAACACGTGGGAACCCGAGGGAGAGGAGGTTCCTCCGCTTTGTACGTATCAGCGGGTACGAACGCGCGCGCGGGAGCGCGAATACGTATGCGTGTGTGTGTGTGTGTGCAACGTCCCGTGGGAATCCATACCCCTGCGCAGATCGAGAGAAAGAGACGGAGAGTGAGGAAGAGAGAGAAGAGGGAAGAAGAGAAACGAAGAGCGACACAAAAGCGGTCTCCACCGACTGCGGAGGCACCCTCTCTTCCCTCCCCCGCCCGCGGATAAATCCCTTCTTCCGTGTTTTTCCTCCTACGCTGCCCCAGGGACGCCGCTTTACGAGGCTACGTGAAAATCGCCGCCCTTTAATCGCGCGCATTCCAACGATCGGGGCCGTACGAGATCGTCCCGAGGATCGAATTCTTCCTCGCCGGGGCTTTCTCTCTTTCTCTTCACCTTTCGGTTGGTTGATTGCGCATCGGACGTTGTCGGCGAGGGGAGAAACGCGATATCGTTTTGCATTATCGTGAAGAAAAGATACGAGTGGTTCCAAATGTTAACTATTGCTGTTCCTTCTCGGAAAATGGCCCGTTAAAACTTTGCGTTTTGGAACTTTGTAATATAGCTCATTAGTGGAATTATTCGGCTTTTTAATGTAATTATACCGCGGACACGGATATCGTTTGTCATATTATTAAAACCCGTCCCATCAATTTCTCTGTATCTCTGCTGACCAGAAGAAGAGAACCTCAGCAGGTTCATTTCAGACTACAAAAACAAGTTCCACCTAATTCTCTCGTTTTCCTTTTTTCATTCTACCTCTCCACTTTTTTTTAACGACACTTCTCCGCCCGCTGTATCCTCCCAGTTCCCAAACTCGCGGGATTTACCGTCACTCGATCGAAGACACCGACGAGCGATTCCATGCAGGTAGCGAAGGAACGCTCGCGCAATGAGGCATAAAGCTCCTAAATCCGGAGTAAACCTCGCGCGGTATAGTTTGCTGTTGCATAAAAAATAGCTTTGCGCTCGCAGTTGTAATCTCGCGCGTAGGACGACAGTGAGAGAGAGAGAGAGAGAGAGAGAGAAGGGGGGAGGGGGCAAAGGCGATCGACACGTCCGCGAAGGTTCCGATAAATCCTCGCGGTTTTTTCCCTCTCCTCTGCCTGTCCATCCGCCCTCGCCGGAGACGGACTGTTTTACGAGCTAACGCGAAAAATATCGCCGTCTCCACTTCGATTTCTTTCAGGGACTCTCTCTTTCTCTCTCTTTCTCTCTCGGTCGCCCGCAATCCCGGCGAGGTCCGCGGAATTTTCAATCGACGACGGATCTTCTCATGGTTTTTCGGAGTTCCGTACACGCGCGCGCGTTGTTTCGTTACATAAAGACTGACTCTTGTCTGTCAGGACGAGGGGGGAGGGAGGAGGGAGAGATCATTCGCGCGTGTGTATGTGTGTGTGTGTGTGTGCAATCTCGTGCGAAACGACGCCGCGAAGACACAAAGAGTGAACCGCGCGCTCGCGCGTTTCCCGAGACTGCAACATCGATAAATCCCTTTCTGTGTTTTTCTTGATCCACCGACAGGCACACGTTGGCTTCACGCGGAAACGCGGAAAATTGTTGTGCCTCTGCCAGCATTGATCGCTCGCGATAGCCCCGGAGTTTAGTCGGAAAGCCAGCTCGCGCGCACCAGAGAGCTACAGTTTGGACCTTCACATCGTTTCGAAACATGCCCGACAGTGACCAACTGAGGATGGAAAAAAAAATTGCTGCGCACGTCCATCTCCCGGGAGAGAGAGTACAAACACGTAACACGCGGTATGGAAAAAATGTAACAAAGTCGTACGTCGACGATCGCGGTAAAAAGTCAATGAGATGTTGAGCAGAAAACGCGGTCGAACGTCCCCCGTATCGCGATCTCTCTTGCCCCCTCTCGCTTCCTCGAGAAGTGAAAGATTCGACTTCTCTTTCTACAGTTAAACTTAAGCTTTACTGTCACCTACATTCAGCACAGATCGTTGTACTTAAAAAGTAACTTCACATACTAGACCAAATAATGCAATTTTTTTGTGTGTTTCACCTTCTAAAACTAAAAAAAAGAAACATACACTTAAGGAGATTGTACAATTCAACATTGTATTTTCAGGGACGCATCAAGGAGGCCACTAATATATATACAGTATTTGTCGAGCGAACTTACGTTCTTATACATTAATTTCAGTACCTGAATAATAAATGTTAATTTAAAGATAAATTATATATACACAATACTATAAATTTGAAAATATTTCTGTATTTTTATTATTAATGCTATGTTTATGTATCAGTTGATCTGATAAAGATGTACAGATCGTAGAAAGTAGTATATAAGTGTTTCATATGTATATGTATTTCGAGTATCACCGTGAATTATGAACTTTACACCGCTGTATTTTCTAAACAAAATAGTCAGTAATCCAAAAATTTGTGTATAATGTCGGCATATTAATCTTTTTAATATCAGTTTTTCGTCAAAAATTATTTTTAGTTTAGAAGATATTAAAAACAGAAATTAAAAATCGCCCAGTATAAAAGTGTCAACTTTAATTGCAAATATCTCAGCTCTCAAATTATCAGTCCTTTCCTAATTGCAGAACCAGTTAGATAATATCTTAGTATACGCATGTTTCATCGAATTCTTATCAAACTCGTTACGCACACAACCTCATGAACACGTAACACTCTCGGGAGAAAATTTCTTCAAAGTGAAAATAAGCATCCCTCTCTCTTTCTCTCTGGTTCTTCTTTCGAAATCAGGCAGAATCCCGACTTCGAGCTCGAAGGTGAAACACATCAGCGCGCGCCGTCGCGCGAAACAAAGTCACAATTCACGGAGATAATAAGCGGATTAGTCAGCGATCTAGTGCGCACCAGTTGCACGCTGCACATTTCCGTTCGCGGCAACGAGAGCGATTAATGAAGGCTAATGTGACAAGAGCGGCCACGCGCGCGCGATTCGTGGCACGTCGGCTGTCGCGGAAAACAGCCGGAAGCCAAATGACCGACCGACCGGGCGGTTTGAAGGCGAGAGGAGCGCTATGAAAGTTTGAAAAGCTAAGTCGCGCACTTAGAGAACTACTCTCCGTTGCTGGCCGCCGTTGTTTCCTCTTCCACGTGGCCCGCGCTCTGGAAGCTTTAATCCCCCGTAACGTGTAGGAGGAGGTTGGCACGGAGCTTTAGCACACGCGCGGATCTCGCGGAGCACTCGAAACGATCTCGTGCTCTTAGCGTGTGTACCACGCGGCATACATAGACGAGCGACGCCGGCGGCTCGGGAAAAATGCGACGACCATAAGCGTCCGGTTGAAATCTTATCGTTACACGCGCGCGCTAGATACACGGTCGGCGCGCGCGCGCGCGGTCGTTACGTCGATGTGCCAAGTCGGTAAAACTCAAGGGAAACACGTAAATATACACACACATATATATATACCTCAGTTTAACGCAGGGAACGCGCGTTACTCCCTTGTAACGAGGGCCCGCGAGAGCCTGTAATAAAAGAACGATCTCGAAATGTTTAATTCAACTACACCGCTGGGAGGGTGGTAGCCTGCGATCGGCCGGAAGGGTGGCTCGCTCGTTCGCCCGCCGGTGAGGAAGACTTTTGATTTAATAGACGTGTAGCGCGAAGTGCTACAGCCCACCCATGCGATTGCGATGAAAAGGAGGAAATATCAAAGGACACACACCGGGAACCAAGCTCACCGTTAGATCGATGTTGTTGTAATCTTGTACTTAGGGGGGCATCTCATCCGGAGAAAATATATCTATTACGGTGACGCGGCACGTTAGCGTTATCGGGGAAGTGAGCGATACTTCTACCGTATCGCCCTCGCCTTTTTTTCCTCGGCCCGCCGGCGGAAATGAGAAACATCGACGGGGACGGACGTTACGTTGCGTTGTAACGGCCGATTTATCGGCAATTAACGTTTCTATCTAATCTCGGCGGATTATCTATCGAGTGTGACGCCAGCGAGCGTACTGCGCGCGGTGGTCCTCGAGTTACGAGCGCAAATCGCCGTGTGTGGCGACGTTTGATATCCCCGCAGAACCAACTCGCACAAGGGCGTGGTGTAATAATGCGCGACAATTATGGTGATCGGCGGCGATCCGCTATCGGCGGTTTTTCCGCGAAACCGAGCGGGGCCCCCGTGAGCGAAATGACCGGCGACGCGGGCGCCCCCCTTATTTTAAGCATCGCCGTTTAATCCGGATCGCATCGAGATGCGCGAGACGCACGATATATCATGGCATTATGCGCCGGCCGCGTCCATATGATTACGCGAACAAGACATTATACAATGTGCTTGTAATTGCTAATGAGCCGATTCCGATGCGATTCCTGAAGTTGTAGGCGCGAGCGAATCGATCGGCCGAAGACAAATGGTCGCGCGTATAAAGTCCCGCCATTTGTCAAGAACGTAAGTGGAATGAACGCAATTGACCCGAGATTTCCGATTACTTCTTAATGAGAAGAGCGTCATCGGGCGTTTATCGGCCGCTCCGTCGGTTTAACACGCTCACCCCGTCTCATTCTCTCGCTCTCTCTCTCTCTCTCTCTCTCTCTCTCTCTCTGCCTCTCCTTCTCTCACGTTTTCGCGTTAGGCGTATCGCTCGACCCGCGGCGCATATTTAATAGAAACGGCTGACGCCTATCGAGCTGTCAATAATATCAAAATTGTGTACCGCGGTATTCCGCGAGTTAGCTACAAACGTAATTATTGGAATAAATTTGCATGACTCGAATCGGGTCGCTCCATCTCTCGATAGGTTTATTCCATCGGCGGGGCCCAATCACGGTACACGCTTCCAATGGAAATACGTTCTAATTGGTACAATAGGATGGACTCGGGGCTGTCACGAAGTTTATAAACTTTCCGCATCCGCGCCGCGTGTATTAATTTCGAGGGAGTATTTTCAATTACGCCGCCCCGCGCCGTTCGCTCGCTTCAGACCCGCCGCGTCGCTCGTGATTATTCAATCGAGGACGCGAATGTAAGTCGGACGCCTCTCCGCGCACAATTTTTCTTACACCAATAAGATCCGGACATCTCTTGGGTATAGATTGAGAGAGCGCGCGCTTACCGCCACCCGTTATACGCGTTGCAACGTATTCGTTACATTTTATCGGCACGGAATATTTCATATCATCCACCGCAGTTTCTTGTTTTCTCCGAACTTTACGTCTCGAACGATCTAGTAGAGTCAAAATTTTAACACTGTGTTGAATCTTTAATTTTACAACACAGTAAGAGCTAAGGTACGCGGAAAAAGAGTTTGGTTGTATTAACTAGGAAGAGAACAAATGCATTTCGGTTGAAGGAAACAGAATTTCTGGTTGTTAGAATCCGGTTATAAGAAAAGAACATTTGGGCTACAAAAACCAGAAATTCGTTCTGTTCCCTTCAACCAGAACGCATCTGGTTGTTCCTTTTCTGGTTAATGCAATCAATCACATTTTTTCCGTGTAGTAAAACAGGCTCTCCCCCTATTTCAATTTTGACAATACAATTTATTCCTACTTTGACCCAGATGATGTCTTAACTTTCCGTTTTCGCTGTTTAGTGCGTGGAAATAAGTTATTCAAGATAGCGTTAAAATGAAGTCTGTGGAACATGGAAGAAAAATTAATATTAATTCAAGGCTCATGCTTTATATAAGCAAGAATATGTAATCTTAAATAGAGATAAAGCTTTGTTCTTGCTTCAAGAAAATATACGCAGTTCCAATAATAAATATCAAGATCTCGTTATTCAAGAACAACTTTTATGAGTTGAGAGGAAAAAACACTGGAGATAGAAAAACATCTTCAAACTGATGCAATTCTTAATTTGAGGATATCGTTCTTTTTATTCAATATTTTTTCTTCTCGAATCATGAAAATTATTTTTAAATAGCATGAATATATTTTTATTTTCATAGAAGATTTATATATTCTTGCTTGTGTGTGTGAAAATGAGTCTTGAATTGATATTAACTTTACCGTGTAGAGAATTAAAGATTAAAAAGAAAAAAGTTTAACAGGTGTCAGTATTGTCAAAGAACACAAGAAAAGATCCGCTTTAAATGAATGATAAATATTATGAATATATAAGTAAGAATATTATCATCTTAACAGACTTTTAGTCTTGATTTGGTCGAATCTGTATTGTTACAAGTATTACTTGCACATAACTTAAAACGAAAAATCTATGAATATTATAACATTCTCGCTTATATATAAGAATATTTATCACTAATTTAAGATTATTTTTCTGTATAAGTTTCTATCAAGTCCATAGACAATCTATGTAGGCGCACGCTGTCGTTAACACGTTCCCTGCCGCGTGGGGCGTATACGCCCCACGCTGAACTTTCCGTTCAAGCCATTTGGTATTATCATTGTAAAATGAAGAATTTTTTAAAAATTGAATATGCAGTCGATTACGGGCATCTTAGTACTACTGTTCATGCCTTCATTTAATCGTGGGGCGTATACGCCCCACGCGGCGTGGTGGGCAATTTTGTTTCGCCGTGACTTGTTTTCTGCATTCCTCGCACTGCGATCAGTCATTTATTCGCGTGTCGTTGATACAATACGTACTACTTTACTGAAGCTGGGATTGATTTATAGTTCAGTGTGTTAAACGAAGGAAATACGGTACGTACATATTATTTAAGTGTTATAAGTTCGGATATTTTGCATTAACAAAAGGTTGCAATTTTTCCCGCCTTTTCTTCTTCAAACCTTTTCCAAATTTTACAATAATTACTCCTTATAAGCAGATATGGCCTCACACAGCAACAGTATTTCTAGTGATGATTCTGACGTGCCACTCGCAGAAATTTTAACAAAACGCCCTAGGATTGCACGAGGAAACCTTTCTGAATATTCTTCAGACAGTTCAGATGAAATCATACCTTTTCATCGCCTTTTTCCACGCAGCACTCGCATTTTATCCAGTAGTGAAGACGAAAATACTGAACCTTCTATAAACAATATGACTACTTCGCATGCTTTAACAAAGTTCATCGTAACATCCCTTTGTAATTGCATACAAACTTGAATTTAATTAAAATATTATATTTTGAACTGATGTAGGTATGATAAAAAACTTATATGTGAGGATGCAACTTGCTTAGTAATGTTCATCCAGGTATTTGTTAAATTAATTCCTAGAAAAATAAATTTATTCGTTTGTTGTGTTATGCATGTTAAACTATACAACCTTTCCTTGATAATTATGATTTTTGCGGCATTTTATTTATTGTAAGGCATTCGCTAGAAACAAAATAATACAAGTGTAAAGCGTGGGGCGCATACGCCCCACGCGGCCTGAACGGAAAGTCTTCAAAAAACGGTCCGGCAGGGAACGTGTTAAGGACGTGAAAACAGCATCGAAATTTCGCGACTCCGGGCACTTCGGTGAAAAATCCGTCAACGTCCCCGTGGGCAAGGGGATTTCCCGGCGCGTTCTCGCGGATACCGCTCGATGGTCGAAAACGCGAAGAGGGGCTAAACGGGACGACGATCGCGCGGCGAAAAGCGGAATGAAGATGTACAGCCTCGTGAATCGCGCCACCGTGACCCCGAGCACGCTGGGAGGATTAATCCTGCCGCGGTTGATCACACACGGCGCGCGCGAGGCCCGACAACGAGGCGCTTCGACCCGGGGAGTGTGTGCGCACCGCTCGGAGGAACTGGTTTTCGAAATGGTCCAGCCTCGACCCACACACAAACCGGCGACGAAACCGTCTCGGGTCGAAGCCGCGCGCGCCCGATGACGCGAGCGAGAGCGCCCCGCGGAGGGGAAAAGGGGTCGTCCTGCCCGCCGCTCGAGGGGCCCACCGCCGAATCGGTACGTGACTCGCGGCCTGTAGCACGCCCGTAATTTCGCGGATAAGAGACGTCGAATAAATCTCCTCGGCTTAGGCCGGAAACGACGTCACGTTACGACAGAATCGGCCGTTCCGTTAGCGGGACACCGCGTAACGGAATATCGGCTCCTTCTCGGAAGCTACGACCGCCGCGGCGTGTCGCATCTTCATCTATGTATCTGCCTGTCCCGTGTATCCGCTTGATCCTCGAGAATCGGCTTCCCGTAGATTACGATCGAAAGGAGAGATTTCGTACAGTGAAGACGATCAAATAAAAGACCCTCTCGCGCGGCACTACGATAAAACGATCTTCTCCGATCGATGTAAATCGATTTCACCGCGGATATATATACACCTGTATACACCTGTGATACGTTCGAGTGGAAAGCAGCCACCGTGGAATCGCGCAAAGTTACGACGACATGATATGGGCGTATGTGCGCACAGGGAAAAACCTCAGTTCTCCGATTAATGAGCGGCGGCGCGCGAGGCGAAGTTTCAGATCAAACACGCTCGCGCGGAATAACGACGGCGTATCGCCGTTATTAGCCCGGAACGTGGAAAAAGCGCGGCACTCTGGGGAAAATTACGATCGAACGGAACGTTTGCAGTTTGAGAACAATGTTCCCGGCGTAACTCGAATACTCTCGCGCGGCCTACAACAGCAGAGCGGCGGCGACGCACCGAAAATCACTTTTTCACGCGCGCGCGTTCTCGCTCGCGCCCACCAACGTTTTGCAAGAATAATTGCGCGCTCGTATAATTTATACCGGAGTCAGTGTCTCTGAAATTTATGCGCGAAGGTGCATGCAAGCGGCGGGACGGCGGTGGCGGTTACGGCCACATTCACGACACAGTGCGCTCGCCTTGAAAATGCATGCGCGCGTCCTCGCCTCGGCGAAGGAAAAGTGCGGCCGAACACGAAGCCCGACTGACTTTTCGAAGTTTCCTTCGGGTCCGAAGGGCTTATCCGACAGCGGCCCAACGACGAGCCACGCGACGTACCTTTCAAGGTGAGCGGGATTCGTCTTCCGAAAAAAAACACCGACGAATGGACCGGCGGAGGTCTCTCACTCTCGCTCGTTCTCTTCGCGTCCGTATGCTTCAAGTAGCCCGAACGTCGACGCGTACGAAGTTTTCAACTGACCGAGAATATGAGAGATTTTGTGGCGCAACGCGAGCGACGTGCGAGCTGGCTGGTGTGCGCGCAAACGCGACAAAAATGCAGAGTTAATAACGGCGGATGAAAAGCGCGGGGCGGGAAAATTTTATTCTCGCGGCGACGCGCGGCGAACGCGTGAATTTCAATTTGGACCTGGCGATTGCCGGAGCACGCGGGTGATATATCTTATATTGTATTTCGTAAAATTCTATATTTAGCTGCTCCCCCCGCCCGATTTAGTTACGGCTGAAATGCACGCCGCGTGCGCGTTGCGATTCGACGTTCTGATTGCATTGTTAATGCGACAGCCCTTATCTCGACGGTCGCGATCGCCCGGCAAAAGGAAAAAGTTCTCGTCTTCCCCCCGGAGAGCTCTCGCCACGCGGTGCGGGAGAATTGTGAATTGTGATATTTTAAAATGATACGTGGACAGGAAGAAGGGGAGATATCTGCCTCCGTTCTGTTCTTACGGCGTAAGGGCAAGGTACAATAAGAAAAACGCACATAAATACATACGAGCATAACGCGCCCTCTGCTATGAAATGGAAACGATTATTTCATGCACTTCCTCCGCTCGTCTCGGCCTAAATATCTCGCGTTAATGTCCCGAGGCATTATTTAAACCTGCAACTATTGAATTTCCAGCTAAGAAGTTCACAGCACAGTTCGATCTCGCGGGATATAAATTACGAAATAATTAATTCAATCGCTCGTGGAGAGAAGAGGCCGCGTTATTCTCAAAATCCATCCACCAGCACCGGCTACGTGAACTGCAGAGTGGCCTGAGAAAAGAGTAAATAATTAATTTCCACGGTTACTATGTGTAAGCTCACCCAGCTCGAAATCAATTACCGAGGTCCGCGCGGCTAGGTGCGAGCGGATCGTAAATATCAAAACGATTATCCCTCCCTCTCTCTCTCTCTCTCTCTCTCTCTCTGGCGTCATACCTAGCTAGAAAAAAAAGTGCAGAGAGAGAAAGAGAGAAAGCAAGAGAGGAAAAAGCGAATGAGAGAAGAAGAAGAACGAAGACGAAGAAGGGAAGACGAAGAAGAAAAAAGATCGAACGGCGGCTTTCGAAGCCGCCTCGGAAGATTCGCAACCGGACCTACTACCAGATCCGAGACGCGAGCAACCCGGTCGTAGAACGCGAACTGGTCAAACGACATTTTCCACGTTGCAAGGTGCCTGCAATTTCTACCGGAGAGATGCATCCCGTCCGAGAGATACGACGGTGCCTCGGCGGCAAACTCAAACTACGATCGACTTTGAGCTCGCTCGAAACTTCGATGCGCCGCGCGCGTAGCTAAGTTCTCACAGAAGCCGAGAGAGGAGACGAAACAGAGAAAGAGAAGGGGAGGGGGGAAGAGATAGAGAGATAGAGAAACAGAGAGAGAGAGAGAGCGAAAGACGGCAGTATCGAAGGATAGAGGTAGGTTGAGGTGGAAGCAACGAAGAAGGAGGCGACGAGAGAGCGGTGGAAGAAGAAGCCGAGTTGGAGGTGTGGAGGAGGAGAGGAGGAGACGAGAACGTGGAGAGAAGGCGAGAGAGGCGAGGGAGGAGGATTCGAGGAGGCGGCCTTGAGAACACGGACCACGGAGAGACCAGCGGAGGCAAAGTGAGAGAGGGAGAAGAAGGGAAACAGAAAGGAAGATAAAGAGAGAGAGAGAGAGAGAAAATCAGAGACGGGAGAGACCAGGCGAGCCAACTCCAACGCGAACGAACTGCTTCACTGGCAAATCATTCGCGGTTCTCATCTCGAGCCGCGATTCTTTTCGAAATCGAGCAGAGCGAGGAAGGGACGTGGCGGAGAGAAATCCTCGAGTCATCGCGGGGCTTCGAGAGACGGTGTGCGCGCGTGCGCGAGATCCACGGCGCGCACGAGGAGCCGCCGCTTTCTTCGAGTATCACGAAAGGGTGGGATGACCGTCGGGGATCGGACGCGTGACGGGCGCGATACACGCTCGGACACTACTCCGTCGATCTGGACGTGCCAGCGGATTCTTGACATTTAAAAATCTCGCGCACCGACGCAACCGACGGGATGCGTTATGCAATCGCGATGATGCAAGAACGGCGACACGGCGAGCGCGCGTCGATGCAGCGAGTCTCGACGTGTACGTCCTGCCGCCACCGTCGTCGTCACCGCCGCGTGACGGCGAAAAGGCGACGATATATAGGCTGATGTTTTTCGCATCACGCTACATACATATTCACATCGCCGGAGGCGTATTTTTTTTCGTCCGCGACGACGAACAGAAACGACACGAACCCGTCGAACGGAGGAGCGCGATTTCGATTATCGGCGCGCGGCTACGGCCGCGTTCCACTCTAACTCGAGCGATTCGTTTTTACCGCCGTCCGCAACTAGAGCTAGCGTGGAACTAATAGAAATAAAAACGAAACAAACAGTAAGGCGAGAAGGCAGCGATTAAAGTTGAACGATACGAAACCGGTTCTTCTTGATATCATAAATGTCGAGAGAGGAGTGTTTACAATGTTCTCCTCGCGCGACTCGCCGTTCGTTCGTTCGTTCGCGCGCTTCTCCGCAATGAGAACCGCTGGGACGTAGCAGACCGCGCGCTCTCGGCGCAGGTAGGTCGCTTGAACCCACGACTCTCTACGGAATATACAGACACTTGGCGAGGTTCGCGAGGTCGCGTGCGCTGCATTTGGACAGGCAGCGCTAATCTCATTATTTATAGCTCGCTATTTGATTTGCCGATCGGCCGTTATTTCCGCGCGACGACACCGGCTACACCCGCATGACTCGGCGGCGAAGGCAGACTCCGAGGAGAGTCTCCGGCTTCTCGACCGTCGGAAACTGTTTCTCCTCTCCAACGTGTACAAATGTTCCGACATATCACGCCCCTCCCCCTCCCCCACATTGTGAGGATTTTAGCAATGATCTGAACTTATCGAGCCGACCGGTTTAACACGCGCAATTAATCTCCTACTTCGCGAACGGTAAATCGTAATACACTTATTTGAATGCCAAAATTATAAATAACGCAATTTTTCTCTTTGCTCACTGAATAATTTTTACTCGCTAGGTATCGCTTTTTAGGTGTTTCAATATTCCAATAGGTCATAATAATAACAATGTAATAAATAATATAGGTAATTCGAATCGAAATTTTGGTTCTGCATTAATACGGTGGATGCCGTGTGTCTCATTAAGTCGCGTATAAAGTATTATTAATTGCATTTGGAAAATCAGTTGCGCAGCCGATAGAAAGCTGATGAAATGAGGTAAAAAAAGAAAATAGATACATGTTGAATTACAATAAAGTTACCTGTTTTTGCGTAACAAAAACAAAAGAGATACCGTTGGCAGATTCAAAGTGGGACTAGCGACCCAAGGAGCATCATTAAAAACGAAAGTCAACACTTGCGAAACTCTCGTCGGGTTCTAAATTTCTTCTCGGGTTTCTTCGCCTTATTCTCCGAGTACGTACGTTCATTAATATCGTGAACATTCTGCGTAACAAATGATTTAACACACCTGGAGACATACATACAGCTAGACATACATCGTTGCTGGCATCCCCATTGCCCTGCGTTCCCAGTCCTGATTTTCCAATCTAGCGAGACTTGTCCTTCGGACACACTCGTATCACTGACACTCACGCGGATATTACTCAGAAAAAGGTGCATTAACGAACGCGATACCGGCGAAAGTTCGATCAAATATTTTAAGAACCGACACGCGAATTGCAAAGCACACCGGTACACGTAGTCCGCGCGGTATGTGCGTCCTTCGCCGGCTCGAGACGTAATGTAGCGTTCGGTACGGAAAAGTACACGAGAGAGCGAGCGTTCCAAAACAATCGGCGCAAACGTAACTGTCGTCGTCCGCCAACGAATGAGACGCGGACATTCAGTAGCCGAGAAATCATAACAATCAACGCTCGTGAAACATTCCGGACCTTCGATAGACGGTCGAAATCACCAGGACCGTCACACACGTGGTACATGTCGCAAGTGCCCCAAGGAAAAAATTTTAAATTTATTCTAAGCCTCACAAGTGCTGATTTATGTCTCTAATAACGCCTTTTGGACCAAACAATAAATAAATACAAGTCCCAACTTGTATCTGTCAACACATTTTTTTTTATTTCTGTTTATCATGATACCGAGTTTCAAATTTAAACTTCTATCGGCGCACAGCATTATATCGCACACGCAATTGTTCTCTTTGCTTTTAAAACTCGTAACTTTTCACTTCTTATAAATCTCTAAATCCTATTGAAATTTCCGATAAGAGAAAGCATTATGAAAAAAGAAATTCGTTGCTTCGCTTACCCATCGATCTCATTACTTACCCGTATTAATTATTTGATATTGACTTCTCTACATACTCGATCGGTAGTTAAACAAATTACACGGTAAATGTATTGTCACCGGAGAATGTAGAATAAAGATTAGATGCAGGTAGAATATTGAGATAACCAAATATTAAATAATTCCGAATAACCTTTTTCTAAATAGTGCTTATAGGACAAGACGTAGAGCTCTCCTTCTGAAGGCTCTCATCAGCAGACCCCTCCTTGAGCCTCAACATGGAGAAAACAATATCCACCTGTAGTATAAAGGTCATTGATCCCACAAATTAGAAATTTATAAGTTCAATGCAGAACCAACATTTCTATTCGTGCAACTGTCGACTCTTCATCCAAGATTAAACCATCGATCTAATGTCGATACCGGACGTGCTGCTTTACCGAGGATCGTCGCACAACGACGACAACACAGGCGGGCCGCGCGCGTAAAAATAAGCCGACCGAATTGTCGAGGTCGTAACACCTCCGCCGTTTAATAGTCGCGGGCTGGTGGTTTCTTTCCGCCGCGGTAAAGTCAACGAAGAGCGAGAGAGGTGACGATGTTAATCGCGCGAGCCGGAGACAGGTCGTTAGGCAGCCGAGAAGAGATCTGGATGAACGTGGCGGCCGAAACGCTGAATGAACAGGGAGCGAATGAATAAACGGCGCTTTGTGAGCCGCGGCGTGAGAGACGTTACACGCTCACGGGCTAACGAAGCTGCACCTCTCCACACGCCGCGGAATGCTGCGCGCGCGGCATTTTATAAATAAGCGAACACACGCGCACGCGTCACACCGTCGTCACATTGGCGGCTGGCATTAAGAAGAGACGACAGACGAGCTCTGTCACCGAGCAAGCCGATCGGTGCTTAGTTTCTGGCCCGATCATCGGAGCCCGGGCGGGTATCGCGTCGGAGGAAGAGGCGCTCTCGCAACATTGTCTTCTCTCGCAACGCCATCGCCCGCGAGCGAACTGCTCTGACGAGACCCGGCGAGAAATACCTCCGGGAATGAGTATCTCGCCCGCGTAGAAAATTTCTTGAAATCTCATTGGGATCCAGTCCGATTTCCCGAAATAATTATAGATTCTGGTTGGGAAATTTACGCAAGTTCTTGTTAGCGGTGTAATGTTTCAAACGTACGATTCCAAGCGGGAAACAAACAGATCCTGTTTGGCCACCTCCAACGTTTTCTCAAATATGTTCTCTGCTTCCCATTTTATACCACGATCGAACAAAATATACGGAACACTTTAAATATTTTTATCTTACAAGGACACACACACACGCGCGCGCGTGCGCTATGCACGCCATTCCCTGGTAGAAATTTCATGTATTTTTGAACAGAACAATACCGGACAGTTTATTAACTTCTGTCTAGTAACTGAAGAGTAAAACTACTTGGGACTTCAATGAAGTTGTAGCATTTTTCTGGCAGTTATTGCGTATAAAAGATACGCAAAATCTAGTCTTATTTACTGAACGAAAACAGGTCGTAAAATGGGCAAAAAAATTACTCAACTGATTAATAAGTAAGCTTATTGCTCGTGAAATGTGCAGTTTTGCTCTAGAACTCTCAATAAAACTCTATCCATTTCTTATGCAGCATTGTTATAACTAATGAGACTATATTAATATTAGACAGTAACCGAGTGAATGTCTAGGAAAACTGTATACATTTTTACCAGGATTAAGCATGGTAACATTAAAAAATGTAACCCCGTTTATCAACCTCCTAATTTGACATTCGGCTTTTATCGTAATGGGATAACCTATTTTGGGACAACTTTGAATATTTTAATTGGAAACTATACTACATGTGGAAAAATTTCTATGCGAGCGGTTTATTTATACGGAGCTGCGCACACGAATCGCGAATCGAACGGTGCTAACGACCGGCTGCGACTCTTACCTCCGTGTTTGAACGTCGCGTTTAATCCTTTCGCTACCAACGCGACCGAGTACTGCAGTTTTGTCGTTAAACGCAACGAATAATAACAGTGCGATTAGCATGTTACTTCATACTGTGTAATTTATTATATACTTACGATGATATAAAATAGCTAATAAATAAATTTGTATTTATAATAGCTCGTAAATTTGTATTTATGGATACAAACAAGCGGACAAACTGCTGTTCGGTAACGACAAACTGCTTATGGGCTCGTGTCTATTAAATTAGTCCTAACAAAAATTAATTTTAATTTATATTAAAATAAAGTGCAGATTAGACGCTAATTCAGTGCTGAAATTCGAAATTAGATAATCATGCGGTTTGACAGGAAACTGCAAAAATATCGGGGGAAGCCTAACTTAACATTAACCTAACATCTCCCCTCCCTAGTTTTTGCAATTTTTTTGTCAAACCGTTCGGGCGCCTAATTTCAGCATTTAATTAGCACCTATAAACAGCACTTTATTTTAGTGTAAATCAAATTTGTTTTTCGTTAATATAGCACGGGGAGGGGCTAACTCAATCATCATCATAGGCTCTCTCGACGCAAGTTGTAGAGGAGAGCCACGTTTCGTCCTAGACAATCGTTAAGCCGATCGGGAAGCCGCTGTAGCGACGCGTAGTAGCGAAAAGGTTAATCGCAAACGGAAAGCGAATAGAAGAATCGCCAGTACTTACGAGCGATCGATCTAAATTGAAACGATAGTCAGATAGGGCGACGTAGCGCAGAGGAGGAGGAGGAAGAGCGATAAGCAGGGGTGCCGTCGGAAAATAATCGGGCGAATAATACCGAGCGTATTGTTACGCGTGACTGGCCTCGTCGAGATGAGAGAAGATCATCCCGGCTGCTTCGCGCGCGCAGCTCAAGGGGAAGAAGCCTCTTCCCGTCGACGACATCCGATAGTGATTCAGAGTCGGCCGGGAGATAAGGGATGTTTGCGCTTCACGTCTGAGAAATGCAGCCCACGTGTAAACACGCGCGCCGCTGCAGTGATTCGTGAGGGATCTTCTTTAAGTGGGTGTAATCGAGGAACCTCTCGAGGCAACCTGACCCATAAAACTTAACGGTCTGACGTACGCGCGCACGTTCGCATGCGTGCCTGTGTGCGTGTGGTGTGTGTGTGTGTGTGTATAGATCGGCTATCGGGTCAGATAGGGGGGGAGGGGGGGAGTATAAATGAGCGGGTCGGGTAAATCAAGGGAATCTCGTAACGTCCATTGATCTCGACGCGGGAGATCTCGACTCGCTCGCTCGCGCGTCGCATCACGGTGGAACTCCTCGCGCGAGGCGATTATACGAGTTGAAATCATAATCGCTCGTTGCATCGATTCACGAGGCCTGATCTAAATCCGTTCGCCGAGCCGCGATTGCGTTTTGCTGGCCTCGACATTACCATCGAATGTGTATCAATGTGTTTCGAAAATGTCTTCCCTCCCCCCCCCCCCC
>NW_014556445.1:2083254-2090834 GCF_001313825.1 Dinoponera quadriceps
AGATGCTCTACAGGAGAATATAATACTTTCTATTTTTTTTTAATGGAATCAGTGTATTATCATTGAGAAGTAGTAAAATCAGTTATAAGTATAGCACTGCTATACTTATCAAGTCTGTAAATTTTTACTGAAAGAATCTAGTTAACGATAGTCAATGAAATACTACAGATTTTGCATATCTTATTATCATATAGCTAAAATCAATGTATAATGATAATAAGATATCATATATATTATCATATATATGATATCTTATTATCACTAGCTAAAATCAATGAAATATAAGATAGAAGGATCTATATGAAGGAAACGGTATTTCTGGTTAATCAAATTAAATTTAATTCATGAGAACTAGAAATTTTTCTTACTTCAACCAAGGCGCGTTTTGTCTGTTATCAGATAGATCTAACCAAACTTGTTTTTCAATAGAAGGACCCAAATGAGAGTACATATTAATTGAAAATCCATAAATATTCATTGATATCGGTGAAACATATCCTACTGATTTAATCAGAAACATTATCACTGATTCATTTTAAGAGAATATTTTGCTATACGTACATTGTTCTATCTACCGATAGGGATATATCGTCTTATATACACTTATGAACACCTGTTTTACTGTACTGAGATCTGCGAATATTCGTCAGTGCTTAGATTTATTTATTTATTTATGCCTCAACATCTCTAGTATCTTCATCATCATTCTTTTTTAATTATATACGTTAAAAATCGGAATTCGCTACCACCGACCTTCAAAAAGCTATCGTCGATCTCCCTCTGCGTCTTAGTTCACTTTTCATCATAATTTAGTGATACACTAATATATCATCAACTTTAACGCGTATAACCATGTATTGTTCTCTTCTTTTCATACACTTTTCTTTCTTTTCTTAACGACTTGATGACTGTCTGTATTTTTATCATATATTAATTTTAATTGTTGCTCTTACAGAACTCATCCTTGAACATAATAAAGTAGATTCTAATCTATTCTTCTCTCTCTCTCTCTCTCTACACACAGAATCGGTAAGTGGAATCAGATAACTCCGCTGATTCTCGAGTCTAGTAAAAATCTCGAGCGTCGTTCGCGTCGCGATATCAGCGTGGATTTCTCGCCCGTGAAGGAGGCGTGCGCGACTTCTCTAAGAAATTCGCAGCTCCGACGGAAATTTCGGGGACGCGACCATGTTAATTAAATTAAAACTAATTACTCGGCGAACCCTAGTAATTTACATTTGGTGTGCTATTACACCGAGGCTCCTAATTAAAATAAACACAGCTTCGTTTGCCGAGTTTGCCGCAGCGCCGCGGCGATGCGGCCCTGCGACGAGAAGAAAAGCTTGACAATCCGGGGGAGACGTTTGCCAAATTACACCTGTCCTGCGAGAGACACCTGCATCGATGTTTCTAGGTAAACCATGACTCAGGGAGGCCTCTCTCCTTTTCATTGTCGCCATTGTCGTGTGTATGTGTGTGTGTGTTACGTACCTCCCATCCCGCCTCGCACCTTTTCCCTTTCAATGATTCTCGACGCCGACCGTGCGACATGTCCGACGACACTCGGCGTTGTCCGAAAGAACTCTCTTTTCATATTGACTTAGGTGTGTATAATACGTGGGTTCGCTTCCCCACGAAAAACACGGTCTCCCGATCGATATCGCCACGCGAGGCCGCCTTCTCCTCCATTAGGAGGAAACGGAACAACTCGTAATCGCGAATATTAACAGCCGAAGAAGAAACCACGGCCTTCCGCGCTACGAAGCACCATCGAAACCCACTTATTCGTCTACGGTCTACATCCGTATCGTACGCTCAAGTGGAGAAGAAAAGAAGAGAAGGAGAAACGAAGACGGAGGGGAAATGCTATATGGCGGTAACTCTCGCGCGCGAATTCGGCCCGAAATCGCTCACACCAACAGCAGTTCCCTTCCTCCATCGCCATGCGCGGTAATACGATTCAAGAATTTACGCTCACGCATCGGGCAACAGAGTTCGTACGTGTTTCTCATCCGTAATTGGCCACCCAATTACACAGATTGAACCTGCCCGACGAACGAACGAACGGGTAGACAGACAGGCGAACCGATGGACGGACACTGGCTGTTTATTAAAAAAATTAACATCGGCTCGTAACCGATACGAATCGCTGATTGCATGGAAATCAGTATCGCCGGAGCGAAGAAACGCGGCGCGTTTGGGCGTTACGCGCAACAGAAACGGCGTGTTATAACGTAGCAACGAAATCATTTCACCGGCTCGATAACTCTTTCGCCGCCCCGGCGACTACTTCCGGCGCGATCCATATGCATCGTGCACACATGTGCATGTGCGTTCCCCTCGTAGAAGGGGCAAGAGGAAGACGAGAAAGGAGGAGTGCGCGCCGCGAATGCTCGCCTTGAACCTGCCGGGTCCGCGCGAAGGAGTTTCACGTGAAACTGGAACCGACCGACGATACGGCCTGATACGCTCTCTGCGCACGGCTTTATGCACAACGACGACCACGACGCGTCTCTCCTCGCGTGCCTCCCCGGCAGAACGAACCTCTCTTCTTTCCATTCCCCCTCGTCGCGACCCCGATTTCCCCTCGAGCTGACCGCCAAAAAAACAAAGGAGAGAAGAAGCTCGCGCCGGCTTTTCCCGCGCCTCGCGATATCACGCGGTATCGCGACAATGGTGAGGCCTCGACAAACGGATCCGACGCGAGAAACGTGACGCCGCGTAATTCTACACCGAGAAAAAAGAACTTGAAAATTCATCTGCGGGACTTCAGATTTATTTTCTGCGAAATAAACTCTAAAATGATACTTAAAATTTTATTCGGATACACAAAGCTTATTTCGGTGAAATAAGTCCTAAAAGGGTACTTAAAAATTCATTTGTCGGATATACAGAAAATTTCAGTAAAATAAACCTTATATCTTCCACAAATGAATTTTCACGTACTTTTTTCTCAGTGTAAGAAATTTGTTTACTTTGTACATTGTCAAACTTCCCATTCCTGACTCTGGATATAACGTCGAGGCTCTCGCCTCGAGATACAAAAAATGACGGAGGTAGAATCTCGCGCGATTGTTCCCTTTAACGGGGAATGCGCGCGTAATTTCACTGAAAACGCTTTAACGCCCCCTCCAGAGAGTAATCGTACGCGCGAGCGTGCTGTATTATAGTCATTTTTGCAAGAATGAAAGGAATTATTCGAATAATCGGCTACCACGACGAATTAATTCAGCAAATCGCGATAAATTCGCGCCTCAACCGGCAATTACTCGACTTTCGACCGGACGACAGCGTAAAATAGCTCTGCGCGCGCCAATTCGCACTCTCGCGTTGCTCTCGTGCACTTGACATCACGCGACTTTCCGGAAACAACCGTACTGCATACACCGCGCGCACCGGCGGCTAATCCCGTTGGTGGAGTCGCGCCGGCGGAAAGCCGCCGCCAGAAAGACGATCGCGCGCGGCGTCTCGCGCGAAACGAGAAGCAACCGTGTCGCGAAAACAAGCTGGGATTTCCTCGCGTCCAAGAACACGGCCGTTATCGTAGTACGCACTTAATTGTGCCGAGTGTCCCAGTAACTAAGTGCAGATAGCTGCGGCGTTGTTCACGCCGCGTAATCTCGGCCGTGCCGGACGAGAGGGAGGACGGAGGGGACGAATCTATAACGAAGGTCCGTATCAGCTGTGAATCTATCCTCGCGATTCGTAGCGCGAAGTATTAGGTTGGTGCATATGAAATGTCGGATTCTTAAGTGATTGTATAAAACTGTATATCTTTCTTCAAAAGCTGTTTATTCAATCAAAGTATGCTCCATTCGCTTCAATACACTTCTCCCAACGAGATTTTAAAGCGTAGATGCCTGTCTTAAAAAAATTTTGGTCTTTAGAATTAATAAACTCTGATATCGAGTTTTTTAGACTGTCTTCATTTTCATGGTGTTTGCCTCTTAAAAACAGCTCTAAATGCTTGAAAAAATGAAAATCGGTCGGCGAGAGATCCGGTGAATATGGTGGATGCTGCAAAACTTCATATTCCAGTTCGTTCAGTTTCGCAATTGTTTTGTGCGATGTGTGCGGCCGAGCGTTGTCATGGAGCAGTAGCGGGCCATGCCGATTCACAAGCGATGGGAGTACAATTTGGTGTCTCAATATCGTTGTATGGTCAACTTTCATCCTGATAGCAAGTTCCCTCGTGGATACGGCTGGATCCGCTTCCACTAGAGCCTTCAGGTCATCATTATTCACAGACGTTTTGGGTCTTCCGCGCGGCTCATTTTGCAGTGAAAAATCGCCAGTCCGAAATTTTTCGAACCAACGCTGCACTTTCCGATTGTTAACCGTATTCTCCCCAAACGCTTGGTTTATGTTGCGTGCAGCTTTTGCAGCACTATTACCAAGTTTGTACTCATATAAGAAAATGACGCGAATGTCGGCAGAATTCATATCGGTAATAAACTCAAAAGAAATAAAAAAGGGAAGACCTTCGAGAAAACCTATTTTGTTGAAATGAGTCTCTGGCAATGGACAATACGAGTATGAATGAGGTTATGCCAAATACAAAAGTATAACGAAAACAGGGAGGAAAACGTCCGCATGTAAAGAGAATGCGACATTTCATACGCACCAACCTAATATCTCCGAGACTCGCAACGAGAGATGAGTGCGCGCCGCTAATTGGTACGCGCATACATGTACACCCGGAGGAAAAACTCGGGCTCTATAAAAATTCGATCGAACTTTCGTTCTCGCGTTTACGCACAGTCCCGAGATTAAATACCTTCGGTATTGTAAAGATACAAATTACGCGATTTCATTATGGAGTGTGCTCGCTCTCGGCTCTACGTGAAATTAAGCGAGGTACACGGGGCCTGCTGTTATTCAATCTTTAATATTAAATCACTCCGTAATTACGTCTCGATTTAAATTTCAAAGGGAGAACGGAGAAAGAGACCCCCGAGTACAAGCGCGAACATCGCGAATCTCCACCCTCTTTCTCTTTTTCTCTGCGCATAGTAAACTGAGAGAGAGAGAGAGAGAGAGAGAGAGAGAGAGAGAGAGAGTTCTACTCTCTCGTCAGTGCTCGACACAGAAAATCGACGTTACAAGACCCCTCGAGAGCGCGCGCGAGTGCACGACTAGGTGCCGATTCGCTTTGTCGCGAGGCGATCAAGGTCCTTCTTATCCTACCGAGAGGCCGCGATAAGATAAGCCCACCGACGACGCTCGGTACTTCCGATCGCGTTTTGAACGCGCTTCGGCTCCGGTATTACCGATCGCCACTATTTGCGAGCACGCAATTAATTTCGCTCGCTCGGCTTCGCGCGATTTCCCGGTCGTCCCCATTTTTTCCTTTTCTCTTTTTTTCCCTTCTTTCGTAGATTGTTCTTTCTTGTTTGGCTTCGTGTCGGCGTATTTCGCGTAGCACGCGCGTGAATCCGACGTGATAAATATATATCTTTTTTTTTTACGACGATATTAATGCGACACTGACGCGCGACGCTGTCACGACTCGTGCCTGGCCTGTCACCTTCGCTGTCGTAGAATATGTTTGTACACGTGCTCGTAACGTTTTGCAGCGATTACGAATTTCGAGAGGGAGACAGGGTGAGGGGGGGGGGGGTCAGGCCGGTTAGGCCGCTCTGCAGTGTTTTATCCGACGCGTCATCGCTCGCCTCGCGATAACGCCGTGTGTGTGTGCGCGCGCGCTTTAGTTTCCCGTTTTTTCTTGTTTTTTCGTGCGAATTTGTAACATCTCTCACGAGCGTAATCTCGGTGCGCAGCCGATGCGGATATTCGAATGATGTAACGCGCTCTGTACCGTCGGAGAATTTCAGAACGCGAGTATCAAGGTTGCGCGCTTCGCTCGCTCGCGCGGATCTATCGAAAGCTGTGCGCCGCGCGCTCCGGAAGGACAAGCGGAGAACTTATCTTTACGTAGGAAATAATGGAGCGTTACTCACGAACGATCGGGTTTATGTAACAGCTTCGACACGTATACATTTGTAACTGTTCTTTCGTGCACGAGTCGTCGCAGCCGTGATCGCATTTCGCGCGAAATCTCGATCGTTGCTGCTCGAAGATCGCGAAACTGGCCGAGGAGTCGCGCGTTTCGCGGCGGGGAAAAAAATCCGAGACGGGAGAGACTCACGAGGAGGAGAATGTTCCGATATGCGAAACACCGCCCTCTCGTTTTTCCCGGTGACGACGACATACCCGGGTTTTCCCTCCGTGTTACGGAGTTGCTCTAAAAGAAGCTCGGTCAAGTGCCGTAAGCCAACCCGAACAGCTCGACGACAGTACACAAACGCGGACTATCTTTCTTATCTGTCGGCACGCGCGTACCACATCGTGACCGTAATCTTACTAGATGATGTTAGCTGAAGCTCATAACCTGGATAAAGGTAAATTCTGTTGGAGAGAAATTCACAGGGAAGTAGGGAAGATCGGTTTTTGTTAGAGCGAGAACATCGTAATCGCCGTATGTCGTAATCTTTCTGTTTTTCATTATATAGTGTATCCACCGAGAGTAAGCAGTTTGGTTTCTCCGAGTTAAATGTAACGGAACTGAGACTAGAGAGGCAAAACAGGCAACAATGTCGCGGACGTCCTTTGTCTTACATGTATAATACCGCCAAGGTTTCGAAGAGATGGCGGAAGTTAACGGAATGGGAGATACGAACGTGTATGAAAAGAATCGAACAAAAACGAAGGAACGCGTAGTAAATGATCGTTAAACTGAATATTTTAAATAATTGATCAATTCCCTCCCGAACTAGCGCCTTATAATTCAAAATTGCAAGACGCAAAGATAAAATTCAGAGATAACATTTCCGCGGAACCGACGGTGACATTTCTTGTCCATCGACAACTCCAAAGTTTTATTTGCGGAGAGCTTCCTTTTTGCCGTGCGAAGTACACGTGAAAATAATTTTCAATGCCTCCCCTGCCCCCAATCGGACATCGCGAGCGCGACTCGACGAGCGAGTCTATCTCTCTCTTCTAGCGAACGTTCAGTTGTGATGGTCGGATGTGTTAAAAAAAAGGACTTCTCAGTATCACGACGCAAGTGCCGAAGTAGCAGCGTCACTCGTACGAATGTAGCAGGGTGGAACGCTTATGTTAATGAGCCCGCGCGATTACCAGACGGGGACGGCGAGCGGAGAGATGACGTCGAGGCGATAGAGACGTCCAGACCGGATGCGAAGAAGGCCGTGAAGGAGGAGAAGGACCGGATAATCGTCATCGTGCCGCGCGTACGTACAGACTATCGACGCGTTCTTAACCCCGTGGCCGTTCTTTTTCCCTGCGAGAAGCGTCCCCAGAAGTAAAGGAGGAGGAAATCGCGGACGTACGTGTGTACCTACGTGCCATGCACACCTGCGCCACGGGCGCCTCCCACCTGCGAGCCACCTGAGACCGAGATATCGCGGAGACGACGACGACTTTCGACGCACCTGACCGCCAACACTCGTACGTATCTGGTGCAGTCGATAATTACTCCCCTCGCGACTCCCGGCCGCGGAGTTTCGGAAGAAAGACGAGCGGAAGATTTCGCGGGACGTTTCCCCCCCCCCCCCCCG
>NW_014556445.1:2090893-2142083 GCF_001313825.1 Dinoponera quadriceps
CCCGTATCTGCCGCTATCCTTCGCTCCTTCGGAGGATTCTTCGTGCGTGCTGCTGCGTTGCGCGAATTTTTGGCAGGCCCGTACGATTCCGATCGTTTAACGGCTATTATAAACCCGGCCGTTTGGCAAACGCGCACGCTTGAAATTAATTAATGGCGACTGGCAGAGGCGTGACGGAGGCCCGCGCGAACTCCCTCGCGGATTTTCGGCGCTACCCTACCGTACATTGTGTTCTCAGCTCGGACCAGCCAGCCAACCGCGCGCGGCAACGGTGACCAGGAAGATCCTGCTCGAGGTACGATAACGGATTCTCGGAGTATACTGTTACTACGCCTGAGAGAGCGTGCTAGTGAGCGACTACCGGCCGATTGGCACGGAACGAAGAGAGTATCGAGCCGTAAAACAATTGTCTAAAAATATCCGCCGTGTAGGAAAAAAGCTCGCCGGGCCGTGATCGAGTCACGGAATAACGTCGAACCGATCGAACGACGAGCCGCGAATAATCCTTAATTTGATTTCGTCGCTCTCTCTCTCTCTCTCTCTCTCTCGCTTTGCGGATCGATCGCGATCGGCGTCGCGCCGAAATATTTCTCTCGACGGCGAGAATGAATCGCCGATCGCAATACCGTTCCCGGAGAGAGTACGTCGCGATTGTTAACCGCACGAAGCGGATTACGTGGAAGTAACGGCAACCGGGAGCGGAGCTTCGGGAGATTCCTTCGACCACGCGATACGCGTTTTTCGTGAAACCTCGCGTGACACCCCGCCTTGCGCGGTAGACACGAGAAAAAAGTTTACATACGCCTTCGCACAAAGTTTCACCCCGGCTCGCACGTGCGAGTGTGTTTCGCGTGACGGCCAATTGTTACGGCCGATAACACGTATATAAAAGGACAGGTTACTCGTTGATACAGGTCGTCTCAGAAATGTCGCGCCTCACGAGGCGTGCGGAAATGCGATCAAGCAGCAGCATCCACGATGCTTTCCTCGCGCTTCATAAGCGGTGGTGTCAATTACACGCTCAACGATACAATAGGAGAGGAGGGAAGAGAACGTTCGTCGGCTGGAAAAATCGTCTATTTACCTGTAATAAGGCGTTCCGAAGGGCGAGCAATAGAACGGGTCGGGCGGCTGCATGTGCGGCTGTCCAGGTACTCCGGGTCCCTGAGGATGCGCGTGCGGTCCCATCGTGGGGCCAGGCCCGCACATACCGGGTCCACCTTGAGGTTGCATACCAGCGGGGCCCATTATACCGGCCGGACCCATCGGATGGGGCGCTGGATGGTGCGGCGAGCCGACCATGTGAGGGCCCGGGTGATGGGGATGGGGCGAGGGTCCGCCACCTCCCATGTGCGGGTGGGGCGTATGGGGAGAACCGCTCATCATGCCGTGGGGTGGCATCGGATGGGGACTCGGCGACGCGCCGTTGAGATGCGGCGCCGCGCTCACGCCGCCGTGAGGGGTCGGCGGGCCGCCGTGCGTCGGCGTCGTGGCTGGCTGCGGCGGCGGCAAGCTCGGCGGTCCGGTGGGGCCCGTGCCCGCGAGCGGCGGCAACGGGCCGTTTGCCATGTTGTTGAGCTGCGTGAGCGAGGCCGCCGCCGATGCCATCGCCTGCAGGGGATTCGTGGCGCCGCTCGCCGTGTTGATACCTAGGGCGTTGTTGCCGAGATGGTGATTGCCGGGGTTGCTGCCGGGGTTACCGTGGCCGAGGTTGGGATTGACGATGTTGTTGCCGCTGGTGCTGTTCGCAACACCGCCGCCGAGCGATTGCAAAGACGGCGGCAGCGGTGGCGAGCCGGCGGGGGGTGCTGCCGGGCCCCCGAGGCACCGGCCCGACGGACCGGGGGCGGCTACGCTGCTGGGCGCTACCGGCACGCCGGCGTGGAGTGGGATTCCACCTGGAGGGCGCTGTGCCACGCTCACGGCCGGCATCACTCCCCCCTCCACGGCGCCCTTCACCCTCTCCTCGAACTCTCGCCGAGGTTTGGACTAGAGTCGACGAAGCGCGATCCTTTTCTCCGTCTTTGTCTCTTTCCTCGCTCCGTCCGCCTTTCTGTCCCTTTCTCCCTCGGTCACTTTCTCTTTTTCTTTCACTCGCTCTCCGACTCTTTTCTTGCCGCTTTCTGCCCTCCTTTCGACGTTCGTGTTGAAAGCGTCCCTTTCTCGCCGTCTCTCTCTCTCTCTCGCGTACGCTCCCCTCCGGTTGTATCAGCTTCTCGAACTTGGGATCTCTCCTTTTCAAACTTGAGCGAAGAACTTCGCGAGGCCTTTCCCTCGAACTGAGAACCACTGAGCTCTATTCCGCGATTTTCTCGTCCTTTCCGAACGTGTTACTCGTCATTATTCATTTCCGGCGTTCCTGCTTGAATTTCCACAGAGTTCGAGAGAGTTTTCGTACGTTCGCGAACGACGATTAAAAGAGCGACCAGTCCCTAGCGAGAGAGGTTGGAATTCCCGAGACTCTCGCTCTCAAAATACCGGAATACACCGGTTCCTTTGTCACGCGAACGATTACTCTCCGTATAGAGGGACGTTATGTATCACCGCGCACTGTGTAGGAACGAGTATCCTCCGGCGTAAAACGAGGGAATCCACTTGTTAGCCCCGCGTGCGCATCGGACGGAAGGGGGTATTATCGTGGCGGACGTTACGGACTTTCTTATCGCGTTCGCGCGTTACGCGCCGAGCCACCCTCGTCGTCCGTGGAAGCGCTAGTGGCGGAGCCAGATACCGGCGCGACGTGTTTTCACTCACACGTACGAAGATGTCACGCGTGTTATATCCGTCCTACGCGCGAAGAAACAGCCACCTGTTCGCGAGGAACTTTTCTCAGAGAGAGAAGCGCCGGCTCTCGCTTTCTCTCTCTTTCGCGCGTTCACACCGCGATCTATAGCACAGAGAACCAAGATCGATCTTCGCCGATATCTCTCTCTCTCTCTCTCAATCGACGAATTTCCTCCTCCGCGCCGACTCGCGCGCGCGCGAGCGGACGTCAAGTCGCACACATGCACGCACACTCACGCGCGACACCACGCACACATATACCGGATACACGCACACATATACACACTGCTCTCGCGGCAAATTCGGGCCGCTCCTAACGTCTCCGCGCGCTGTTTACTTTTCCGTCGTGACGTGCGTACGCACGAATATAGACGACGAGTACACACCACCGCTCGCGTGTTCCGCGATTACGACATGCTAGGCACGCAATCGCACGGCAAAAAGAGGGAGAGTTAACCAACAAGCCACTGGCCAACGACGACGAAGCGTCCGCTGCGGCACGTGGCCGTCACGTCGTCGAGTCTACGTAGCAGCATCTACGCAGCGAATCAACGTTACTGCCGGTTGTCGTCGCCATTCGGCCATCCCCGCACTAATAGCGTCCCTTCCTTATCCCTTCCTCCGTCTGCCGCTCGTAGTGATGTATCACACCTACGCCGGCTAGCAGTCTCACTATCCACGACGTACCGCGCCGGCTGCTCTAACGGAATCCCCGCATCCCTTAGGTATGTTCAGCCCCCCTCCCTCGCTCGCACACTGTATCTCTCTCTCTCTCTTTCAGTCACCGCTCGGCGACCCGAAAACCAAACCCACGCGCGCACGCCGCCGCTGCTGCCCGATCGTCTGTGTGACGACGCGAGTCGGCATTCTTCCCGCGCGACGTGCGCGCCTTATGCGGCGATTTATGAATTTCCAGCGACACGACGACGCAGCACTACGGTGTATGTATCTCGCGTGTTTTATATGCCTGCGTACGTGTGTGTGTGTGTTTGTATACGTGTGTATCATGCACCGTATTCTCAGCTGATTCGTACGGCCCGGCGGCGAGCCTTCCTCTTTTACTTATTACCAAATCGTGCACACGATTCACACAAAATCCGAGACTTCCGGAGTGGCGGCGCGTTCGCAGCAACTATGTAACCCGCGGAGAGATCACTGCCACACTCGCCGCGTGAGAAGGACGCGCGCGCTCGCTTCGACGGAGGAGACGCACACTTCCGACGCACTCTCTCTCTCTCAGCTGCTGCGACAGCAGTAACAACAACGAAGCACACGGTCGGCGCGCGTTAGGAAGAGGGCGAGCGCGCGACGACGCGCGCGTTACCGCCGCGCTGCGTGTCACACAGAGAGCAACGAACGACGAGAGCCGCACGGAACACAGTACCACTCTCCACGGAAGCGCTCGCGTTACTGCGGACGCGACACACCGAGGCGCTGCAGTCGCCGCTCTCGAGGACGCCGCTCGGAGAGCAATGGGCGAGGGGAAGAGAGACGTAGGGCGGAGCGGCGGGTGAGTGGGGCGAGAGAAGATCGTGAGGTCGCCGGAGAGGGGTCGTTGGGACGTCAGGCGGGGGTCACCGGCGGTGTAAGGGAACCTCACGCACGATGCCCGCGAGAATGGAGGGGTGCCACGTGAGCGCTCGACGCCCGGCGTCCACGCAACGGACGCGCTCTCCTAATCTCACGTGTCATGCCCGGCGAACTCTTTCGCCCGCTCTCTCCGAGCCGAGGATTTCGAGAGGCTCCATGGAGAGCGGATACGCGAGCATTTCGAATTCGGTGAGTCGCGCGTACCTAGAAAATATCTACCTGCGGCGCGTTGCTAGGTGCTCGTCCGCACAAGTGTCGAATTCGCACCATGGCACGTGGAGGAAGCAGTAAGGAAATTGACCAGCCGATCGGTTTATTTCTTTGGGTTTGTGTATTTCAGTAGACGATAGAAGTCCCGATAAGTTGAAATTCTAGCTACTTCTGTTTAGGCGTGTAAATTTATCGTCAATTCTATCGTCTTTTGGAATGAAACTTAAAGAAATATACCGATTGGTTGGTCGATTTTCTTGTTATTTATGCTTTTTTTATGCGCCACCCATTTAAGAGCCAGGGCACATGGTAAAACGTAAGCAGTACCGATTTATGCCCGTTTATACCCCCATGATTTAAATCTAATTGACGATTAACTGAACGGAATTAACCAATTGCACTGATCAGTTCAGCTGATTGGCCAATGCGATTCGTCAATTCTGCTGAGTCAATCGTCGATTAGGTTTAAACCGTGATGATAGAAACGGACATTAGGCCCGGTCTTTGGTTAACTTGTGGTTTATAACCTGACGATAATATGAAAATTGTTTTTCTTTTTATGATTAATCGTTAGATTTTAAAAGTTATTACTACAAACCCGTCGATTTAATGATTAATCATGAATGGGAAAACAATTTTTGCATCACCATCAAGTCTAAACCACAAGTTAATCATAAAAAAATCGGATCTTAAGCAGTAATCAAAATTAATCAACCACAGTAAATTATTTCTCTGCTAATGTCTTGCTTTGTACATATTTCTATGTGTCTTGGTTCTAAAGGAGCGGTGAATAAACTTCAGAGTCGTTTCCCGTCGTTATCCGTCGAAGGGTGGTTTGATCTTTTCCCAGCCTTTCTTCGAGTTAAGTGGGGTGTTATTCGATACGGAATGGGTGTATTTCGCGTATCGATGACTTTAATTGTTCGCGAGACGATTTTCTCCGCGCGTTACGTGTGTTGACAGATCGTACGGAAGTGTCTTCTTTCTTTCGTAATCCGTTCGAGATACGCGCAGAACTCGCGGCGCATGTCGCGAGTTGCATTAAACGCGACTCGTGTTTGGGAAATTCGAACATACGCACGGGATGTGGCCGCGTAACGAGATCCGGAAACGCCGGTATCCGATTCTGTTTGGTAAATTATTGCTCGCGAAGGAGGAAGCCGTATCTACGACCAAAGTCGGCGGGGATCCCAAGTTTCACTTTCCGTGTGATTCGAATCGCTCACCCCTTCACCTCCTCCTTCACCTCTTCCTGCTGCAGCACCTCCGCTACCTCCCTTCTCTTCGTAAGGATTGATTCGAGGGTGTCCGCTAGGATCACCGTAGTCCGGAAATCCGATTCATCGTAATCGGGGTCAAGTTGAACGTATTTGTACGGCGCGAGGAAGAAGAATGACCCTTCGTCGTCTTGACATGCACCGACGTGCCGAATTGACCAATCGACCGACGCGCGTAAACATGCGCACATACACACATATACGCCTCGACGTTCCTCGGCAATTTGCGGTACTTTTTCACAATTTCATATTTACTGCGTTCGCATGTCCGGTTTATTCCGGACGATTTTAGAATATACAATGGAAAATGTTAAAAACCCGGAGGAAACGGTTGACCGTCCCGAGTTATCTCTGCGCTTTCGCACAGCACGTGTTTACCAAAATATCTCGCTAATTAATTTATCATTTTTTTATTTAATATATCACTTTCGTTTGTGTTCGGTTTAAGGAACATAGTATATAGAAAAACGTAAACGGTAAGCAAATACAGCAATGTCAGTCGATTAATCTCCTTAGGTCGAGGAATAATCGACTGTGATTGGTTAATTTTCTTTCTGCTTAAATCTTCTTTCGTTTTTCTGTGTGCCATGGGGCCCTAAGATATCTCATTAGAGGGATAGCATTCCTGAAATAATTCAATAGCAGAAAATAGCCGAATCCCGCAGCGAAGCTAATCTCGTGCGATACACGTAGCGTTTTCGCGACGCGCGAGACATATTTGACGTGGAAATCCGCCGATTTGTGATAGGAAAATCGCATTTTGCGGCGGTAAGCACCGGATATTTCCCCGATACTGCGAAGATTCTCGTCGCCGCTGACAAGCCGCGTCATCCGCAAACCGGAAGACCGTTTCTCTCCGGAGAACACGAGTCGATTTCCGCAGCGGCGCGCAATCTCGATTTCTTTTCAGCCGGCGGCGGTGTCGCCGCGAAAATTTCGCAAAAAGCCGGGAATAACCGAGTCACGCGCGATGCCGCTTTACGCGCGCACTCGCGATAATTTAAAACAAACAAATCATTCGATACCCACGGCGCTACGGGGAGAAAGAGAAAGAGAGCTATCGACACGTTCGAATTATATTTTTCGCGGTCTAAAGTCGCATTGAAATTCTACCGAGGCTGGAATATTGATCTACCGCGGCGACACACAGCAGCAGCAGCAGCAACGCACGGTTTAGGAAACACATTAGAGCGCACTAAATTCAGTCCGTACGATAACGACGGTATTACCATAAATTCCTCCCTTTGTAAATCGCGAGAAATAAATGAATTTCTCGTATCATCCATACTACTGATATCTGCGTCTTTAATAGTGAAATACGCGCAACAGACCGGCTTAAATCTGAGAGTAACACCCGTATTCTTGACGCTGAAGTAATATCATAGGTCTCTCAGACCTACATCATGAAAAATGGTAAGAATCGTGTTTTTTCTTGCATTTTTTTTAGTCATCTATGAATTATCAAGTTTACCAATTTTCATTGATTGTCTCTGTAAACTGGTTTTCATTGATTGCCCTTCTAAACTGGTTACCACCAGAAAACCACAAAAAAATTAACCCCCTCCAGCTAAAAACTAGCTCCCACAGCTAAAAACTCAGCTATCCATATAATACAACTGAAGTTTAGCTACCAGGCCTAGTTTTTATCTGTGGGAGCTAATTCTTATGATTATAGCCGTGCACAGTTCGTGACCATAGTCGTACACGGAGAAAAGAATTAACTTCCATAGCTAAAAACTAGGTCTGGTAACTAATTTTCAATTGTATTACACAGATAGCTAGTTTTTAACTCAATGGAAGCCAATTCCTTTTTTCCGTGTAGACATTTTATTGGATCAGGCTGATAATAGCATTGGTCACATAGACTCAACTAAAGGAATAGAAGCGACGTATAGCATCTTGTACAAAACGTGGAAGAGGGAGTAAGCAAAAGAAAACGCGTGTCGGCCTCGTAGGTCTAACATGTTACCGTCCGAGTAAATCGTGCGAGCGGAGTGAAAATCGTGCGACGCATGAAGCGTCGTCGTGTTTCAAGTTGCAAGAGACGTTAACAAATAAATTCGCTGACAGAGTCGCAAGATACGCGCGCGTATCCCCGATCTGCCGAAGACAAAGTCAAAGCCCGCGCGCGGATCGCTCCACTTTGCGGTAGGTCGTGCGTGCGCGCAGATTTGAAATTATTTCCAATTAATTAAAGCGACCGCCCGCGATATCGGCGAGGTTTAAGCAGCCAGTGAACGTCCGCCCTCGGTAAGCCTCGTGTCCGCGATATCCATGCGACACATTCGCGGCCGAAGGACCACGGCGGCCCGCTAACTGGATTAACGACGTAGTAATTTCGGATTAAAAGGTAATCGACTCCCGCGTTCTCGCTCGGCTAAAGGAACGGTCCTGCGAATCGCCGTCCCGCGAACAGCGGATTAAGGCGGATGAAGAAAGACGGGAAGGATGGAAAATTGTAAAAGAGAAAAAGGCAAGAGGGATAGAGAAATCCACGATGGACGAAATTCACACGTCACCTATGCTTTTTCTCGATCACGTCTCGTTCATTTCACATCTCAACAATGGTCGTTTCACCGTCAATCGACCACCGTCGGCAGACGATGTCCAATTGTCATGCGGAACAATGCAACGTTAGTTAGCGTTCAGACTGGTATAAGGTTACAACTGTTTCGTCGAAACATTTTTTTCCCCTTTCTTTTTTCTCCAAGGCACCGGTGTTTTCGTTAACTATCAAATGATCAATAGGAAATTCTGAAAACTTCATGAAACGGACGGTGTTCTAAACTCCGACAATGACTTGGGTTTGCGACTAAGGTTTGCCCAGCAGAAGGCTAGGAACTCAGGTAAACGGCAAACAAAGGCTTGAGACAAGAGATATTGTGTGAAGACGGACAAAAAAGGACAAGCTATAAACCGAAAATTTACAACTATTTGAAAATTCCACCAATGACACGTCGTTTAGCGGAAGATAGATATCCGGGAAACGATCTATTGCTGCCGACAAACGCTTTCTACCTTCATAAACGTGCTTTGTGATCAACTAATGAAACATTTTTTGTATATATTTACTGAACGATATTCCCGCCTGCTCTTTCGAAATTTCCGAAGGCTCTGAAAGCTGCGAAGCTACCGGAAACGAGATAGTGACTCGACGTTGCAGCGCGGCGTCGACTTGAGACGTCGCCACGTACGCACGAGTACCGATTGCTGTAACGCGTCTTGGTTTCGTCATTTGAATGGAAAGTTCACTTTAGAAAGTTTTTACGAAATCTTTCCGAATAGAAAAAAAAGCACGATTATTTATCCGGAAGAGATCTCTCCGCGCGCACCGCGCGATAACGAAGAAAAGTTCGCCCCGAGTTTACAGTGACGGCAGAGGGGGGGGGNCACCGATGAAGTTAAAATATTTTAACGCGCGTCTCCACACGGACGTATCTACCACGAGCATGTCAGCGTCGAAAATAGAATGACTCGGCATCGAGAGAGGTAAGACACACACACACACGCACGCACGCACGCACACGCGCGCACACACACACAGAAGAGCGTACGATCGCGAGCGTTTTTCAGAATCGGAATCGCGCTACAACCTAGAACCCGTTACCATAATAACATTCTACTTCTCGATCGCCGGTGGAGTTCGTCGAACTTCACCGGCGTTCCCCCGCTGATTTCCCTTCGTGTTCTCGCTACAAATCTCCTCGCGATCTCCAACAGCAATTAGCGATTCCCAGGGGGCGTTCTGTCGATAGAAAAAAAAAAAAGGACTCTCGACACCGCGCACGTCCGTTCGGCCGCATTCTACGCAGGGTGAGATTGTAACTGGCCCGAGAAGCCTCCTGCCCCGCCCTATTATTTTGACGGAGAGGGAGGAAGTGGGACGACGTTTGTGCAAAGTTCGAAAGATTTTTTTCTGCACGTGGGTGGTGTGCGCGACGTGGTGTTTTTGGTCTACACATCACGTAGATGGCCTGCGGCCGTCGTCCTCGACTCGGAGGCTGGCGGAGGGCGGCCGGTCTGGTTTCGGACGCAACCGACTACCAAGGATCGCCCTCCGACCATTAATCTGTTCTTTGCGACACCCAATGCCTCCCTCCATCTTTTGCTCACTAGTCCCCCCCCCTACGCCATCTCTTTGTCCTGCGTGATGTTCGTCGGGCTCGCTCGGCCTCCTAAGCCTTGGATATTCGGTACCGGCAGGTATTCGGCCTGCTGGACTGAGGAATTCGAAAGAGCATTGTCGAGTGATTCTAATAGACCTAGCTTGGGCTGAACGTCGGCAAAGCCGACGAATAGTTATTCGTGTCGACGCCATGACGGACTATGGATTCCCGACGTATTCACCGGTGCCGAGAATTCACGTGTTTTTCGGCCGCTCGCGAAAAAGGAGGGAAAAAGAAAAGGAACGGGTTACGCCTGGAGCGAGAAGAGCTTCTTTTTCCTGCCGTTGGATCGGTCACGTCGGATCTATACTCCCGGCATAATTGATCTCGGACAGCGGGCAAGCGCCTGCGTAAGAGCGATGTGGTACTTTGTGCCTCTTTCACACTGATTTGTGGTTTGCACCCCGCGCAGCTCGGTCGGTCGGGCCGCCGAGCGAGCGAGCGAGCGAACGAGCAGCAAGCGGTGGGAGTCGATTATCTCTCCCTTCGCGAAGCGAACCGCTCACGTATCACGTCTATACATGAAGTACGCCGTGTATTTACCTTCGCGCGCTCGGCGGCGAGTTAATGCCTGACGGCTTCTTCGGGGGCCGTCGCGGATGTGTATACACGGTTGAAAAAGAGTTCGGCGCCGGCGTCGATATCCGGAAGGATTAATTGCTATTGAAAGTCGCAGCGTCGCTCGAACGATGCCAACGACATCAACGGAGAGCTCTAACAAAGGCGAGAGAATATATTATGAAAGAAAAGAAAAAAGCATCGAAGAGAGAAATGAAATATTTCTAAAGCGATCCCACTCGAAGCTTCATCTAGACTTTAAGAGAAGCTGCAGAAATACATTAGCCGGAATCGAGTCTTTAGAATGTACGCACTGATAGAAAATTATAATTATTTTCAGCGCCAAACGTATCCTTTTTTTTTTTTATTTTAACCACAAAAAGAGTCAGGAGAACCAATTTTCTATTGTTTTACCATAGCGTCAGTGATAATAACCTTACATGCATATTGTTACCACTACGACAAAAGATGTTCGAAAATAATTGCGCATGAGAGACAATGAAGATCTTTTATTCCTGTGATTTCGGCAAAATTCGGCCACGTTGTGCGTGCACGCGCGTTTTCGGTAGTAATCAATCCGGCTACAATAAGTGAAAAATCGAGGATCAGTTTATTGGGTTACTCCGGAAGAATGGATCTCCCCGTGGGATCCACAGCATGCACACGCCCATGTACGAGTATACACACACATGTACACACCCCCTCCACACACGTTTCGCCTCGAATCCATCAAAATGCCACGCGCCAAATCTCATCGGAGCTATCGAAGGTCCACCGAAGTGAATCCTTACGCGACTCCTCGAAAGTTGATCGTAGGAGCCGCGTGTGCGCGCGCGGAGTCGGGCCCGGCAAGTAGACCAGCGGGCGTCGCTGAAGGAGAAGGAACAATTAGAGGCCAAATAAAGACGAGGAGAGTCACAGTCGAGCGGGTTCGCAACGAGCGTGTGTGTGATTTCGGTCACGCCGTGCGCCTGTACGTTGACCCTCGCTCGATGGGAGGAACAGAGAAGTCCGGGGAGAAGAGGAAGTGAAAAAGAGACGACACGAGAAGGAGAGAGAGAAACGGGAAAGAGGAGCGGAGAGACTGAGAGGATAGCATTTACTCAGCGTTCGTTCGTTCCTCCCTCCTCCCGAGCGAGAGAGCCCTTCGACTCGCCTCGATTCGAACTCGCTCGTTGCCACCATCGGAGAGACAGACCGAGGAAAGGAGACGGTGCGCGGACGCGCTCGAAGGAAAAGACGAGACAACGAGAGAGAGAGAGAGAGAAAGAGAGGTAGATATTATGAGAGAGAGAGAGAGAGAGAGCGCGAGGCGACCGAAGCGACGCAAGCGGGATGGGTATACGTCGAGGAGGCTGAGAACTCACTCTTCGAGAGACCGAGCGGCAACTGTACACAAGCCTCTGTGTATGCAGGTAGACAGAGATAGAGGGGGGAGAGGAAGAAAAAGAGAGAGAGAGAAGCTCATTCTCTGGGTTCACCATGTGTTCGATGATGTACATCGTTGAACAGACGGAGAAACTTTGTTGCTGCGCCGGAAAAGCGATCGTTTCGGCCGCATCGCGACGCCGCTGAAAAATGCCGCTGAAAAATGCCGTGCCAGCACGGGTGGCCAACATTGTTTACGCGAAGACGAACTTCGCGAGGTCTCGGAATAGAAATGAAATTTAAGCCAAGAGAGAAATGGGAAGAGAGAGAGAGAGAGAGGGAGAGGAAGGGGAGGGAGCGTGTTCTCGAAGAGCGCGCGTACTTAGCGAGATTGCACGGCCGCCGTGTCGCTAATAGTAAAGTCCCTACGTTCTTTTTACGGGAACTAGGATAGAAAGCGACGGGACGATCATTTTCGTGCGAGTAGATTACATCGTTGTAGTTCGCGTTCCGTAGAACGTGTTTTAGCGATAACGATATCCTCGAGACATCCTTCTCTCTCTCTCTCTTGCTCGACATGAAGATTCGCGTCAGATCGACATACTACGAGCTACGACGCTGGCATCCTCGGCGGAACGCGTCCTTTCCGAAACTCACGCTTGATCGTTGCTAATGTCTAGTTATATGCCACGAGCCGACTCGTTGTTTACGAGAACTGCGAGGTAATCGGAGCGAAAGAGACGGGAAAGACGTCGCGAGTCGTTAATATCGTACGTAACAACGTGACGGCACACTTCTACCCGGACGAATTATGAATTTCAGCAAGAAAAAGAGTTACGTAACGCGGCGCACACGTTAGAAGAAGACCTGCATTGCGTCACCGTTGACGAAGCAGCAGGGAGGAAGAAGAATGCGAGACCGCAACATGGCATCGTCGTAAGAAGCAGACCGGTACACGGCGGCTCGCGGCATTATCGAACGATTACACGCATCGATGCCGAGTCAACGTACGAAAAGGCGATATTTCCTCCATCGGGGCATCGCCGGTTCGCGTTCACCCGTTCGACGGTCTTCCTCGCGAACGAAACGCGCGATACCGAGAGAGAGAGAGATAGAGAGTGGGGAAGAAGAGAAAAAATCGAGAAACGAAAAGAAAGAGCGCGGGCGTAAATTCTTTTATACGTCGTCGCCCACCATTATCTTCGCGTCGACTTAATCGCCGTCGAGCGTTTCCCCGGCCGATGCGATGTATGAAATTCTGTTTACTGCCATTCGCGCATTGACGTCACCGGGCATATAAAAAAAATACGAGGCGATACCGTTCAGCAAGGCCTGCTGATATTAATTCGCGGCGACGTGACGTACAACTTGACGGTGAACTCACGAATCAAATATACCGGAAAAAAAACAAAAAATAGCGCTCCTCGTCGGGGCGCTTCCGCGCGCGCTCGCTCGCTGCGGATCGCTCGAGTATCGCGGCAAGACCCGAATGAATAAAGGTTACAAAAACAATGTAATATATCCCGCGACGGTAAATCTACCGACATCGATCTCGCCTAGAGAGAATTGCTCGCTACCTGGTCGATTCTCAAATAAATATTTATTCCAATTTGCTGCGCGCGGTTCATCGTTTGGCAAAAAAAAAAAAAAAGAAAAACTCCATACGTAGAACTTTCCTGTAGCCGGCAACGTTTCGCAGGAAATCGCTAACGACGACGACAGCTGAAATTCGCACGCGTCTCGCACGATTTCCGCGTTACCATATACCTACGAGACGGACCCGCGGAACAATTCGATGTGATTTAAGCGTCACCCGGAAAGCATTCCTATCCACCTTGACGGTAAATTCCAGATTTCCGCGGCGCGTCGTCATTGAGCAAACAAGTATCGCGTCCTCGTCCGAAGGACGAGAAGTACTCTAAGTTCGATATACTTAGCGGTTACCCAATCACCCTCAATCTAGCCCGCAACTATCTACTAACTCCTCGGTGACACCGTTGTACGCGTCGCGTCGGCTGCTTGTATCCGTGAAGGATGCAACCGAACTTGGAGTTCACGGTCGTGGCTGAAGGCGATCTCTCGTTACAGATTCCAACTTGCTTCTTTGCGAGAGACGCAACGAGCGATCGGCTTGCATCGACGACTTTGAGACCGCGGAACTGTAAAGACTAAGTGTCGCATCGTACGTGACCGAGTGAGAGAAGTTTCGTAAGATTTTTACGGGAGAAGGTGCATCGCACCCTGCGCGCATCTCCGTACGCCACGTGTCGATTAATTCGCAGATTAACTCCTCGTCTCCCTTAAAGCGCATTTTTCCAGCCAGAATCTCGGGTCAACTTTCGCAGAGATTTAAATCGCGACCACGATTATACGAAACTCTCGCTTAACGTCGAGGAGAAAACTTCACGAATGAACAAAACGCGCGATCTTGGCCTCCGATATAGTTTCGCTGAAACTGGACTTGAGCGGAATCTCAACGGTAACCTGAATCGACATTTTTTTCATTCTACGGTTAATTCCGCAAGTACCGTCGATACTTGAAGGATCAATGGGGGAATCTCGAGATGACACTGCGGTATAGGATGTTGTCCTATCTTGATGATGCAAATGGCAACTAACCGCCGCTTTGTCGAAGCTTGAAGAAAGAATTCGTCCAAAAATTATTTAATACTTCAATAGTCCGTCTACATTTGATCTTTATACCTAATTTCAACCAGCAATGTACATTGATTGTTAAAATTAGGAATTTTAAGGAAGAGCAAGCGTAGGTAAACCGTTAAGATAATCGATTGTTAAATAATTCTCAAATAAATCACTCCTTAACAAGGAGACATATTAACACAATAAAAACTAGATTCTATCGAGATGATGCGATGTTAAATAATTCCTAAATAAATCCTTTAATCTCGGTAAAACGACGGGAAGCGACTATCCGTAGCATCAAACGATTCTAATGTCGTACCTCGAGATTCTCCTGCAGGTGGTATTCCAAATTGGACGGAATTTGGAAAGGGTTAATGTAGAACCAAAGTTCCCACTCGGAAGGACTCGAGATATCTATGTAAGAATACTCGTATTCAATTACATTGAAAAGCAACGGGTCGATAGACACGGACCGTAATAAGATTCTCACTCTCCAGGTGAATAGTTCTCGAACCTACAAGAACGATCTCACGCAGGTAAGCGCGAAACAACCGCTATTCACTGCCGTCACGATAAAAGGAACTTGCGGAGAACCGGTGATTTTTTCGCACGTAACACACGCATCGCGAATCAATCGACTTCCTCGTCGCTGTACCAGCGCAAACAGCCGCATCTTCATCCTCGTGATCGAGCGAGCTTCGTTGAAGCCTGCAAGGCGCGCCTCACCGCAAATACTGCCCTCCCCCCCCCTCTCCTCTCTTGTAAAAGTGCACGAAGCGCTTCGTTAATTAATTTATATAACGTGATTCATTGAAACGACTCGAAACGAACACTCGTCCCGCTCACGAGCCGCTTCCTGATATCGCGCGTTCGTATCGCCTGCGCTTTCGACTCCCGGACGGATTCATCGGCCGCCGCGGCGGGCTCAACGAGTCGTACACCGCGAGTCTTACCAGAGTGACTCCCAATTAATGAGTCCGACGAGATAATTGATCGGAGTCACGTTAACCGTGCACGAGCGATCCGTGCGGGCACGAGCGAGCGAAAGAACGATCGAGCGCGCGCCATCCGATCGGATTATCGCGACAAGTGATCTCTCTCGTCCCCGCGCTTTGTTTTCACCCGACAACTGTGTACCGCGCTGCCGACAGGATCGGCCGCATCTTCCCCGTCGCGCGCGGCGCAAAATTGACGAGCACGCGCGCGCGCGCCGCTGAATGAAGTTACATCTCTGCAGCCAACGCAACGGCAGTAGCGCCGGCACAATGATATTAAGCGATAGTCGCGGTATCGCGAACCGGATTTCTACAACAACAAACGCCAATTAGTTGATCGATCCGGCCGGACGGTCGGATTAAATTTCGTTAAATGCGATCGAATTCCATACACGACCTCGGGTCCGCGCGCGCGCCCGCGATCGCTCGCGAGTGAGCGCGCGTGTTTTGCTCATTCATGGGGTTTGTAATAGGTATCACCTAACCCACATCTATCCGCGACCAGCGTCCCCCGAATTGATTAGCGCGTTTCCGCGATGGCCTCTATCGAAAATGATAGTAACGCGATAATCCGCGTCACGAACGAATAAGGGCGATTGGAGGGGTCCGCGCGTCTCTCTCCCTCTCTCTCTCTCTCTCACTCACTCTCCGCGCTCTCGCGGAATCGAGATCACGCCTGTAAACGCGAAGTAGGGAGCAAAAATTCCGAAAGAGTCGGCGGGATTTAAATCCACGAGGATAAAGAGCCGTCCGCGATATTGTTACCGCGCGATGACGTTTCTTTCCACATAAATTAATTTCCCGCGAATATCCGCGGACGGACGGACGGGAGCTACTTAATCCATTAAGTCGCTTCGACGAGCGACTCTTCTGGAAATATCCGGTTACCTGAACTCGCTCTGACGCGATCGCACACTGTCGCGCGCTGCGACACCTACGGCGATGTTATTCACCTACCTCGTCCTCACGATCGAATTTGTTGAAAAAAATAGAACCGTCGAGTGCCGAACCAAACGATTACACTCGGAGCTTATCACGTGGATTAGAGCTCGCTAGAACTCGCCTCGGGGCATTCTAGCTACATAATAACGTCATTGAATCCGTATGTTTAAAAATACGTTTCGGAGCCTATAAAGCGTGAAACGAACCGCAACCCTAACTCGCGTCTTCCGTCGTGCCGAGTAAAATTTTCGCAACACTCGGCGCTTTCGACGAAAAGCGGGGGGGGGGGGAAGTTACGCTCGCGCGGATATTAAAGTACATCGAAGAAGAAAATCGATAAGAAAAGCCGATAGCATCGGCGACGCAGGCGGTAAAGCGCAACGCGCGCGCCGAACTGGTCTAAAGCGGGGGTGTACTCGTCCGCCGAAAGCAACAACAGTGCGCGACCAGGCTATCGCGAAATTAACTTAAAACCTCGTAATCTTTAGGGGGTCATCTAATTATGCGGCGAAACGGCGTTAATTCGCGGTTAATTTCTTAACGAGATAACGCCCGCGCCACCCGCTAAGGTAAAAGGAGGCATCGTGCCGCGGTTGCGTTAGAGCTTCTAATGGCTCCGCGTGGCTACGTCCGAGTGCCCAGTGGGTGGGTGAATGAGAAGAAAAAGGGAGAGAGGGGAAAGAAAAAAAGAAGCAGACGCCGTGTTAATTAATTGGCGCGTAATTAAAACCCGCACAGCAATACTGGGCGAGGAGGGGCGAGGAAGGAAGCCCGGTCGACCGGGTACTTCAAAAGAATCCGCGACACTAATCCGTCGTAGGATTTTCGAGACAGGCGCGTGTAGGACGAACTGTTACGGGGAAAAACGCGAATCCGCAAATATCCGGTGTACGTCGGACTACTGAATGTTGCTCCATGTCGTTTCTTTCCTTCTTCTTTCAATCAATGATTCTCTACGGAAGATCGTACCCACGGAAAAAAGAAATTAGCTGTCCATATGTACGACTGAAATTTAATTACCGGACCTACTTTTTAGCTGTAGGAGTTAAAAACTAAGTGCTGGAACAAAAAGTGGCTAAATCAGCTAAACTTCAGTGTTTTATAGACAGCTAATTTTTACCCGTGGAAGATAGTTTTCAGTTATAGGAGTTAATTCTTCCTTCCTCGCACTGAGAAAAAATATCTGGTATTTGTGACTATTAGTTTAGTGTTATTTGTAATTACTATGTAAGCTAATCTGATGCTGTCGTTACCAAAAATCAAGGTTTATTTATCAATGGAAGGTACGCAATCTTAATTATCGAAATGATCTCCGTTATTACCGATGACCTTACATCATCTATTCGACAACTGCCAGATGATTCCATCGCGATAGGAACTCGGCAGTTTTTAATCAATAAAGCCATCGATAAATTTTCGGACATTTTCTCTTTACTTTAAAATATTGTCAGTTAAATAATGTTGCAACGACCGAAACAGGTGAAGCTCTGAAGGGGCAAAGTCTGGAAAATAAGCCGGATTCGGTAACTTCTGTGTCTATAATAGAAATGTCGTCTTTTGTTCCTTTTGCCAAGTGATCGAGCGTTGTTACGGAGCAAACCTTCTCGCAAGATCTCTAATATCACTCTTTACAAATTGTATGACTCACTGTGCCTTCGCCAAGCGTCAAACAAAAATCATTTTTATAGCTTCGGCAGCATTTTTTCCACTTGAAATGCAAAAAAATGCAACGCCGAATGTACGCTTTATTGATGGCACTGTCCACCCACTATTTTCCGAGGTTATATTGATCATTCCGCGATGTTACATGGCGCTTTGCAAACACAGATGGCAGCTTATCAAAATCACAATTGAGCGGAAGAATATTTCGCGATTTAAACTGTTTATTAGAAATTAGTAGAATTATAAAAGTCAAAAGTATTCTTCATTTCTTAGTGAGCGTGACTAAAGCGTCCATGACATAACAATCTTACATGCATACTACTACTACTATTTTTCGATTAAAACCAGAAGGAGATAATTGAGGTAAAAGATGACTATAATTCCCGTGGAATTTCTCTCAGGCTGCGATCCGATTCACGCATACAACATTGTAAGCGCTGTTCCATCTTTCTTTGGCACGCAATGAGCAAAGGTAGAACGACGCTTACAGCGCCATAAACGTGAATCGGACCGCAGCATCAGTGTGCAATCAGAGTTTCGGCCTTTTGCATCACAGAGATGGCCGTCTCACGTTTCAGGAATACTTCTAAAATCGCGCGTGTAATCGAACAAGGTGCGAACCTCGAATCGCTCGAACACTCCTCCGCCTCCGGAAATCCGAAGTGAAGAACGAATTCGGCGTGTCGTGCGCGATTTCAAGAAACGCGCCTCCGGCCGGCCGGCATTTAATTGCGCATCGGCGAAAGTGGATGCACCGGCGGCGCGTCGTAAGGACAGCTGCTGCGGCTGCTGCGAAACTCTCACCGCGAAACCATCGAGAATCCCGGAGTTCGGGACACGCGCGCTTTCCACGTGCACGCGGCGCGGTATGCAGAGCCGCTCCACAAAGTGGCTGAACGCGTAATCACGCGAGCCGAGTATCTCTCCGCGTAATTTCATCGCCCCGAATGCGGTCGAGGCGAGTGACCGCCGTTCGGCCGGTCTTGTCACGATTATTTCATTTTCTACGTTTCTTTACTACTCAATAACTTACGCGTTTTGCGTCGACAATCGATGCGGACGACAATTAATCATTCGGTCCGGTCGGCCCAACGTAAACAAATGAGTACGCCGCATGGAAATATCCACGCCGAAAAAGGGTCGCATTAATGCCGGCCTGTGTACGTTGTACGTGCACGCGGAATCGGCCCCGTCCTTATCCGCGCACGGCGGCCCAATTAGTTACAGTCAACGGCGTGGCGAGAAGCGGATGAAAAACTTCCCCCCGAGCAACTTCCTATAATACAACCTCGCCGCTCCTCTCCGGAAATTCCGGAAATAATAGATGCGACTGGCGTTATGAATCTTATTTACCGCGGCATTCTCTACTATCTCTACTTCCCTCTCTCTCTCTCTCTGTTTCTCTCGCTCTACAATTCGTTCGAAGTCGGGAGACTCGGGACTACGACCGCGTCTATTTCGGAGGACGGCTTTACGAAGCTCAAGGGGCCTGAGAGAAACATAATTTATATTATTCGTAAAAAGACTAGGCGCGCGATCGAAGCTGCAGATAAAGATTCAGCGCGAAGCCACACCGAGTCCGGATTTAGCTCAGTTTTTGCTGCGGATTGTACTCCGACATTTTTTTCGCCATACGATATTTTCCCGCGATATTTTTCACCGCGCGCGCGAACCAGACGATAAATTTTTAACGATATCCTCCTCCGCAACGATGTAGCCGCAATTTTTATTCAATTATTTCTCCTTCCTCACTTGCCGATGTGCTCTCTCGGCGAGACTCTTAGCTGAGAGAGGGACTCTCTCTCTCCTTCCCTCCGATTAACTTCGCCACGTAGCGCAGCAAGAATTTCCAGCAATAACGCGAAAACGGCCAACTGGAACTGTATGAAAAGCACATGCGCGCGTGAACACCTCGGAATGCACGGACGAGAACGAGCGTGCGATCGCGCAATCAGCGTTAGGGCCTCGTCGCGAGCTCCCCGTTAGTGTCTAGGCAGGCCAACCTTTACCGAGCGATATGAATATTCCCAAGTCGTCGTATAACCGTCCTTCTTCCTGCGAGATTACACTTGAAATTCTCCTCACGGTCGCGGTTACCGCGCCTATCCCCCTCCCCTTCCGAAGGTGACTCTTTATACCGGCTGCGATTAATTAAAATCTTATATCAAGCGGTCTCCCGTTGTTTACAATTTACGGCATACCGACCAGCGTTTCTTAATAACGAGCGGATCTTGATGATACGACAGTGTCGTCGTGAAGAGTGCTCGATGTTCGACTTCTTCTAACGGGATAATATCTGAGAGAGACTTTAATCCTCGCGTAGGGAGAATAGCTACCCGAGTCGACATTTTAGTTCTACTTTGACCCTGTAACTCCCGTCGAACTTGAAACAGCAATGAGGAATCTCGAGACGATAAACAAGCTATTTCTACTTTGGTAATTCAAGCGACTATTCATTGCTGTTTTCCCCACGAGTCTCAAAGAAAGACTCATTTTCAGAATTATTTAATATCCAATTATCCCAATTTCCCATATTTAATCTTAATGCCCTTAATTTCGATCGGCGATGTGTTAATCAGAGAACTTACTCAGTTGCAAATAGAGTATGTGTGTGTGTGACAAATATTAAATAATGTAATAAGGATTAATGTATATGTAAACGGATACAAGTAAACGAACTTTTATTCTCATCTTCCTTTCTTTTCTTCTGACGTTGGAGGTCTCGATGGAATTTGAGGCTCTTAAAAGAGCTGATAAGGAAAGAGATGCGAAGGCAAAGATAACAGTTACGTGTCTAATAATGCTGTGTGTTCTCACGAGTAGATATTTAACTTTGAAATCTATACGGTGACAAAGCTAAACAAAAATAAAAAGGAAGTTTTGACAAATGTTAATAAAAAATTTTAATAAGATCGCACTCGCGACCCAAAGCATTATTAAACATAAAATTCAACGCTCTATATCGATTCTGAGGCCGATATTCACAGCCGCATATCATTTAGATCTTTGACAGTATAATCAAGTATAAGTTCGTATCTATGGAAAGTTGTTCGACTTTATTATTTATGGATCAACGCGTTTCTTGCAACAAGGTAGAGATACAAGCTAATAAATAGCCAGAAATTAATGAGACTGAAATTATCTGTCAAACGATTGCGAACTATAAACGCCAGCCTGTATTTCGACTCGGATTAAAAACGAAAGTCTCCTGTATGGTAAACAACTTGACATACCTCGGAAATATGCGATGTATCACTGCCCGACGCCTTACGCCCTCCGTCTCGGCATCTCGACATAGCATACAGGTCGTGACACTGTCACTCGCTTAGATACGACTCGATCGAAGATACACGTGTCGAATAACGCGATTCCGACGAAAATCTGATTAAGTGTTTCAAAAGAGCCGATGAAAAATTTTAATCACGCGCGGGAAAAGATAAATAACATACCGATACGCGTAAGTCGCAAGTATACGTGTCGCACGTTGACGTGAAATGTAATGAACACTCAGAAAAGTATCGCGGCGCGCGAAGGTATGCACGACCGCCTTGAAAGTCCGGAATGTTTCGATTGTTGTGATCACTCGACGTTCGGCGACGAGCGACGACAGTTGGCGACTGATGGGAGGAGATAACTTTACCTTTCTTTTTTCTTACCAATTATTTTGGTACTCTCGCGCGTCGCATACCGTTTCCCGCGGCCAAGTGTTACGTTACATTTTACGCAAAATATTCCGTCGGTTTTCGAAACGTTTAATTGGACTCGCGGCGACAACGCGTTAATTAATACGTGTTTTTTCCTCCCCCCCCCCCCCCCNGAATCGTGTAAGTGTCAGTGCCACAAACTAATATCTGGGATGCCATGATAGAATAGCCAAGAGCAGGTTGCTGGATTGAAAGCCAGGATGGAGGATGTAGGACGCGATCGCGCAGCAATCGTGTATTTCTAGATGCGGTACGCCAGTGTCATGTAACGTTAATAAATAATACATGTGTATTTCATAGATATATTTACTTCCAACACCAATGAAAAATTAATAAGAAAGAAATTACGAATAATTTGTTATATTTTACTTATATACTCTTATATACTTACGTATATTAAGATAATCGAGCGTTGAACAATTTTCAAGTCCTTTTTAACTCAACATGGAGAAGATGGCATCAAGTAACTATTTACTGCATCGAGATAGGATAATGCAGCCTGTCGTAGTATCCCCAAATTCGACGGAATTTGTAGGATTAATGTGGAATCAAAATTTCGACTCGGGTACGCACGAGCGGCGGCTCCAAGAAATATGTACTGAAATAAATTTACCGAATGTGCAGTAGGTAGAAGAACACGCATTACGGTCTGGCAAGAAGGCCGGCAGAAGCCGGGGGATCGTTGGCACGAATCACACGAAGAAATTTCACGGCACTTGCCACGTGAATTTATTAGCGTCTAACCATCAGCCACCATAAACGACGTCTCCCGACGAGAGTTATATTATCCTCCTCGCGGTAATCTCTCGTATCCAGCGTCCTGCGAATTGTCGTCCTTTTCCGCAACAGATACTTCATTCTTCGTGATTAGCCGCGGAAGACGCGGCTGATACCCCGTACCGAAGATAAAATGATTAAGCGCGGTGCTCGACATTTAACCCGCGGCGCATCATCGCGAATTAATCATCTCACGACCGCTTAATCCGACGTTGATTTTGCACTTCGAAGAATCCGCGCCGTACGACGGAGCGATTATAGGAAATGTTTCTTGCGAGCGGCTCCGAAGATTTTCCGACACCACCTGGCGAATTTCACGGATCCGTGTTCGAAATGTCGCAACGTAACGCACGTAACGCTGCAAGATAGAAATAATACGCTGATGATGATACGCTAAAATAACTGCGAGTGCAAGTAAAATTTGGATAATTTACGACTAGCGAATGGGCAGCTCGAAGAGCGACGAAGACGAAACACGTCTCAAAGATCTTATTAAAGATAAAATTTTTACGACAACTCTCCGTGCGTTCGTCACAAAAGCCTCGACAGAAATGCCTAGTAAAAACTGTACGACGGATTTGGTCTCTCTCTCTCTCTTTCTCTCTCTCGCTCACATGAGCGATGCTCAGCTCTCCCTTGCCGAGGGAACGTTCTTGTTTGCTGATGATGTCGTCTCCACGATAAAGCTCCTTTGTCGTATCGCGCGATCTGCCCGCGATGGCGACGCCGAAACATTTACAACGAGACGAACGCGTCGCGAGGGAAAAAATCCCGCCGTGCCGTCGATAAAGTACGCGGCGGACGACACAAGGGAAGATCAAGGAGATCTCTCTCTTCCCCTCTCTCTTTCTCTCGCTCTTTCTCGTGGGACGAGGAGCTACGCGCGAATGGCTTTAAAGGAAATTTACTTTCGCAGCGACTGAAAGCAATTATAGCGTGGAATTTCATAAACCCGTCAAGTAAAAATACTCGCCGCCGCGTCCTGACGGAACGGATAAAAAGAATCTCGCGATAATTCCGCATCTCTAAGAAATCAGGGAGGAGGACGAAGGAGAGGAACAAGCGAGAAGAGAGGAGCGACAACGGGTGATGAAGAGGGGAGAGATGAGGGTAGGTTAAGAAGAAAGGTTCGCTTCGCGAGGAACACGCGTACATTTGTTTTAATTTTCCGCGCGACGAATCCCCCAAGCGACGTAGATTATCCTAACGCACCGCGCGGACACGGCGAACGACACGGAGGAGGTCTCTTTTGGGAGATTTGGGGTTGCGATTACCGTCCTTCGTCCCCCGGGGGCTGCGAGGTCACGTATACGGCCGCCACACGTAAGGGGGCGAACGCTCCGCCCGTCCTCGCGAAAGCGTTTCCGGAATCGCGCGAGCCTCGAACCGCGAAATCAGGCACGCACCGCCCGGAATCGTAATTAACATTCCCGGCCATTAGCGCGACCAGTGTCCATCGGCACGATCAATCGTCGCCGACGAGCAATAAAGGTAACGACGCACGCCGTCCGGCGAACGCACGGCCTCGGAGAGATCGTCGTGAGGGTTTCGATCTCGCGTGCGATATCGTCGCGATAAATTTCGGAGCTTCGTTCCTTTTTCCTCGCACCACGCGAGGCTACTCTCGCGTGAGCGGCAAACGCGGCTATCCGGTTCCCCGTTTCGACATTTTGAGGTGCGATGACGGTGCGCATCGAGATCGGAAATCCAATTTCCAAAAATGGAAATTGCGCAAGGAGGCAACCCGAGTCCGACATTTTTATGCTAATTCGACGCTCCTAAGGATAATTTATGCCTATCCAGATGCACTTATTAACCTGTCTTTGAACCTTTAGTTCCACAGAATTAAATTTAATACTAGCTTGATACAACTCGATAACGGAAATTTAAACATCATCAGAGTCCAAGTAAGAATAAATTATATTGTTAAAATTGTATAAAATCAAGCCTATTTTGCTATCTTAGATTCTACACGGAAGAAATATTGTAATAAAACTTATTGTAAAAATTTGTAATGCTGGAATATACCGGAATCATTACCGAAATTACTACATGTGTTGTAATCTATCGTGACATACATGCGTTCGCATCACTAAACATTACAACGCACATTATTAATTTCGATAATAATTCTGGTATATTCCAGCGTTATGAATTTTCACTAAAATATTTTCTCCATGTACTGTGTTGTAACGTTTAACGTAACGGACCAAAATTTCGACTGGAGAAGTAGTAAATTGTCAAATAAGATAAGTGAAAAGAGAACCGTTAGTGCGTCGCGTTGCATCACGATTCCCTCGTTCCAGCAGAGAATCAAGCGTGTCGTAAACATTCGCGCGAATACCGAGCAAAAAAGCGGCGATTCCGCAGCCGGAGGACATTTTTCGCGCTGGACGCGCGATCGTTCATTTTGTTGGAATTCCCAAGACGTCGGGAGTAGAGTAGGTGATGTTGCGGCAACAACGGGAGGACGGCGAGAAGTTTGGGACGTACATGAAATTTTGTAGTCACAACGGATACATCTTCGTGGCGAGCGAATAAGGTCGGATTAAAACCAGCACGTCGCGTCGGCCGGAATATCACGCCGAAATCACGCCTATCTCTTTTATTTCGTTCTCTCTGCTCCGCTCTCGCCGCACTTCGTATCTCTTTTTGCTCAGCCTTTAAAAATCGTTCCGCGGATGAAAAAAATCCCGCCATTGCGCCGGTAAATCCACTCGAATATCCGCCCACATACACACACACATACGCGAGCGAGCGTACACGATATACGTGGACTCGTCTGTAATTTCGAGGTTTTGCGCGAGCAACTGCGAGCCGAGTTAAAATTTGTCGGCCGGAGATCAATGTCTCTCGTATTCTTATCTACGTGCTTTTTCGACGAAGGTTTCGACGCAAATCATACGATGACGAGTACGTTTTCATACTCGGACAAACGTCGAGGATACAACTAGCTCTCTCCCTCTCTCTCTCTCTCTCTCTTCCGCATCGCGAGATACAAATTTTTAGGCTTGTTCTCGAGTAACGAAAAAATCCTAATTTAATATCGTCGCGCCATACACGAGTGCGCGCGCACGCACGTATAATTATACAAAGCGTGATACAATATAGTTTATAATTATAAAAGCGTAAATTAGAGATAATTTGAAACTTCGACGCTATTTTACAACGCTGCGCTTCGCCGCGGGAAAAAAACGTATCCCCCTCTCTTCCTGTGCGAGCTTATGGTACATATAAATTATATGATTACGATGGAATCATGATACTAGGGAAATACGTAACTTTTATAGCATTTGAATGAAAGTTATTAGAACTCGTAGACGTTATTAAAGTTAAACTTACGTAAATATGAGCACCGTCGCGCGTGCGGGCCGCAGCGAAACCAATGTAAATGTAGTTCGTGGATTCGCACACTAACACCGCCTAAAACGATGTTCGAACACGTTAATGGTAAATTAACGCAGTCGTTATAGAACGTAAAATAGCTCTGAAAAATTCAGGTGAAATCAAACTACTTTCTCGGGATACACAGCCGGGTTTTCGCGAATTAACAATTCATCATTTCAACTCCGATCCTGTTAAATAAGAGTAAAAGTCGATATTTTGGAAAAAAAGGGTAAAATTGTAAACTAATTAAAATCTATCTTAATAATTAATTCATGTCGCCCGCACTTTGTTTCAACACGCAAATGGACTCGTGTGCGTAGCGATGCATTTTATTATCTTTAATATCACCGTTTCGTTATTATTATTATTATTATTATTATTTGTTGTTGTTGTTACATTGTAATATTCGATGCAGCTTCATTTTTACATTTTGCAAGCCGGTTTCCTGCGCGAGTTTTCCACTCTCCGTTGAGCCCGAACTCCAAATAAGCATTTCGAGGGATCGGCGTCGCTTTTTTAAGACGCCGTTACGCGTGAACAACGGCGAAATGATTTCACCGGGAGACACGAGGTCCGAGATCGCGCGCGCGCGATCGACGTAATTTGCAACGAGCGAAATGTCGGTCGAAAAATATTCCCGAATGAGAGTCACTGGCTGCGCTCGGCTCGCTCGAGGTAGGAGGCAAGGGAGGCGTAGGGGGAAGCAGGGGGTGCCGTGGGGTTGGAGATGGAGCGAGGGGGTGAGGTGGGAGGAGGCGGCAGGGGTTGGTGCCAGGGTAGGTTTTGATCAATATCTCGCCCCAACCCCACACCACACCACTACCCTTCGTGGCGGTACACCATGCCCCCACCAGAACCCCATCACCCGACCACCATGAATAACCAAGACCATATAGCGGCCTGCAGATTAAATACATCGTGGTACCATACGATCAAACCACCTCCTCCTCCTCCTCCCCGAGCCTCTCTCCCACCCCTTACGTCCTTTCCCTCCGCACTCCATCCACCCACCTCTTTCCACCAACCTGCAACCCTCCTCTTTAACAGCCACCACCGCTTTCAACGTCGTCGACCATCGTGTTCCCGTAAGAACGACTGATTTGCCGCACCACCGACCTGAAAGGGGTAGACGGAGAAGAGAAAGAGCGAGCGAGCGAGAGAAAGAGAGACAAGAGAGACAGAGGGAGGAACCGGAGGGGGGGGCGGAGGAGGTGGGTGTGGGTGCCGCGGTGTAACCTGGACGTTCGTGTGTGCACCGAAAACCCCCTTTTCCTCCGCATTCCGATCTCACGTTTTCCCGCGAGACCTCCTCGTACAAGCGTACAAGGACAACGTCCCTCCGGGGAGCGTTTTGCAACACCGCCGATCGTGAACGAATCCTTTGCCGCTGTGTGGCGAGGACGGTAGAGGAAAGGAGAAGAAGAAAAAAAAAGGAGAGGAAGAGAAAATAAAAGGCGGGAGAGAAAGAGAGAGATGGAGGGTACGCGCCGAGGCGCGTGATTACCTCGCCACAGAGAAGGCGATACTACGCGCGGCCGCTTCTTATCGACGCGTCGATCCTGGATAGAAATAGAATTTGACCGATCGTTGCCGAGGCCATTTATTTAACGTGCTCTTCCGGGAAAGAAGCCGGGGATGCGGCTTGAGGAAGCCGCCGGTATAATTTTTGGCGAAGCCTCGAGACGCCGAACGCGCGTGGGAATAATTTCCCCCCGTCGAATACAACGACCGGGGAAAGCCAAGCACGAAGTACATTTCTTTCACGCGCGTCCGTGCGTGTACGCGTGTGCAGTATCGAAAATTGAAGCCATAATACCTAATGAACAGCGGCATCTGAAAATAGTCGGTTATGCGCGTCGGGTCGGCGACTCGACAGTTCGCTATTAGGCGCTAATTTAGTTGTAAGCCGCGCGCGCGCAGGGTTGCGAGGAATGAAAGGGCTCCCTAAGGGACGATACTGGTTCTGCCGAAGGATCGCTACATCGCAGCTTCTTTGAGGTCCCAATCGAGGCGAGCGGGAAACCGAGCGTGGTCTCGATTTGGCTTTCTCCAGCTTCCTGCAACTTTTTCGCGTTATCGACGGTCTCGGACGGGTTATCGATTTAATGCTTTTCCGCGTCGTCCGTACCGTGAGTATCGCTCAAAGCGAAGTAGTTTTTTTCTCGCATGTGCGCGACACGGTAAGTGAATTTAAGCGTGTGTTAGTATCGACAATGACACTTGGCAGTAAATTCCTCGAAATAAACGGTGCCGATTTGTCAAAAACGACGATCTTAGCGCGATATCGAAGACAGGAGAAGCTGAAACTACCGTCCCTTCAGTCTCTCACTCGAAACGCGAGGCGCGGAGTGAAGATTCCCAAGGAAGATGAAATATCGCGATTGAATACGTTACTAATGCGTTACTAACGAACCAATCTATTCGCGCGGCATAAATCCTCCGCGATATTTACCTAAAATACGATCGGTTCGACTTACTATTAAAACCGCAAAGCCGTCGAGCGCGAGCGATTTTTGTTTTTTGTTTTTTCCCCGTTCGCGGATTTAAAAACAATCTCCGCGCGCCGCGCCTAGCCGGGCCGTTCGCGCGAGCCGCGGGGCACTTTTATCGCGCAGCAAAAATATGCTACACGAGGCAAACAGAATTTTCCGCCATAGAAACGGACGGATGGAAAACACGAATGTTATGCTAAGCCGGGGAAAATGTACGCGCGTGAACGTATTTACGGCGTTGCTGCCGGACGACGACGCCGCCGTTCTGTCTCGTTTCCAAAACCGCGCCGAGAGCGCCGATCGAACCGACGCGCGTTTCGAGCTCTCCCGAGCCAAAGGATTCCGTCTCTACTCCTCGTATTTAGCTAACGACCGTCCGCCTATTTATTCGCAATCAAATCGAAGCCGACGATAACGGTTATCGAAACACTAACGTGACCTCGTAACCGAGTCGTCGTCGTCGTGCTCGTTGGAACGAGATCTAAAAGGGACGACGTTCGCGGCGTATCGCCGATGAGAGCGATTGAGATTCGTGTTATCTGAATTACTCCGAGTACACGTGTCGGAATGTTGTTTAATAAGCGACGTCCCCCCTCTCACCTGGCAGGAACTCATCGCTTATCGTTAGCTCTCACGCGATACCACCGGCTCACGGATCGAACGCGCTCCGCGCGCCGATCTAAACGCTTCCTAATAAGAGCCACTCTCCGCCCGCATTTTTCCTCCCCATCGGTTGGCGCGCCTCACGGAGAGAAAGGGAGTTTCACTGCCGGGCGCCGCGCACCACGACGGTGGGCTCTCGTTTTACCGTTTTACTACTGTGCGCGCGTGTAGTAACGCGTGTAAACCCGAGCGACCTGCCCGCCGTTGCGACGCGTGCTGCCGACGCTCGAAGGCATAAATCAGGTATAAACAATGTGTACTAAGTATTAGCATTTCAATGAGCGGGGACGTTAATTACCGGCCGACGATACGGTTTTTGCCGTCTACCGAACGCGAGCGTTCGCGCGCTATCGACGGCGCGCGGCTCTCCTCTCGTTACCCACGCGACCCGTGGCCGGGCTAAGTGATAACGCCGTTTGTTATCATCCCCGAAACTAATGAAGCGCGCTCTACCCACCCGTCGTTAGCCCCGGTAATCTACTCCCGGTATCGAGGCTGAGTGTCCGAGGAACGTTAGATTGGTTGGAGGAGGAGGAGGAGAACGATGGAAAGTTCGCCGCGAATTTTCACGATCCGAATCGATCGATCGATCATTGGACGAGCAAAATCGTCGAACGCGCGAGGATGACGAGGCGAGGGTAAAATCTGCTTGCCGTAAAAAGCAGATATTACGCCGGCACGGCTAGGCGAATCTAAACAGCGAGCGGTGAAAGATACCTCCGGACGACTCGTGAGCAGTTAACGACCAAGTTTTACCGCCGGCGGACGTTCCCTCCGCATCGGAGGACCGAGTTTTTGTCCGGCGGTTAATAATGTGTAATCTGCTCGGAAAACCGGCGTTAAAAAGCAGCGGCGCGGCGCGTATCTATCGGTCGATAGTGGATCGCGGAGGTGGACATCGACCCTCGGGGATCAGTCGATGATAATCATCATCATTTTTCCGCCCGGCTCGGCCGGTCCAACGATTAAGCGCGAAGTTTGTCGGCGGGCCACGTTCACCCTCCCTCCGGTCACTGTTCGAAATTCTCGACGTCCCGAGCTGCCACCCCTTTGATCGGGCTGACTCGGTTTGTACACGATTATTGGAATACTTCACCCGTACTTGTTCCTGCAAGTATTCGCGATCGACGATGCTGAGGGCGACGGGCGGACGCGTCGAACGAATAATCCGATCGTATCAATTTTGCTTAGGTACGCGCCGAATTTTGCTCTCTCTCTCTCTCTCTCTCTCTCTCTCTCGGTTCCTCTCCGGCGACGCCGTCTGACAATTTCGCAAAAGAGCGGCGAAAGAGAATCGTCCCACTCCTTGCGGGAAACTTGAATTTGACGATTTACTTCGAATCCGGCCATTTCTCCGTAATATTTGCTTCTCCTCTATTATGCATTTTTCGTAAATCGCTGATTCAGAGCAAGAGAGATATTCCATTTGCTAAAATTTATTCCTACACTAACCTAGGTTGTCGCTGTAGAGTTCGTAAAAATCGCCGTAAATCGAGCATTCCCCCGGTTGATTCACTCCAGGTATCTCGAGCATCTAATCGATCGTCCTCGTGAGAGATTCCCTTATCGAAACAACATAAAGAACGATCGTGACCGCGAAATTTGATCGCGCGCGCGCGCGTGATCCCGTGTAACAACTTGGTCACAGTTTCTTCGGCGGTCGCACCGCGCAACTGCTCGAAGAATTACCTTCAATTACCCTGAAAAACACGTTCTCCGGGTAGCTTTTGGTACCGTGCGCGGCGCACGATGCGACGACCATAAGTGATCCATCGCTTTAAGGTTGAGCCCAGGTACGTTGGTTCGCGGCTACGCCGTTGCTACTCAGGATTCCAGTTCTCCCGTCCCCTCACCTCTCCCCCTACACCCTCCTTCCCCCCTGATTCCAGGTCCGAACCCCGCGCCCTCCGGCAACCCCACCCACCTCTGGCTGGAACCTGTTCCGCCCTTCCCCTCTCGCCTCTCCTGTCATTCTCTCACTCTACGCTGCTCTCGCTCTTTTTCCATCTGTCCATCTCTCTCTCGCACTCGTATCTGGCTGCTGCTGCTGCTGCCGCCGCTGCTGCTGCGGCTGCTACCTCGGCTGTATTTCTCTGGCGTGTGCGATTGAAGGAAAGACGAGGACAGAACGAAACAGAGCGAGAGAGAGAGAGAGAGAGAGAGAGAGAGAGAGAGAGAGAGAGAGAGAGAAAGGGGGTGGCAATGCGGGGAAAGGGGTAAAGAGTGAGCAAGAGAGACGAGTATATATGCGAGCATGTGCACATGTATATGCGGCGTGCGATAGAGAATTAGAGAGAGAAAGAGCAAGAGAGGTGTCGAGCAGAAGATAGAGAGAGGGAGATAATGAAGAAGAGACAAGGACGATATACGTAGAGCGCGAAAAAGAGAAAGAAACATCGTGCACGCGCTTCCATTGTTTGAAGCGTGTGTCTCTTCGACGTGTTTCTCTCTCTCTCTCTCTCTCTCTCTTTCCTTCCCGCGTTCCAACCTCCTCGCTGTCCTTTCTGTTTTTCTCTCTCCGCGTCCTACGTCTCGATTTTTTCTCTCGCGCACTTTTATCCCCGCCAACTCGCGACGTCGCTGCAGGTCCTTTTTTCGGGGTCGGTATAATTTTTGCCTACGGCCAGGGGCCCCCAGATGCAACTCTACGAGGCTCCCCGAGAGTGGCTCTCTCGCTATTCATGAGAGAGACGACAAGCACGAACAAGAGAGAGAGGGAGGGAAGGAGAGAAAACGGCGGGAGGAGACGGGCGATAGGTCGGAGGACAGAGGGGAGCAAAACGCGGCACGGAGTGGGAGGATGCAAGGTTACTGGAAGAAGGACGTAACTGGGGCGATGATCCTCCCGAAGTGAGAAACCCCGAGAAGACTCCTCGCGCGCCGCGCGACCTTTCTTGCGAAGGCGCTGCGCTTTTTGTTCACGAGCCAACGTGTCTCTGCTGTCCCTTTCGCCCCTTTGCCCCCCTTCGACTTCCCTGCACCCGACTTCTCCCCTCCATCGCATCACCTCTCTCTCTCTGTCTCTTGCGCTCCACCGGTGCGTCCCCTCGCACTACTCTTTCGTTCTCCCTCGTTTACCCTCCCTCGTCGTTCTCGCCGACGCTACGGGAGAGATTCGACGCTGAGAAGAAACGTTACCAGGACGATGATCTCCAGTAGGATTTTTTCTTCCGGCCCGCGCGCCGCGATCGATCCGCCGACACGAAACGCAACTTTCGTCCTTCGCGGGGTACTGTACTCTCTCTCTCTCTCTCTCTCTCTCTGTTTCTCGTGAGAGAGAACGATCTCTCAAGAAACTTCAACCGAGCCTCGTGCGAGATCGGTCGCACGTCTGTCGGAGCGCGATTGCGCCCTTGCAACTTTTCAAGCCGCTCTCGCGAGGCTCGCGGACTCGGGGCAACCGTCGGTATTGCTCGGTCTCATTCTCGCCGAGAACTTCGCGCGAGTTTCGCGGATCGATCGAACCATACGTGGCCCTTTCCTCAGGCAACGTCGCGATTTTTCGCTAACGCCGACACCTATGGGCCATAAAGCCCGACAACACCGGAACGGAGACGATGGGCACTTTCGGAGACCCCGCGGAAAGGCGAAAGCACGACGGAACCGCGAAACGATCTCAAGCGCGTTCGAACGGAAACGGCGGCGGACGATCGTAACGGGGAACGTCCGACGTCGCTTGTCACGCGTTCCTCTTCGGCGAAAGAGGTTTGACGATAGGACGATAAAACTACAGACACAGACTTCTGTATATTACCAGACTGCTAATACACAGCTGCGAAAAATCTGTACAGAATCATGCTCATGCATCGTATAATATAACATTCACGTCTGATTGGTTGCAGTCATCGACCATATTACATTTATCCACTACCTTTCCTATGCTATTTACATCACGCATGCACACTGAGAAAAATATCCTTATTTTCGGGGACACCAATATTCTTTTTCTCATTTTAACCACAAAAAATAATCAAGAGAACTATTTTTCTAGTAAGTGTGACTATGATGTTGGTGACAATAACCTTATGTGTATGTTGCTGCTGCTATTTTCGTGGCTGAAAAAAGGATATTGCTGTCCCCGAAAATAACGATATTTTTCTCTCAGTGCAATATATGCATTTCGAGGTTCATTTTTTGACACAATATATGAGGAAGTTAGCAATCTAGTAATATATAGAAGTCCGGGGCTCCAGGAGGCGACGCAACGAAAAGGTAATCTTCGGCCGACAATTCGACTCTGCTCGACGGTCGAGTGAATTCTCGCGAATCGCAATCGAAACTCAAGTTATCCCGCTATCTGCGAAATGGTTGCCCGCTGGAATACAAACATCGATCCTGATCTCTCGGGCTCGCGCGCGAGATCCGGATACTCGCAAATAGGAGCAGCGGTAAAAGAGCCGCCGGTCGAGATCCACGATTCCGGGATTCGTCGTGAACAACCCGTCGGGGAGGGCGCGCTGAGTGGGGCGGTGCGGTGCGGAGAACAGCGGGGAGGAATCTCGCGTCTTTACATCTGCGTAGATACATCTTGTAAACCAGTTTTCATGCGCCTCGCTCTCTCCGCGCCGTAGAGACGCGACTGGACTCATCTCATCTCTCGGCCGCGGGACACCACCGAGGCTCGTATTCTGCGTACGTTTATCGCCGAACGAACGCAATCTTCGCGCGCTTCCCGGACGATGAGAACTCCGAAAACACCGGAATCAATACGATGTATTTAACGCAGACATCCCCGATTCTCGTCCGACACGTTGACACCGACAACGATGTCTTCGTATTAACACGGGGGTGGAGGGGGAGGGCAACCCGGCCAGTGGCGCGGACATAATCGTCGTTTTGCGGGAAACACGCGATCGGAACGCACGCGGGAGCAAGGTCCTTCTTCCTCCTCGGGAGAAGTACGTACACGGGGGCCAATAATATCGCAGGATTCAGGGGACGGGGGAGCTTCTCTTTTTCGCGCCGGCTTTCAAACTGGTTTTACATTCGACCAATATTGTCGGCGTGTAAAGCGCTCACCGTTCGCCGTGTGTCGATAAGCTTGTCGCGTATCTTTTGAGCGGGTGCGCTTGTTTGGCGCCAATGGACGTACGCGTCCGAGAGCGCGCCGAAGAGCCGGGCGAGAAACGCGGCGGAGAGCCGCGGTGAAGGGGGGGTGGCAAGCGGACGGAGGGAAGAGGTCTTTCTCCGCAGGATCGTGCGAGAGAGACTCGCGGGATGCGAGGATATCAAGAAGAAGAAGAAGAAGAAGAAGAAGCCGCAGAAGAAGAAGAAGACGATAAGAACAAGAAGAAGAAGAAGAAGACGTCGACGAGGAAGAATACGATAAGAACAAGAAGAAGATGACGACGAAGCAGGGAAGAAGGCAAGGAAGAAGTCGGAGCCAGCGGGTTAAGGGGCCGGGAGAGGAGGGGGGGGAGGGATCGGACAAAATGACCACGCCGGCGTTTTCCCCGGGTTTTTTGCCCCGCTCTCGTCTTCTCGCCCCTCGCCCCTCTGTTTATATCTTCCATCTCTGTCTCGCGATTCTTTTCCCTGTCCTCTCGTCGCCGCTCTCTCGGCGAGCCGCCGTATCTCTCTCTCTCTCTCTCTCTCTCTCTCGGTGCTCAGGACTCGGGATGATCGCGCGGTTACCGGCCGCGAGTCATCGCGGTGACACGGGGATGTCTTCGCGCGAGCGAGACGGCCGATTTACGACGGATAATAAAACGATAACTAGCCGTGGCATTCCGCGGACGCAAAAATCGTACCTGTTGCACGGCCGAGGTGGCCTCCGCCGACATCGTCTTTATATATATATATATATAGTTTTTTTGTTGTTGTTGTTACCCCTATGATACTCCGTCTTTGAGTTGGAAGTAGAGAGAAGAAATCGAACAACGACGAGGCTCGAGTCTTCGTGCGTGAATGTTAAGCACATACTTGTACGCGCATCGTAGGACAAAGCGTGTTTGGAAAGCACGCGAACGCCGGCGAGAAGAGATCCGACGACGGTGCGGAAGGAGTCGCGGGGTGTCAACACGGCGATCGAGTCTCGTTGGACCTGCGCTTCGCGAAACGCGACAACAAATGGAAAAATCCGCGAAACAATCGAATATAATCGCGTGCGGTTGCACCACGCGAATGCGCAAATTTCGTCGAGGAAAAAAGTAAGGGGGGTGGGCACGTACGTACGTACGCACGCACGCACGTCACGCATGCACGAGCTTGCGTTTGTTTCCTTAAATAATAAAGCACCGGCGCATTTTTATGGAAAATGCGAAAATACGAGCAAATATTGCGCTTGTACTCTAATATAAATAACGAGTAAATTTATCTCTACTACATGTATACGCGCGCAATTATTCATAATGTAATTTACATAACAAACTGAGGCGTATAACAAACCTGAAATATATAATAATGTGATTTCGCGTGACGGCTACGAGCGCAGCGAAAACAATTATTGTAGGATTGTCAACGTACTACGTATCCGGTATTCAAATTCTACACTTGCGACCCGGTTAAACATTCTAATTTTATTGTACCGTGCATTGTATCGCGCCTATTGTACCGCTCCATAACAGAAAATGCGTATGCACCATTCATAATACTCAAATACAAACGCATGTTATTTACGGTACGAAAGTCAAAGCCTTACTATTCAAGCCTTCGAATGCAGCAAAGTTCAAACAACCGCGAACGGCTGTAAGCGAAAGTTAATATCGTGACTTACAATCGGACGCTGCATTAAATATTCCCGTTTCTTCCCGACGTACGACGCGAGCTTTTACGAATTCACACTCGTGCTTGCGAGAGGAGAGAGACCTACGGATTAAAGTCTCGCGTTGGAAAAGAAAGGAAAAGAAATGAAATTCATCGTAAATTCGGTAAGCTCGTAGCTCGCGAGCGTCAGCAGCGTTTCGATTGGCCCATCGCGAGTCAGAGGTGTTATCAAAGTAGCCTTGGCGAGCGTGGCGGAACAGAGAGTGCGCGAACGAGCGAGCGAGATAGGCAGACGACGAGCGATAAGACAGAGAGGTAGGCTTTAGTACGTAGGAGACGAGAGTGCATACATTCGCGAATGTATACTTATTTATCGGCGATAAGATACGGCCAGTATGCTCGCGCCCGCGATGCACGAACAGTTAGAGCCGGCGCGCGCGTAACGGAATTGTAACGAAAAGAATCTAATATCGCGGCCGTTATTTGCACAGTTGTGTGTCTAATAACTCGCTAGATGAGAGATAGGGAGGGAGGGAATGCTGCGGAACGCGCGTTTCAACTCTATACCGAGAGAGTTCTTCTGGAATTAACGTCGGGGCGATACAAAATATCCCGGCTAACGCGTGTGCAGGCCGATGTAGTGCTGGCGAACATGGACTCGTTAGACCTTATCTATTCGTATCGATGAAATATCTCCCGTAAAACCGTCGGCAGGTATTAGCTCCTCAGGCTCGAAAATAGACGCGCTTCTTCGCCGGCCGGATAAAACCAGTCATCGATAAAGACGACAACGCAAAGAGAGAGAGAGAGAACGCGTTTTTCTCACGCGCGCGTCATCCCCGAGACACCCCACGGTGTAGCACCGTGTTTCCGTAGGTCATAAGTAAGCGCCATCACGTACGATTAAACGCAACGTAATCGCGAGACACGCGTTCCGACTCATTAACTAACGAGCGACTTACCGCGATCGAACGCCGGCGTTTAGGTTCCCAAAAAGTGCGGGAGGCACTTAACGGCCGGCGAACGATCGCGCGGAAGGGTGTCAGCGGGGCAAGACTGCGAATTAAGCGCCAATGGAGATTGACCCCCTTAACCCATCCCACTTGGCGGATTCACCCCAGGTGCTCGTCACTGTCCGACCCTGAAAACGGGGAGCGGCATCGTAAACCCGCGTTTTACGGTCGCGGGGGAGGGGGTGGCGGGAGGCCGGCCGGTCGGTCGCGCCCCTTCTGGATCCCGCGTGGCCCCGGCGCATCGGCGCGGGATCGCGATTAAACATTAAGAACGACACAGGTTGAATCGGACCCTCTCCCAGGACCTCTTCGCCGTTCCGCCGATTAATCTTCGCTCCTCTCCGCGTGAGCCGGCCTACCTACCTGCCGTCAGTATCCGTAATCTCGAAGGAGTGCAACAAACGGCATAAAGTATCGCGCGCGAGGGGATCGTCGACCTCGCGTACGCGAGCACGCGGGTGCGATCAGCTCTCTTTTCCGCGGGAAGATGCATCTAACGATCGGAATTAATAATAAACCGTACGTGGCTTTCATCTGGCGATTATTATCGGGCCGTGCGCGCACCTATTACGGCTAATCAGGAGGCCGCCGGCTAATAATCGAGAAAACGGGAGCGGCATTCCGCCGATTCTCCCCCCGTTAATGCGCGAGAATCTTTTACGAGCCCGCTGAGATCACCGGGAACGTGGACCGGCCGCTTCCGCGTCGCTCGCGGGTCGTCGCGTTTTCGAGAGAGGCAGCCGTTCCCACGATCGAAAATCATTCGGAACGGTATCGCGACCGCGTTCGCCTCGTTCCGCGTGTAACAAGGCTGAGCGTAAACACGAGACTCCTCTCGACTTTCGGCGATTTCGCCGAGAAGAGGGAAGGAAGCGGGGAAAGCTCGGAAAATGTCCGCGATTACATCGGACGCGTCCTGCCTCGTGGCGCGTCTTCCTTCCTCCTCGGAGGAGCGCAACAAAGTCGTACGATATCCGCGCCCATTCATTCCTTCCTACGCTGTACACACAGGAGCGAGCCGACGGAGAGGGAGGAGGCCGACGAGCGGCAGGCTTCGGGCGGGGAAAAGGAAGGGACGAAGGCTCTCGCGAAAATTACCGCCTCGGCCCTGAAGAGCGCGTCATCCCCTTTAACCGGGGGATTGAATTTTTCCCCGACGCAGAGAGCTCCTGGCACAGGGTGCGCACGACTCCACCGGCCCTCGTAGCCCCCCTTCATCTCTCCCTCTCTCTCTCTCTCTCTCTGTCTCTCTCACTTATCTTTCTCTCGCTGTCGCTCTCGTTCCATCTCTCCCGCGCGCAACCCACACCCGGGTTCCCGGCTGCCTCCGACCCGCGCACCCACCCCTACCTACACCGCCATCCCCCTGCCGCATGCCGCGGACAGTACTTTCGCGGCCGCGACGGAGAGTTGCCCGTAGCAACTGCGCGCCGCGACGGAGGCGCGCGGACGCCACGGCCGCGATGGAATTGACCCGCGCCGCGTTGTACGTGGTTGTAGAAGGCAACAAAAAATGCAAGAGCAAGAGGGTGGGCGTCGGGGAGTGGGAGAAAAAAATAAGAGGAGGATGGGGGGAGGGTGCGAGCTGGAGAAAGACGGGAGGAAAGAGAGCGAGAGAAACGGTGTGTGCAGAGTAACGCTGCCGGGAAAGAGACAAAGAGGGGACAGGCGCGGGAGAGAAACTGGGAGAGTACAGGAGAAAGACGACAGAGAAACGAGAGAAAAAGAGAGAGAGAGAGACGAGAAGGTTGGAAATTTCGCGTATCTTCTATCCGGGGGTATTCGCGTTTAATCCTCGGAACTACGCAAGGAGGAAAGTCCCACGATTAAGGAACGTGGGGGGATACAACCGCGGAACCGTCGTCGTTCGGCTAATAAATTTTTATGGCGCGTCCTTCCATTGCGCACAGGATGAAAAACCTATGTCCTTTTATGCGAGGAGAAACGTTAAATACGCCGGCGATGTATGCGCGGCGACTATTAGGAGGAAAGAGAGAAGTCATGCTTACGCCCCCTCCCCCCCTGTCGAGCCTCGAGAACGGCTAAGGTGTCCTTAACAAGTTCGAGGACGAGTCCTGTGAGAGTTGGTAATTGTAGTTTGCGCGCGTTGACTTGCTTGCTCGCTCGCGCGCGAACCTTCGTTCGGCCGCGAAAGACGGGAAATGTAAATAAGAGCCGCTAAGTATTTTAGAGAAAACGGCTCATTAGCCTTTGACGCGCCGGTTAAGCCGTATTCTAATTTCTCGAGAGCGGAACGAGCAAATTAGATGGTGCGTGTGAGAAAAACGAAAAGACGCGACCACGCGAGAAACGTGGCGTCGGCGACGACGATTCGTCCTAAAGTTACACCCCCGTGCCCACCGCTCGTTTTTCCGTTTCGCATCGCCGTGTAAAATCAGTCGCGACTCTTTTGTAAGTTGCAATCCCCCCCTCTCTCTCTCTCTCTCGATTCGCTTGCTTGCATCGATATTAACCGTGTTCCGCGCGCGCGCAGGTTTCAATGTTTCAGTGGCTTTTAGCGATATCATTCGTCGTATCTTCTCGCGGGTGCATTAGCAATAATTATTACGGCGCCAGCGTAAATCAACGTGAACGAACGATCGTAGTTTACGTTCGACGACTGTGGCAACAATAAACGTCCTTAACACGTATCGTAATGCTCAACCACCAATGTTGGAAAACAAGTTTCCATTATCCGCTCGCATCGTTGCAACTTCATATTTATAAATATCCCGGGATTTTTAATCGCTTTATGAAACTTCCCGTCTCTCTGTCTCTCTCTCTCTCTCTCTCAGCCGCTCTCCATACCTCGATGTTTGCGCCAAGAAAGAACAAACAAGAAGAATCGACGAATAAAGAATTGTAAAGTACAATGACTCCAAAACGCGAACTGCTTTTGTCCCCCTCCCCCCTTCGCGAACGCGGCACAGCCCCGCTGGAAACATTGCTTCGAAAAAGAGCCGGCGAAGGTAAAAAGAGCGAGGACCAGAGCCGCTCGCCAAAGAGATATCCTGAAAATGAGAACGACGTGTTCCCTTTGACGGATCCCCGTGTCGTCCGCGGCGATCAACCGGATTAGCGCCGGATTGTGCGCGGGCGTCCGTAGCGGACGCGCGATGCGGTGCAGCGCGTCGCGACGCGCCGCGGAAGTCGAAGAGGCAGGGAAGATCGAGGGGAAAACAGAGGACCGGGAGGACGATGAGATTCGCCTGTGTATCGGCCGCCCCGTTCGCCACCGCGTTCAATTTTAGTGCCTTTGACGAATTTGGGATCAATCGCACCGCGACGCCAATGCTGATGAAGACCATCACTCGTCGCTACTTTTTAACACTCAGCGTTAGAGACACCGGCGAGCTGAACGTCCGATTGAAAATTTTTGCGAAAATGGAGTACGCTCGCGTACTTCAAACGCGCGTATTCAATCAACGAGATATCACTCGATCGTACTTCCGACGTTTCATTCGCGTCTTTCAGCGCAGATCTTGCCAATGCTCGCGATGTTGGATATTTTCAAATAGAAAAGTTCCGATTAATTCAATTTAGAGACAATGAAAGAGGAAAAAGAAATTAATCTCATAAAAATCTAATCGCCGAAAGCGAATGATTTGTGTTTGGTCAGCGCGAAGTTTTGGCCCTATGTTAAATCCTTAATTCTACAAACATAATAGGAACTAAAATAGGTTGAATTTCAATTCTAATAATATGGTATAACCTCTGCTTTGATCCTGTCTGAAATTTCCGTTTTTGCCGTTCCAGCGTCCGAATAAATTGTTGAAAGTAGCATTAAAATTCAATCTGTAGAATTAAAGGTTCAAGAGAGAAGTTAAAAGGTATCAGTATCGTCAAAGTGGGATTTTATTAATCCATGTACCGTCTAAGTAAGCGCAAACTATCCTTAAGAGCGTCAGGATTTCGACTCCGGGAATCCGGTCTAATTTCCGAGGGTCATTTACCGCTGGCGAATTATCGATATCTCCGCCTTACCGTTGTGGAAACCGTCGTCTCCCAATTCGTCAAATAATCCGTCATGAAAGTTTAATATTCGGCGGGCGCGGGATACCCAGTGTGTATAATCCGACGGCGGCGGCAGCACTCTCTCGGCGGGCTTCGACGTGGCCGGCGCGCGCGGCCTAATCCAGCGGTATATTTTGACACCGGCTTGTGTGCAATCATGCAAAGGAAGCGGAACGAGCCTGAGGAAGAAGCTCCGTTACGCGGAGCTTACGACGAGAGAGAGAGGACAAAATTGGCGCCCTCCCGTCCTGGGACAATCCCGCCCGAGGACACCGGCGCGGTTTACGTAAAAAGAGACGTTACAAGGATGCGCATAAATTGCCGCGCGTATACGCCTCACGACAGGATCTGATAAATATTGTGCCAACGTAAGCGCGCGCGTGCATCTTGTCGTAACACGAATTTCACGCGTGGAGATTTGATCCCTAGATGTCTAATTATATCTTCATCGACGCGCTCTTTTTCCACGCCGGAGGGTCTCTCTCCTGATTAAGGTAAAAGTACCAAACGTGGACGTCCCCGATTGTCCCGGTTTTCAACCACGAATATCCGAACTTTCGACTGTAATATATGTACATACATACATTCTACACGTGCATATATGTTCAATATGTACATCTATTCTATGTTGAAATATTCGTATTTCAGGATCAAAACAATGAGAATGTCCATGTTTAGGAACGTGTCCGGACACGTTTTACCTTACTCCGCGGATAACGTCATCGAGATGCGATGTGGCGCGGTCGGGCGGGCCGAGTAACTCGCTAAGTATCACGTGAAGTCACGTTACCGTAACGTCGAGTCCGACGTGAGATTTTCGCCCGAGTAGGAGAAACGTCCGGTTGGGCGCTACCATCGAAACTCACCTTCCCCTTCCTCGGAGATCGCTTTCCGCACATCGTCGCCGAGGGGTACGAGGAAAAGGCGATCGACGCGCGTGTTACCGATCGGCCGCGAAACACCGACGCGCGATTGTCGTCGTCACGTGGCTGCCGGTTCAGATCGAAATGGAATTTAAAGTGCAGCTTAACGTCAAAGCGCGGCCGATCGCCGGCCGAATTTACGCTCTCGCGTCTCGCTTAAATTCGACTTGGGGACGCAGCGGGGAACCGGTTCCCCGTGGTCGGGACTTCATGAAAATAACGTAATTCTCCGCGCGAGAGCGGAGCGCGCACGGCTCGCGCGCGCCGCCCGATAAAGCGTGCCGCATAATTTATTCGCGAACGATCCGGTCCCCCGGTCTTCGGGGCGAATCTTTCGCGCTCGGCCATCGAACGGGGGATAACGAGCGGATTACGCCGGGTATCTCTCTTCTCGAAACGAAACGGAGTACCTCTCCTCCTCTCTCTGCTCTCTTCGCGATTCGGAACGCGGCAAACGCATGCCGGGCATACGCGAGCGCGAAGGAGCGAGCGCGTACACGCGCTTTTGCGCGCGAGACACGCGGGAGAGGAGCACGTGCACCGTGCGCTCTGCACCGCGATGCGGTAACGTATGCGCGGCTACGCGTGCATATAGATATGTATATACACGTACATATGTACACCCGCGTACGTACATAAGTGCAACGACGCATCGTATGCGCGCACACGGCCCGTGTCCGCGCGTATATGCCGGCGAATGGCACATAGAGCTAGGCATGTACCATCCAGTACATGGCCGACTATGTGCACACCGGCTATCTACATATTTGCCCGCACACCCGAGTATTTACACGGATGTACGTACGCGTGTGTGCACCCGCGCGAACGCGCCTATGTATGTACATTGCACGTATATACATACGAAGAGATAGAGAGAACGAGAGAGGAAGAATGAGAGGAGGATGAGAGAGAGAGCCCAGGGTCGAATGATCAGCCATAAACTGAATCAGCGGGGATAGTATTGTCCTGCGCTTCCCCTCTGGCCGCTGCACTCCGTCTCGCTGCCCTCGCGGGGTCTCAACCACCCCATGATTCCACCTCGTCCGTAGACGCGCGACTCGACGGGAGAAGGGCGGAAGAAGGAAAATAGGGGGGGGGGGGGGNGGGGGGGGAGAGAGAGATAAACGAAGAGAGGGAGAGATGACGCCATGAAACTATCGTGTAGTACACGTCGTTGTCGCTGGAACTTCGTTATATTTAGAGCAAGATTCTCCCAGACTGCGCGCGCGAGTTTAAATGGTTCCTACGACCCTTGACCGACATTATTCCTCGGTAAAATAAGGATCTCCCATGGCGTATCAGCCGCATCGGAATGGAATACAATCGCGTGCGCGGTTTTCCCTACCGCGATATACGTATGTGCGTGCGATATTTGCCAAGGAAAAGAGCATTTTATCCTCAAGACTCGTGATAAAGTCGACGATTTGCCACGAGGGTCCACCGGCGCGGCTAAATTCCGAAAAAATTCCGCAAGCAACGGCATCGACTCATGAACTCTCCAGCGTGTACAGCGCGCGCGCGCGCGCGCAAGGTACGCGAGATACATAAATCGCCCTCGAGGTCTGCCCGTCGCGGTTGAAGCACGGTGTGTCAAAATGTTCGCCGAACTTTTCAGCCGGCGAATGATTTTAATGGAACGCACTGTTCCAATCTCGATCGAGAACAGCTCCTCCCTCCACCGCCGCTACCACCGTCGTCATCCGCCTCGTTTCGTCGCGCGACATCGGAACGCGCGTACGTACGCGTGACTGTGCGTGGGTGTATGTACATTATATATGTACACGTAAAGATGCGATATTTCAGATAGGAAACGTCGCGGTTAAACTAGGCTCGGAGCGTGCGCGCGTGACGATCGACATCTTCGCCCACGAGCGCATTAATTTCGCGCTCTTCCCTCGTCCAACCTTCCGGCGCTTTCGATGCCGCCGTCGCGAGAACGCGCGAAATTATCTCGCAATAGCCCCGGCATAGTTGGGCGAGGAAGGTGTCGGCCGCCGAAACTTGGACCGCGGAATCGTCCGAGCATCGAAATTATGCGTTGATCTTGCGCGCGCGGGAATTCCTCGCGAAAATCATTCAACTCCGGTAATTTTCCCAGAAATATGCGCGACACCGGCGCGAAAGTCGGCCAACGCGCCACGTCGAACGTACGACAGCGCCAACCTCCTTTACGGCTGTAAAAAGTACGGCGTATGTATACAAAATTATACATATATATAAAACTTTTTATATATATTTTATATATATATATACATATAAAGTTTATAAGCCTCGAGTCGGGTCGTGTAATACAGCAACACGCCGATGCGCGTAAGCAGGTAAGCCTCTCTCTCGGTGGGTAATCCGTCTCACGCTCGTGTTACACGTTCGTTAGGGGGGAATATCGGCGAAATGTTCGATTAATCAATTTCGCCGCTCCATGACGGATTACGAACGTGCGCGCGAGGCTCTCGTCTCACAGCCGGGACAGGCGGCGGTGACTTGTTGAGAGTACTTTGTCGATGTCTCACCGGGAGACCGCGGGGACACGCGCGCCTAAGCCCCGGCCGACGAGTGTGAACCGGGCTTAAATCGATCATCGTGAGCAGGAGCGGCTCAAGAAACACGCCCGGTGCATAGCCGGAGGGCCGGTAAGCAACAGCGGCGGCAGTCGCGGTGGCATGCAACAGGCCACTAGCTTCGCAGAAGGAGAGGCAGCGCGCCTCTCCTCCTCGAATCAAAGGCACTTATACGACGGGTAGTGCTTACGCGCGCGGGCTGCTCCTTTCGTCCTGGATAAAAACATTCCATTCATCACGGGCACATCGCGGAAGCCAATTACCGTGCCGCTCTGTTTCTTAATTAGAACCGGTCGCGGCGCAAAGTGTAACCCCGAGCGAGTGAGCGAGCGAACGAGTCGCTCCAATTTACGGGAAAGCAACGGCGAAAGCTCTCTCTCTCGCCGAACGGTTTCGTAGGTCTCATTCAGTTCCGCGAAGCAAAAGTGAAAGCGCCAGCGCGTCTCATTGAGACATGGTCGATTACTCGGGAATTAATATCCGACCGCATCGATCGTACGAAACGAGAACGATCGACGACGGAGCACCGTGACTCGAGAGCGAACGACCGAACTTCTTGCGCTCTCCCGCGAATTAACGTTCCCCTCTTCCTCTCCCCTCTCCTGCTCTATTCTATGTTATTTCCATCTCGGTCGACGGTATGTATGCATGCTTGTTTCAGCTTTAATTAACATGGAAAATTTCTTCCGATCTAATTGGGACCCGGTCCGGTTTCCCGAAATAATAATTATCGGTTCTAATTGGGGGATCTGTATAAGTTATGGTTAGAAGTGTGGTGTTTCAAACATATGATTCTAAATGGGAAACATAAACAGATCCTATTTGGACACTCCAACGTTTCCCCCCGGGATTTCCATTTTACACTACGATTGAACAAAATGTACAAAACGCTCTGACTATTTGCACTTTTCAACGCACGCATACGCTATACGTGCGTTATTCGGCATATTACCATGAAAAATGTAACTTTGTTTATTAACCTCCTAATCTGACATTTGGTGAAACTATCAATGACAGCGCGAAACAAACTGCGGTCCATCGCTAAACAACACCGCGGAAAAAGGGCTTCATTCCATATTTAGGATAAGAATGAGACTCCCAATTGGTATAACAGTGAGATAACCCGTTTTTAGGCAACTTTGGGTATTCCTATCAGCATCTACGCTGCACCTGGGAAAATCTGGGAAAATTCCTACGCGGCTTGTCCTGCAATTGAATTCGGCAAAAAGGGAGAGAGATACATCGGCGATTCGGTGCTTCCAGGTTTATCATAATCTCGTGCCGAAAGTACTTTCGATACATATTTAATTGAGACGCCAATTAAGCCGTACTCGCCGTCGTCGGGAGGGGAAGCGAGTTTTTCGCAATTGCGAAGCACAACATCCGCGGCATTTCGCAAAGGGGAGCCTTAATGTAATAACGTGCAATGCATTCGCGAGACTCGCGTAGGCAAAAGAGGTCCGATGCAGCGGGAAGGCCGGCCGGCCTTTTCATCGGCATCGCGCGTAATTGCGAAGACTAACTAAGTTACCGCTTCGCAGTAATGATAACGAGGATGTCACAACCTCCTAATTTGGGTGCACGTCGATTGACCGTATCAACGTTACATACGACATCCGATAATATCGGCCGAGGAAGCGGGACGGCGGACGATGATATATCGAGGAGAAGCGATTCGGCAAAAATGCGGCGCGCCCAGCCAATAATCCGACTAATTATCTCCGGAGCCGCGCGATTTCTAATAATAAATTAACGGGCGCCTCGCACCGGCGAGACGCGTATCTACCTGCGCCGTAGGAATCATTAAGCGCGGCCGTATGTGCATTAGAAGATCAAAGAGCGACGCATCGGCAAGTGACATTCGACGTGCACGCGCGACGATAAAAACGTACGAAGTATCGACGCGTACAGCGTCAATCAAAGACACGCGCGCGCAACACCGGAGGATTGTTACCGTGCGAAGCGTAACTTTGCGATTCGACGAGCGCGGGTAGAAATTTACTTCGGGGCTGAAATTATGCATGGGCGGAGAGTGGGGGCCGATTAAGCGGTTGCATAAAACGATGAACGAGAGCGGGACAGTCGCGCGCGCGGCGCCTTTCGCGAAGCGAACTAAGCGCGACTTCGTCGTGTAACTCGCCGAGAACTGCGCGCGGCTACACCCACTTCTTAGCCAATAGATTCGCCGCCGAGATAGGTATCTCTCGTGATACACACGAGCGAGCGAGTCCTCAGGGAAAGGATCGCGCGAGAAAAGATACACGGCGAGAAGATACCATTTCCACGGAAACGCCCTCGTCAAGGTCGCGCCGGGGAGGTGAATGAGGAGGAGGTTTTCTCAGGCGATATTACCGCACGTTATTAAGTCACATTGTTTCCCCGAGGATGTTGCTCGCATCGCGCCGCTCGCCGGCTAACAAGGCGAACTCCTCCCCCCCCCCTGCCGTGATAAAATCAAAAACGAAACCGTCCCCTGGCTCCCGAAGACTCCGCGGATCGAGAAGCCAACCTGAGAACTCAATCCCGCTGCTGTCCGCTCACGTTCGCCCGAGTAAGTTCGTCCCGTGTATTCCGCGTCCGGCGTGAAAGGTCAATCGGATCGTTATAAAATTTCTATTCTCGCGAGCCACCGCTAAAATAGAAAGCGACGCGGGCACGATATTTACTCGGGGAATAAGGAAAAAATATGGAAGGCAAAGAAAGGCGGCGCCGCTTTCAGCGGTATTACACGGCGAAAGTGTCGCAATGACGGGGCTGGGAACGGTCGACTTCCGGAAAGTTCAAGGGAGCAATCTCGGAATTTCGACGGCGATCGCACGCGCCGAGAACTGGAATAGAACAACTCGCGCGAGCGATCTCCTTGAACTCTCCCGACGGTAGAGACTGCTCGCTTGAGAAACCTCGTCCCAATCGACGGCAAGAAATAGAGACATATTCGATGAATAATTAACGCGAACCAACTTGTGCAACAACACACGACACTGCGCGCGGCATTATGTAACGTCGGTAAAGTCAATCCTCGACCAAGGCCGTTGTTTTCCGCGTTCATCGCCGCCAACGACACGCGCACTACCGGCCCAAGTGCGTTAAATGAGAAAGAGAGAGGAAGCATCGTAACCTCATACTTGATTACAGACGCGTGAGGGAGAGAGAGAAACGAGATAAGAAGAGGAAGGAAAAAGAAGGAAGAAATCGGGATTCTTATCATGTCGGTAAAGGTTTTAAGCTCGAAAATCGTAAGACCGAAAACACGGTCGCGATTCGCGTTTCTCCGGAAAGTGTAATAAATTAAATCCACGGAGAACGGCGATCATTAATCCTCGCGCGTACTGGTAAGAAGAGCGAGAAAGGGTGACCGAGAAGTGTTAATGGCATTAGCGGAATGATCAGCGGCGGGATCGCAGTCGTGGGGGCTCGTTTGCCGCGGCAAATATTTATTCGTCGTTGCGGCGGCGTAAAATTGAAAATCTTCATAATGCGGGGCCACCGCGGCGCATACTAAGTCCCGTATTAGCATACATCGCTTAAATCTCGATTCGAGTTTACAGACAGGGCCGTAACACCGTGCGGGGGAATCGCTCGCGGCGACGGCCCGCCATCGGGGCACGCTAACTGCGAGGAAACTATACTTAACCGGTCCTGATGCCGCGATGACAGTCATCGTCGTCGTCCTCGTTATATTAAACGTGAACCTGACGACGCAACGGTATTGTGTGACGGAACATGCAGCGGCGGTACCAGCACGGCGAAGGGAGGCACACAGACGCGACATCGACGACGAGACTTTTTTCCCCGTGTGTTTTTCCGCCGCGCAGTCTTTCGCGAGAATTTCAATGCTACCGTGCACGATCGCCGTATACGTGCATGCGCGCGCGCGCCTGTTACGATCGCGTAATATTTAGGTAGGAGCCGATATCGGTATGGATCAACATCGATTGTTTATCCGTTCGCGGTACAATATTTTCCGCCGAACGTCCAAGTATTTTTACACGACGGTCAAAGTATTTTTACACGTGAGCGCGTATACGTTCGCGAACGTAAGCGATAAACCGCGATATTATGTAACCGCGTATCGCGATGCACGTGGAAAAATTATCGCAAGCGGGAGTCCTCAGATGCAAATGTCTTTTTTAAGCAAGCTCGCGTTGATACGCGCGTAAGAAAAGAAAAGAAAAAAAAAAAACAAGGAAAACGTACGGCTCGTCAAAATTACTCGACAAGTAACACGGTAAATGATTAAACAGCTCGACGAAATAGATGGCGATTGTAACGCTGAGAAACGTAATAACACCGCGACCATTCTCTCATGGTATGAACTTGTGAGAATTATTCGATTCGTCGTTCAAAATCTTCAAACGTCCCATTTGGACACCGCTGTACCCCGACGAGATGTACAGGCTGCTTCTGTCAAAAATGTTAATGCCTTCTAACTCTTGCATATTGGCACTTTCGAGAGAAATACCGGGATCGAGTAATCAGACGCGGGAGAAAGAAACGTCGGAAATCTGGACCAGCGAAAAAATCCCGCTCGCCATCTCGCCGGCGGAGATGGATCGGTTGAGCGCCACTGCGGGACGCGCGGAGCACGGACAAGTGCACCGATCGACGTGTGCACGTGTGCGAGAGAGAGAGAGAGAGAGCGTATCCCGGTATGTGTGTGTGCGCACGTATGCGCGCTTATGTACGTCGCCAGCGCCGTTTTCGTGCACGTGAACGCGCGAGCGTGAGCGTGAGCGCGAACGTGAACGTGAGCCGGTGCGAGCGTGAACGTGTAGCCACCGACAGCTCCGCCCGCGTCCTCCTTCCGTTCGTATACCTAACTGGCTATATACGAAAGTATCTTGCACATAATGTAGTACATAAGCGCGTTACATAGAGAAGGAAGCGGAGGAGGAGGACGAGGAGGAGGAAGAGGAGAAGGTAGCAAAGGGGAAGGGCGTTCACAAACAGGGTGTCTCCGAAAAAAAATTCGACGCGAGACCTCTGTCTCTCTGCGCTCTCTCTAGCCGCGCGCGCGGCGGAGGGACACGCCTACGTCGTCAAAAATCGCGTTCCACGGGTGAGTGGTCGCGAGACGACGAGGATGATGACGACAACGGCTCGTCGAGACACAGCGTCGCGACGTTGAAGGAAGAGGCAAGACGCTGGAGCATCCAAGACGGTTGGAGAACAGTGCCGATGATAAGACCGGAGGATAAGAGGGCGGGAACGTCGAAGCGAAGCGCGGCGCGACGCGAGATCGCGGAAGCGACAAGTTCTCGCGGCGCGTAACGCGGGGGAGGGGTGGCTCTTCGCGGTAAATTACGCCGGTTTCTCGCCGATATAAGACTCGCGGGTGCGCGCAATTAAATTTAATCAGGTACACCAGAATCCCCGCGGCGCGCCGCTCCTGCGTGCGGGCGGGGACGCGCGAGGCGCCAAAGTACGCGTGTCGTTTACTTTCTTCGCCACCACCGCGTACATCCGAGAGGCGAGTACACCGTGTATATGTACAGCGCGAGTAACGCGTGTATTTCATACATAAGCCATAGATATGTGGACCAACACGCGCTCGTACATAATGTGATATAAACACACGTATCCGGCGAGGTATATACGGTGCCGGCGCGCGCGTAGGTGTGCGTGTGTGCGGGTGAGTGAGAGAGAGAGAGAGGGGGAAGAGGAGGCAAGGGGGAGACTGAGGGGCGGAAGGGCGAAAAGCCGCGGGGGAACTATTGGCCGACGAGGTATTAACGAGCGGCAATGCTATTGACAAGGGATCGGTCCGAACATCGGGAAAAAGGGAGACAAAAAACCGCCGGCGACGCAATAGATCCTCGGAGGCATCGAAAAAGCGCGGACATGAATACGGTTGACCGAATTTCTCGCTGGAAAAAAGCGGGGGCGTCGTTGTAACGAGGAGGGACGGGCGGGGAGGGAACCATTGAGCGCGAATCGATCGCCGTCCCGATAATCGAGCCTCGTATCGCGATATTAAAAATATGAAAATTGCACAGGACCGAAAGGTGGATGTCGAGAGGGAGACAAAAAATCGGACATTTCCGTCTACCTCCGCTAAGTATCCCGTTACCGAATTAAATCCCCTTAGAAGAGACGGGAAGTGTAAAACGTATCGGAAGGCACGTTGAGATTCTTGAAGAACCACGCGCGGATGATAATTTTGAAGAAGAAAGGGAAAATAAAGCAGCGCGATTGAGTCAAGCGCGTCTGCGAAGTTGGCGATCGTTGTCGAATAGGGAGAATCAAGAATATACGCGTTATGTGCAGTATTTAGGCAAATGTGCCTCTCCGCTAGTACGTGCAAACAAGCGCCGTAAAAGGCTATTCGCTGCTAATTATCGCAAAAAATGAGATCCGCCGATGCAGCCGTGCCCTTTGACGCAGCCCTTTTCGCGGCGCGGAACAAGCGCGGAATGGAAACGGACGAAACATTAAAATAGAATGGCGGACGGGCGGGCGACGGCGGAGAAGGATGATGAGGTGGTTGAGGAAGAGGAGGAAGAGGAAAAAGAGGACGGGACGGTGAAGAGGGTATCCGGGGAAAACTAGTTTCCTCTCTATGAATCGCGCGCGTTCCACACGTCGGCAAAAACAACGCTTGCGAATGGACCGGCGAGTAAGCGACCGGTAATCAAAAGACGTGGGCGGCGAATCCTTTGCGAATATTAAAAGGGCTTTTTAATTATTTCCATTTTTCATTTATTTATCCGGGGATCGCACACTCGCGCTCGCGGCATGGATCCCCCCCCCCCCCCCCCC
>NW_014556445.1:2142091-2251960 GCF_001313825.1 Dinoponera quadriceps
GGTCGGGGGCATAGCGAAACGCGTCCACGCCGCCCTTTACGGAGGTGGGTAAAATATTGCAACGGCCGACGCGCAAACGGCACACAAACGACGGGAAACCCGTGGGAGAAGGGAAGGAAAGATCTCGCGGCGACAATAGTTGCGCGGTCGGCGCGCGAGGGCGGACAACTTCATCGCCGCGCTCGTCTCGCCCGGAGAGATGGAAGTCCCGTATCCCGCGCGCTTCTTATAACGATTTTCCATATTTTCCTTACCGGCGCCGCGAAGAACGGAATTAAAGCCCGGAGGAGGAAGCGAATACGCCGGGCGCGCGAATTTCCTCGACGGCGCGACAGGACGCGTGTATGTTTGCGCTTTTGTATTAATTTAAATATTTTCACCGGCGCGTTTTCGAAACGGAGGTCCTGTCCTTTAGCGCGTGACACGTTTTCAACGCACTGGTGTAAATTAAACGACTCGCGCAGCAGGCTCGCGAGCAAGCCGGCTATGTGATCGCGACGCGGCGGGAAAACGGAAAAAATAAAGGACGCGTTTCCGCGCGTCGCACAACGCGTCGTAAAAAATTACGCCGGCGATCGTGGGTTATTTTTAAATTAAGAGTCGATACTCGACAGCGGCCGATCATTAGACGACGAGGCGCAATTAAACCGCGTTCGTTGCGCGACGCTGCGTTTCGCGGTCGTATAAATTAATTAGAAAATAGCTTTGCAGGAAAATTGCGGCCGAAGTAGTCACGCGAGGCGGGATCTATCCGAATTCCGAGCAGCACGTGTAAATCGGGCGGCGGCACAGGCCCTCTCTGGTCCCATTGCGACATTTCTAACGAATGCATCGTAATAAGGACTTGAAATGTGGGCGGTTTCCGCTGCAAGGAAGTCGCGATAAGAGATACAATACATTAAAGAGATTATCTACATCTTCAAGAAGTAGCTATAAAAATATATTTGCATCTGACATTAACCAGCCTGATATTATATTAAATCCACTTCAGCCGTCGTACACAATTTATACCAATTTGTACAACATTCGTGCGTTTCAAGGCGTAAGTTTTCATTATCGTTATTACGAAGGCGTATATATTAAAACGTCCGCGCCCAGCCGCGAACCGAGCGCTGTCGTGACGTAATAATCGCATGTACGTTTCCACGCGACCACGCTCAACGCGGTTCCACCCGTGACGACTTTCCCGATAACGACGAAAGCCCGAATCCGAATGTGGGTCACGCTTCGCACACGCATTAAGCGTCGCCGATAATTATATTTCCCCGACGGCGGCGGCGCGTCAGTGCGACGCCCGAAAGATCGACCGCGGATCACGCACGGCAACGGTGGCCGGATCCGGCGACACCGGTCGTCCGTGTATCTCCGCAGGATCGATCGCAAAACGGAGCGACGTAACGCCGTTACGTCTCACGAAGGTCGGAATTCGTTAAAGCGCGTGGAAACAAACAAGCGCGAGAAGCGACGGAGAGAGAGAGAGAGAGAGAGAGAATACGAAGTAGAGACGAGAGAGAAGAAAAAAAAAAAGAAGGGCTGCGAGAAGCCGAGAGTAGGAGAGAAGGTGGAGGTGTGTTGGTGATGGTGGTGGTGCCGGTGGATGCGGAGGACGAGAAGGATCTCTCCGGTGAGGAGAGAAGGAGAGAAAGAGAGAGAGGCGATGCCGCAACAAAGGACAATAGTTGTTCTGTCGGGGGCGACGTGAACTTTTGCGCCGTCGGACAATGCTATTGCCGTCGGTGCGGAGCGTCGCGCGACAAAACTTTGTCCGGTTTTACATCAGGATCGGCTGGTCCTCCGCGAGATCCCCCGTCGCCGCCGTCGCCGCGCTACGCCAAACTGCCGCCTCCCGCACGTCGCGTCTCTCTCGTTTCGTCTCCCTGTGCCTTCCTTCATCCGAGCCGATACCGATGCCGGGGCGAGGGGCCCGCTTCCGAGAACGCATCTACATCTCGAGAAACCGGCCGAATTTTTATACGGTGCTAGACGGCACGGACCCGAAAACAAAACGTCCGCTTTCCTGCCAATTATCGGGAACGAGAAGCGGAGGCGGAGGAGAATGGCCGCCGGGAAGACAAACAGTCCCCTCTTGCTCCCTCCCCTCCCTCCCCAAAAAAGGAGGGAAAGAGAAGAAGGGAAGACGAGTGTTCCTCTCGTGGGAGCGTGCAGGGATTTATCGCGTCAACAACGGGGATATGGAAAAAAGTAAAGGGAAAAGAAACGGCAAAAGAGAGGAGGGAAAAAGACGGCGACCCGTCTCGGGGCCGAGGGTAAGTTTCGAAAACGGAAGTGGCGGCCGCGATTATCAGGCGTCTTTCTCAAACGGACCTGAGAATCCTCCGGCCGTTTGAGCGCGCTCACACGTTCGCGGTGTCGTCCGCAAGACGTCGCCACGAAAGAGAGAGAGAGAGAGAGAGCGAGCGTACGAACACGGGCGAAGAAGCCGCCTCGTGAGAAGAGCTCTGCGACGCCGAATCCCTCGCCTTTGAAACGAAGAGACGAGGTTGACACGGCAACCCCCCTACCGCTCCCTCCCTCTTACGTCGCACGGCGAAGTAATAATCCGCCATCCGTCGGAAATTTCTAGCCAAGAATCTCGACCGGGCGTACTACTCGACTTTTGCGTCGGCGACGGAGGCGGCCTGATGATCCCTCGCGTTTATGTGTACACACCGAGGAGGGAGGGGTTCGGTTAGCGCTGTCGGAGGGATCTCTAAAAGGAGCCTAAGGGTGAAAGCGCGGGCTTGTAGCCCGCGCCGAGAAATGCTGATTAAATCCTCTTTGGTACGGCACGGCGACCGCATTAAATAGTTGCGGAAAGACATTATCCGGCGACTTTTATCCAACATGTTCGCGTAAACTCGCGGATACGCCGCGTTTCCGCCGAAAAGCGGCCGAGTATAACGAACAGCCTCCCGGGCACTCGGGCGAATTTCCTCCTCGCGACCGGCGAAGTGTGCGAGTTAAAGGAACCCTCGTTATCATAAACATACAAAGGCAACGCGTCGTATTAAAAATTCATTAACGCGAGATAATATCGGCTGATGACTCCGATTGCTTCCTGATTTGATGTTTGCGGGCTCGCGACCGCGCTTCGCGTCTTCATTCGCTCTCTCGAGTCACGGCGAAAGACTCGAGATACTTTGTTAACTCTCTAACGGCAAGGTGGCTCTTCAACGCACCCGAGAAAGTAGGTTTGGATCCGACCCCATGCTCCGTTTTGCTCATTTTTCAATTAATCAACGTGCAAAATGAGGAAAAGGGGCGAATAGTAACATGAAGCGTTTCTTAAGAAGAGAAGCAGCGTGTGCATGCTGTGATATAAACGAACGACACGGGGTCAATATGACCCCACCTTACCGTTAGAGGGTTAACCGAACGAACAATGTCTTTTCACTCTCGCCGCATATCGTTCGTATCCACCTTCCTCATCGATCGAAGCCGTGGAAATTTCATCGTGAATTAATCCACGTGCAAATGTAGCGCAGTTCCCGCGCAACGCGAGAGTGCTTAAGTCGGTGATTCGAGATGTCTCTTTTTTCAGCGAAGTTTATCGGTTGGAAGATGGACGCGAGGATGATTCATTTCCTCACGTGGACGCTCCTTCGCGCAGAGCGGTGATCGATAATACGCGTACGCGTTAATCGTCGGGGAAGTTTTTCGCTCACGCGGAGAAATCCCCTCGAATGTCCCGACATGAGACGACCAGGACGAAACACACACGTCGATATCACGCTCGAAATTCTAAACGAGCTTCTTTCACGCCCACGGCTCTTCCCATTCTCGAGATCAGCTCAGATAAAACGACGTAATTAATCACGCTACGCCGTGAACGACGCGATGAATTCTTCAGCCCGGAAATTTTCCACGCTACAACTCACTAACCGAGCCAGGAGTGAGTAATGTATTCGCGCGACAAACGACAAACGCGAGAGAAGCGGAAGAGCGCTTATTCAATCGATATACGTTCGGTTACGTGCATCATCGGATTCGTACCGTCACGCACATCCACGCGACGACGCACCGGTCGGCCGGGAATTAACGAAGCAGCCGAGCTAAAATTGATATCGGCACAGCGCGCCTTGAAAAAAACAAAAAACGAAGAGAGAAGAACGAATTCCGTACGCGCAAGGACACGGAATTATTCCGCGCGGCTATTCTCCGTGAGAGAGCCGACGGGATCCCAAGGACACCGAACACCCGGTCTTTTGTCAGATGAAAAATGAAAAAAAGAAAAGAAAGAAGAAAAAGATAAGAGAAGGAGGAGAAGGAGGAGGAAGAGAAGGAGGAGGATGAGGAGGAAGAAACAAGAAAAAAATGGCAGACGAGATGCAAATATATTCGCTTCACGGCGAAGTCAACGGGGTAAAAGTGTGCAGAAGGTCAGTCCCCGTCAGCGACAGGTGATCACATATACGCACGAAGGCGGAATTCAAGGTGGAGGTGAATTACCTGGCCGGGATTTAAGGTTAGGTCGGCACCTTCCCGAATGACCCTGACTCGCCGAGGCCCACCTCCTAAGTATCCTTCTGCCGTTCGTATCCTTGATCGATGCGACGCGCGCGCGCTCACGCGTTACCCGAAATATCCGCGAGCGCGGTTCGACGATCGATCGCGTGTGTGGCCTCACATCTGTCTCGTCTCGCGTATTTCACGCGCGCCGCCGAAAGTATAAAGTCTACACCTACGTTTAGAAACGTGAAACGATAATGTTTGATAACGGAGTATCGCTGGCGTGTTTGCCCGTCCGCCGTAAAAGGAGAACCTTTCAAGTCGTAATTTTGGGACATGCGCATTGTCTCGTGGTTTAGCGATTATGTAAATATAATGGATTAACTATGTAAATAGAATGTCTACGCGCGCGCGTGTATCACTTTCGTGGCGCGATTTGATGGGCCTCACGCGCGAATCATGAGATCCAACGAGCGTTGATACGAACGTGGGATAACTCGTTCGGTAAACGATTTTGCTTCATAGTTTTAAAGTTAGTTTAGTTTTAAAGTTTCGGGAAAAAATCCCGTTTTTCCTCATTTTCCCGCGGACTTCTTCGACTTTTGTTCCCAAGGGTGCGAAAATTCATTTAGAAAAATTCACGTATGCTCGATTAAAACCTGCCGCATTTGCCTTTTCCCGTGAAAGAAAGGTGAGAAACCAAAAAATCCGCGGAAAAATGGGAAGAAGAAACGTGTATTTCCCAAACTTAAAAAATATTTTAAAAAATATTGCCTTGCGCACGAGACGGTACAAATACCATGCCTATAATATCGCCTTGTTTCAATTAACATCCGGTGAATTCGACCCGAAAACACATACCGTGACACATACAGGCGACGAACTAAAAGAGCGGCTCCTTTTTTCCCGGTCACGGCGCCGCGGTAGCCGAAAGAAACGGGTAGAAGCCGCGCGAGTTCTCAAGACGCGAGGAATCGCGGCGGGGCGCTCCCGGTACAAGGTGGATTTTTCGGGACAACGACGATGACGACAAGGAGGAGAAGGGAGAAGAGTAAGAGACGAAGGAGAACCGGCACAAAAGCGGACGAAGCGGCACGCGCTCGCGTATTCGCGCGGCACAGAAACTCGACCGCGTTTCAGTTTTGCCCGCGCTAATTGCTTAAGTCTGTTCGCCGGTCCGCTCGCTCACTCGCGACCAATCTCCGCGGGGGCCGCGCCCACGTGCAGCCGGAGTTAACTTAATTACGGCCAATTAAGCGTCAATTAACCGAGTGGCACGCGCTTACACGACGCCGGAGCGTCCGTTCGGCCGCTCAATGCCGTAATGTGTACGCGCGGCCGACTCCGCTCCGTCGAATTAACGAGACGCGACGACGACCACGACGACACGTGGTCGCCCGACGAGACCTCCGGAGACGTCGGGCGCGATCCCACGAGCGCACACGAGCACGCACACGGGGACTCCTCTTCCGCCTTCGGAAGCGGAACGACGGAAGCGCGCTCGTTAATTTGCGCGCGACCCCCGCGGTTCGAAAATAGAGTCGGCCGAGGAGAAGCCGCCGCCTCCGCAGGTGCGGCGTCGACACGGCGGGCTCAGGTGCGCGCGAAGGAACGCTCGAAATGCGCCGCGCGTACCGAGGGAGTAGCGATACGCTGTTCCAAAAAAAAAAAAAAAAAAGGAGCAGTCGCATGAAATATTGAACGCGAAGCGGCGGAAAATTATTCGCGGCCTCGGATTCGCGATGGAAAGGGACGGGTTTCCGCAAATTCGCCGGCAACGGAAAAACGCGACGTTCTCGTGTTCATCTGAATACAAGGAAATTTCGACGGGTATACGCGTCCACCGATATTCCGATCGACGACGCTCGGAGACGACCTCATAATAATAAAATGGATTGCGCAATTGGACCGAATCGGACGTTTACTCGAAAACGACCGACGACCTCCTCTCCCGTTCCTTTTGCGTCGAAACGTCGCCGTTCAACCAGGCATGGCATCCGATATCGCGTAATATTCGCGAGACGACGAGTCGCCGCAATAATTAACGATACTCGTCGAATCCTTGACAAAAAGTTGATCGCCCCAGCAAGGATCGAAGTAGAATGCGGACGCGAAGTTCGCTCGAAAAATAAAGCCATCATTCTGTACTCGCCACAGAACACGGGATCCTGGCGTCCGCTGAATAATAATCGGAAGATAAAAATACCAGATACCACCTGATACGGTCGGTCACCCGCGCCAATTAGCCGAATTAAGATACCGAACAAAACAGACACCGACGAAGAATAACGACGTGACTGAGAGGGGAGCCGAGAGTGGACACACTCCGGAGGAATTACAGGGCCGTGAAACTGATCGGCAACACACGCGCGGAAAGCAATCGGACGGCCGACTGCTCCACCTCGAGAAATTGGTATTTCGATTCGTATGAGCGCGAACTTAGTGGAGACCTAACTCTCCGGAATAAGTCCCGATTGCGCGTATCGTGTCGGCAGAACCGAGAAAAAGAGAGAGAGACGGGGTGTATTGTTCAATACATAGAAAAAGTTTTCAAGATGGAAGAAAAACGTCCCGGCGGATAAGTGGCAAGAAAGAAACTGTGAATCGACTATGCGAACGAGCGAGCGAGCGAGTGTACGATTAGATTAAACTGTTGAAATAGTAGCGCGATTATTCCCCGTCCGTACCCCGAATTGCCTGGCCTAAAAGAGCGCCGTTAAAAAAAATCGCTAATACTTTTGACGTGCAGCGAGCAGTGCGAAATGATATATTATCGGATCAAGCCAAAAAGCCTGCCATATATGTGTGTTTCGATGAAAAAAAAAAATACACACATATATATATATATATATATAATATGTCGCAGGAATCCATCCGGAATATTCGGCGTTAATACCCGCGTGTGTGCGAAATCACGCGCGCACGCGCCCACGTGTGTGTCACACGATATGTAAAATGCCGCGTATAAATAATTACTTTAAACTAAAACACCGTGTTGAGAGAACGCGATTTAGATGTGTTCTAAGCGTATCCTAAATATATACCGCAGCTCTCCAGCGACAGCGTCAATTAGCAAACACGTGGTCGTGGCCGAGAGACTTAATTCCCGCCGCGGCCTTTGTTCGTGACTCACGTTGCTCCATTTTTTCGCGCTTGCCTCGTGGTCTCTCACTTGGAAGAAAACGTTCCGCCGACGAAGCGAGAGAAAGAGAGAGAGAGAGAGAGAAAAAGGGAACAAACACTTTTCCTTATTCATACCGGCCATTATCTCCGACAATGTTGCGCGATAAATACCGCCGTGGAACCAATTAAGCGGGCCGCGCCGCCACCGTCGCCACTTTTATCGGCGATCTTTTTTGCCGCGTACATGCGCGCGGCACACTCGAACTCGCCTCTACCCACGTGCCGATTAATGAGGCGCGACCGAGAGAGGAACCGGAAAGAATCGACGGTCCGGTTTCGGGACGGGGAAGGAGGAAGGACAGGGTGTGGGGTGGGTGGAAGAGAAAGAGAGAGAAGAGCCGCAGGCAAGGGAAGAAAAGCGAGCGCGCCGGGGGAACGACGAAAGTCGCTAAAGGCGGTCGCTAAAAGCGCCACGCGGCCGCGTGAATAATAATCCGTGATTAATAGAGTGCTAAGCCAGCGGCGTGGCGCGCCGCATGAATGGCCGTAGTACTATTAAGCGGCGGCTATATTACACCTATGGCGATATACGAGCGAGCGTGTCGAGAGTATGAGAGAGAGAGAGAGAGATCGGGACGCTGTTGTATCGGGCCACGGCTAATTTTGTCGGCGCGACGACGCGAAGGCGCGATGCAAGTTCGACGTTATCCGATCCACCGTCCGCGCATTCACGAGTTCGTACATTGCTGCCCGACACGACCGCCCGGGATAAAGGAAGACGGATTTATTTATTTCTCGCGAGACGAGTAACCTCGATCGCGCACGCGCAGCGATTGCTTAACGGTGCTCTCGCTCAACGTGCCTTTGACTTTGGTACTCCTAGCGACGCCGCAAAGTCGAACGTTCGCCAGCTACGGATAAACCCCGATAATCCCGTATTAATAATTTGCATTTACATTTTAATTCGGTTTCCATCGATGTCGGTACATCGACGGCAGGACGACACGAACGTTTTGCGGCAAATGATACGAGTGAAGATTTGAAATCCGGATTTCAAGGACGAGACGCGAGGAGACACGTCCGTTTCATACAGTCGGCCCCCCTCCTCCGCGAGAGTCAACGACCGTCCAATTGTATCTCGAGGACCGGGTATCGGGAGAACGTCGTCTATGCGGCAGTTGTAACACCTAAGTGCCCGACGCGCCGAATACCGCGGTGTCTCGTCAGGATTACGGCGCGAAGCGCGGATTCAGAGAGAACCGAGAACGTAATTTCGGAGATAGCCGTGACCACGGTCATCGGTTGGCGGTTCGCCTACGTAATACGTACTACGTATAAGTGGTGGGTAGGTATGCGCAAACGGCAAACAAGAAGTAGCTACCGGCTGCTTCCACAGGTGGTCGGGTCACGAACTGACCCCACTCCATCGGCCCGCCTCTCTCTCTGTCGTTCTCACTCTCTCTTTGCCTCTACCTCTCTCTTCTTCTTCCCCCTTACTCTTTCTCTCTTCCTTTTTTCCTCTTTCTTCATCACGTTCTCGCATCTTCTTTCTCCGCGACCTCGCCTTCTCCCGGTTGCTTCTTCTAAGCTCTCTCCTCCTCCTGCTATTTCTTCCTCGCGTTTTTGTCTCTTGTACGCTCTTATTCGCTTCTCTCCCTCTTCTCCTCTTCCCTTTCTCTCGTTCTGCGTCGAAGCTCACTCGACTCCTGCTTGACCCATGGCACGGTTAAGCTAGGCTCTGTGTGTGTGTGTAGGTAGTACGTAGTAGGTCGAGTGAGCCGTTGAAGGTAGGAGAAGGTGACGCCATGAGTACCTAGCATTCGTAACGCTGTCGTACCGTAAAACCTTCCCGACATTTCGACTGGTTTGTACCGGGCTACAAGCCGTACGAGGCCCGATTTCCCGCCTTACCTAGAAAGTTACGCTCGGAAGTGTCCGCGAAACGCCAATCGCCGGCGAAGCCGATATCGTGCGCGAGCAAACGCGCCGATTTACATAACGCATCGTTATCTCGCTCGAGCATTTTTGTTTTTAAGCGATGAAACGGAATGAATCACGGGGAAACATCTGACTGTTGAAATGGTGATGTCAACCGCGAGATTCGAACCATGAAAACGATTGCGTAATCCATTCGTAATCAACGTTTCATTGGGATGCGACGATGCATTGTTGCGTATTACTTGACCATTTGCTCGAAAATACACGAGAGAGACGGAGCGCATTCGCGCGAAAACGAGCGTTTCGCTCGAGCGTTCTTCCTTGGAAACAAATCTGCAAGTCCGCTTACCGTAATTTTCGCACGACCCAATTTCGGTTATCTACTAGATAGAAGTTATCTCTGTACAACGCGGTGCTTCTGTGAGTCAGTCGCGTTTAGATATTTATGATCGCGAAGTAGCGGCCACGAGGCTGTCGTGTCGAAACGAGTTGCGTACGAACGCGGGAATCGCGGCCTGGCAAACTTCACGAACGAGTCAAGGCCGTGTTATGTCGATAGACATCTCGGATATACATCCTGTATCGCGCTGAGCGAAATAAGAGCGCGATTCGCCGAGAAATCCTCGGTAACTTCGGCGCAATGTGCGACGAAAAAGATTCTTTCGGAAAAAAACAGAGAGAGAAAAAAGAACAGAAAACGACTCTTTTGCGCTAAACTCGCGCGGTACATACACTTCATTGTTAGCGAAATTTCATTACGTCGTTCGTTCATTTTCCACTGCGCAATAATTATTCTCCCGCGTATTTCTCGCTCGTACCAAAATCGCAATAATACAAATTAAATGTATAAATGGATAGAACCGTACGCGAATTCGTAATATTGCACAAGTACGTATAAATATGTAAACGCTTAATTACCAAGATATTTAATATTGGAAATTAGAAAGTCGCCGCGGAGTTGTCGTCGGCGGGGGGAAACAACTTCGAAATGCCCCGAGAATTATGGAATATCCTGTAGCATCAATTCCAGTTTTTACGCCGCGGACTGTGTAATTTAGTTTTTAATTTATTGCCGGCGGTATCTAGCGAAATCAGCTCACGAGTGAAAGGTCGGTGCGCGGTATTCGGTTACGCTACCGCGACTATCAGACTGAACTTTCGAGTTGATAACCTTAAAATATTGGAGATATTGATGCGAGAGCGGAGCCCATTGTGCGTACTCTACCATCATCTCTCTCTCTCTCTCTCTCTCTCTCGTGAATAATTAACAAAATAAGAAACAGCCGACATACGAGAGGGAAAAAGGGAGAGATATCGTCGCGGGTCTGAAATAATCGCGGAGCGAAGAGGGCGCTCTTTTTATCAGTAGGGACCGCGGCGAAAAACGCGGAAGGTACATTCGCGGATTACGAATCCCGCGCTGTTTATTCGATTCCATCAGCAACGGAGCGAACGCGCTGATGTCCGCGCGCGCGCAGCGTAGCGCAGCGCGGCGCAGCGTCCGCACGGATTCCGAAGTCCGCAGCAAGAGAGAGAACCGGGTTGCGCGCGGCCGCTCGGTTGCCTTCAGTCGTAGGATGCTGAAGGCACTGCGGTTGCCATGGCGACCCACCACCACCGCAGCCCGATGTAATTATTTGAAAAACGCCCGCCGCAGCCCCATCCTCCGCCCACCCACCACCACCCCCGGGGGGTTACCGGGTACAGAGCGATGCAAAAGTAGCCCGGGGTGGACTTTTGCATCCCGCGAGAGAGGAGGATATGATCGATGTCGGCGCGTCTCTCCGTGATTGAGTTCGCGTCGCCGTTGGAATTCCGAGGGCACGCGCAACCTTTCCGACGGGGGTAGGCTCTGTCGATCGGGGCGAGCAGCAGACGCGGGCGCGAGTCCGGGTCTATCAATTTCCGCGGCGACGCGCACGCCGGAAGTGACCGGTGGCGCGTGAACGCGCGCGACACGCGTCGCGAGAGATTCTGTTTCTTCTTTTTTTTTTATCGCGAGAAACGCCGTCGTCTCGCTGCTCGACTTCCGGCTTCTGTCGCGGACTGTACAATAAATATGCGGGCTTCCGCTTCGTAAATTGGTTCGCTCGAAATAATTAAATGCGAAATTTCCCACCGCTTTTTGAGATAGCGAAATTTTATTCCGCGAATTTTTTGCCATCTCTCCGCGAGAGCCGTCGAGAGTAGCGACTATTTTCGACGAAAATTCAACCGGGGGGGATTCGTCGCGAGATCCACAATGTGGCAATCCGTAAATCCGCGTATCGCGTATTGGATTCTGAATTTTTCGGCCAATTTTCCCGGCGATCGGTTCAGCGGTTTAACTGCGGCGCGCCCGCACTTGTGTCTGCCTGCGCGCGCGAGAGAGCGCTCGCGGACCCACGCACATACGCTCCTACGTACGTTTTCGGCCTTTCCCCGGATGAAGAGATGAGCGATGTGTGTGAATATGACGAACGGAATCCACTCGACGATTATTACACAACGATGTTCTTCGATTCGGCTATTTTAACGTTCCATAATACACGAGTGTCGCGTATACACGCAATAATAATACTAATCCATTACGTCTGCAATCAGTCGTGCTGATAACTGAAACGATCGGAGGCACGCACGCGCGATTATTAGCGCCCCCGTACACGTAGCGCGACGAAATTCGACGTTTCGATCGGCGGCCTACAATTCTCCAGCTCGTCTGGGTCTTGAGTATTTCTTCCTTCCTTTTTTTGCTTATACGCGTTCGTTTCGCCTAAAAGATCTCGGCGCGCCGGGATTCCTCGAGGGCAATTTGCAGACATTGCCGTGTATCCTTCGAAATTTACACGTTAACACGCGGAACACCCAGGACACGGAAAACCCCTATTATTAATTCACGTATCCCGAAAGAGGTCGACTTTTTCGAGTCGTCGCGCTTGGATGTCTGTCGGGGGGAGAGAATTCGTCGGCGACAAAAAGTACGGGAAACAAGCGATTACGCGGATTAGAGCGATGAAATCACCGTCGGAATACAAGCGGGTCACCCCTTTGAAAGGAAAGAGCGAGGGAGGGGGAGAATAGAATTACGAATAAAAATATAGGTGATTCTAATTTTTCCATTAGCACGCGCGCGTACACACACACACACACGCATACAAAAGCGCGGCGGAAAAGGTGGAGGCTGCGTGTTTCGCAGTTTTCATTCCGTAGCGATTTCGCGCGGAAACGCGAGCACGTCGTTGACGCAACGTCGTAAGCTTGCAACGAGCGCACATTCCGCGGTGCATTTTCCATCGCTAATTGCCTATTTTTCAGAGAAGCACGACACGAACGAGCTCGCTCACCCGCTCGACGCGGCTCGTTTCGCAACTCGTACGTGTACGTACAAATAATATATCACGTTCAAAACGACGATAATTAGGAATCCATAATGTAAGGAAATTGATATGACGTTCAAGAAACATGAAACCGCGTCTACGGTTATTATACGCGAGACCGCCGTGTTCTCCTCCACCTCGCGAAAGTTCGACCACACCGCGACTATCTACTGTTCTAATTCACTTTAACTTTTTCTTGAAATCCGTTATGTCGTCTGGTTATAAAATACACATTGCCTTAAGACCAGGTATCTTAATGTTTATTATCGGTTGTGTGAATACAAGATGTCTGCTTATGCTAACTTGAATTCGACAGCTCTCTAGACAAGCGACAACACGCTTACAGCGCTCAATGTCTCTAGCAAACTATAAGAATAAAATAAAGGAAGTCTCTGTTGCCTTTCCTGCTCGCAAGGCCACTTGTTATCATGATACTCTTAAACAGTTATGCAATCGCCGGTACAAGAAGTTCGGCGATAAGAAAAGCAGAAAAGACTCGATAAAATTGATTACGGAGACCACCTCAGTGAACGACGAGATCATTCCATGCTTCACGTCACATTCTAGCGATCATTTTTCCCAAGATCAATGATTCGATTTACACGACAATACTCGTGGATACTTTATTTTGTATAATCGGAAATCCATCGATAGTCACGCAAGATTCGAAACAATATCTATCCGGTATCATTGACGTGCAATTTCGAGAGCACGATGATCGGAGAGTTACAAGTTGTATAGCCTGCGTCAATTAGAAAACGCCGGCGTCGACTTGCGAGCCGGAGTGTACCGGCAACCCTTGGCCATCCCTTCGCCCTCGTCTACGTACCTGAATGCTCAAGAGTATACATAACGCGGTAGTTAGAGTGTGGGTCAAAAATCGCAAACGCGAAAGAGCGGGAGAAGGTGGACCTCCTCCGCCGAGGTGTACCGCGCTCTCGCCCGCTTGGCCACCTCGTCAAGCACCACGTAGGAGTAGGTGCGACCCGCTAAAAATTATAATTAGAATTATGCGCCCTCGGCCCGCCGCCGTAGTCGCCGACGGCGCGACCGCGCGCGCAACCCCTTGCTCAGCGAAAAGGACCGTGACCCCGCTTTATTTATATCCCGACTTTCCGAGGCGCGTCATCTTGTCGGGCGAGAAGGAAGAAATATCTCCTCGATTAATCGCCCGCGGAGGGCCTGTCGGCGAGTATACGTCTTAATTTGACACTTAAAATGCTCTATTAATTTTCTGATAACCGCGCGACAGGGACGTCGGGGAATCAAAGCGCAAAGTCGCATCGATTGATCGGCGATTCGACACGAAAAAAAAAAGAAAAGAAAGTTTCGTTGGACTTATTTGAAATAGACGAACCAAACGCATTTTGGACTTGAAGAAGACAAAATTTCTGGCTTTTATGAGGCAAATTCGGTTTTTATAATCTTCGGTTTTTAAATTCTGTCTCCTTTAATCTCCATTTCAGATAAATTTGACCAAACTATTTTTTCCGTGTAAGCCAGTACCGCGAACGAGACATTGTAAACGTGGTTCAACGACGATGACGAAGTAAATAACGAAAGCTCTAGAATCATCTGTAAACGTTAAATCATAGTTCGCGGGCTATCACATCCCTTACAACCCGTCAGCAACTGTCGGCGGAAACATCTCGCGGGTAACTTCAGGGTGGGAGCGCGAGCAGCACGATTCAACTAACAGAACCATCGGAGAGTCGAGCGAGTTTTGATCGACAATCGGAAGGCGCACTTTCCCGCGTATTTCGCGACCTATCTCGAGGAAGGTGACGTTGGTCCACGGCCGAGAAACGAACGGAGAAGGTGGGCCGAGAAGACGAAGAGGGTGGAAGGAGACGAGGAAGGGAGGGAGAGACAGGAGCAAGAGAGAGAGAAAGAGAGAGGTCCGTGGCGATGCTCACTTGTTGCTCGCTCGACTAATTGCCAAGTAATTGGCCCCGTACCCCCGCTCGTATAAAGTTTGCTTCATTGTCTTTAATAACGCCGTGACCTGCGCTAATGGCTCACGTCGCATTCGTCGGGTAAGGGAGACTCCGCTTCTCGTTCCACGGTGCGACGAAGATCGAGGACGCCGCGATTCGAAGATGTAATCTGGCGAAGCGGAAAGCCGATAAAAAACGCGCGTAACGGTTCGTTAAGTTCGTTATTCTTAAATAATGGACGCGAGTTTCGCGGAAAACAGGAGCGCTCGACGGAGACAGCCGGGAGTTTCCACGTGGATTCTCGTATTATGGCAAAGGTCACGCGTTCACGATCGTCGTCGTGGACGTCGTTTACCCCATCTGCTGCGTTCACATCCTCCCCCGAGATCATCTCTTCGACCGACCTGGTGCGCGCAATTAGCACGAACGCATCGGGACACGTTCTTTCACGCACCTGTTCGCGCATCGCTCTCGATGGTTCTCGTTCGCGAGTAATCGAGCGCCGGTTTATTAAAAACTGGGCTAATTAATCTTGTTGTGCTTTTTTTTATTTCGCTGAGATCGAGTATTTTGAATGTAATGATGGAAATGATCTGTTCTTGTTATATAGTAAAACTAATTAATAAATAGGGAGCAAATTAGTGAACGCAAAGATCGGCACGTATCTCGAACGCGACATCTTCGCGTGTTTTCGCTTTGTATTAATTTTTCTCGGATTCTTCCTGATACGACTGCGAACTATCGATGATCATGGAGCGCGATAACGAAATGTCACAAAAATAACGGAAAGCTGCATTCCTGCCGCTCGATCGCGGGCGTCGGATATCTCACAACCGCTCAGCATTACCAATTATCAGATAAAACGAGGAAATCGTCTAAGTCGCGAGTAATTCCTCGTGAAAGGCGCGGCAATTAAAGCGAGTAACCCGCATTCTTTTCCAACGGTGCCGGAACAAATCGTGCTGGAAAATTATAGTGGAAGGAAGGCGCGCATTATCCGGATACATTATTAATTCCCCATCGCCTATTATTCTATCGCTGCTATTTACCATTTAGCAAATCCCCCGTTATTATCCCACGATTCCCGTAAAAGTTACGGAATCGCGCGACGCGTTATTCATCGATCACAGACATATTTCACGGGAACGAGCTTGTGCGTTCTGAAGTGCTCAATTTTACGACCTGAGTCAATTCTTTTTCTATTGTTAGGGAGTCACAATCTACGTGACTTGAACCAACTTTATGCTTTCAAGGTTACCTGGACTGAAAGAGATACATGTGTTCCGCAGACACGTTGACGCATCACGCGCCACACATTCGAGGAACTCGAGTCGAAATTTTGGTTCTATATTAACCCCGCAAATTCTACCGAACTTGAAAGATCAATGAAGAGAGCCCCGAGATACAACAATATACAGGTTATTGCTCTACTATGACTTATAAACATTTACTTACTTGTTTTAAAGCATAAAAAACACATTTCCTTGAAATATTTAACGTTCAATTACCTCAATATTCTATCTGCGTTTAATCTTTATTTTATTTTATTTTAATGTCAATAAGCAATGTCGATTATGTAACTTACTTAATTTCAAATAGAGTATGCGCGATAAACAGACATTGAATAATTAGTATGGGTAAATAAAAGGAATAAAGGATATGTATTTTTTTGTTTCATAATATCTTTATTATTTATTTATTTTTCCTTGGCGTTAAAAATCTCGAAAAATTTGGAAATTCCAAAATGCTGAAAAGGAAGAAGTTGCGAGGACAAAAATAATGATTATGTATATCCAATAAAGCTATTACAGAGTTATAACTGTTATAACTAATAAAGATTTAAATTCAGATTTGGTATAATAAGATGAACAAAAATGAAAATAAAACGTCGACAAAATGAGACTTGTAGTCCACAAAACATTATTACGGACACACGTCAACGATTAGGAGACTTGTACTAAACAAAATTTCGACTCATTCCTGTTCGTGTATCTCCTTATTCTGCTTAAATTCATCAAACATTCGTTAAAATCAGAAATATCATTTATAATAAATAATTTGACATATATACACACACCTGGAAATACATGATGTATAGCTGCCTATATCTCAATATCCTAGCTTCCCAATCCAACATACTGGCCCATCCGGCACTCCGGACATTCACTCGCGGCATTGACACTCGCACGGACATGATTCAATCGAAGAAATGCGTATTAATTAACGCGATGCCAGCAAAAACCCGATTAAATATTTTGAGAACCGACATGAATTATAATACACTGCGATATACGTATTCCACATTATGCGTGTACTTTGCCGGCTAAAGACGTAATATAAATACTTAGTCACGGACAAGTACGCGATGCACGAGCGTACCAAACAATCAGTGCAGTAACGGTCACCGCTTGTCAATGAAGAATGCATTCAGAAGTCGAGAGGTCACAATAAAAACACGTCCGAAATATTGCAAATTTACGATCGATGAAATTACCGGGACTTTACTTATCAGAAACGCTCCGAGCCAAAATTCAAAATTTACCATGAATTTCATAAGCGTAAGTTTACGTTTTTTTTTTATTTCTATCTAGCTTTGTTACTGCGCCGAATCTAAATTTTAAAGAAGCATTTTACTGGTGCTTCTGGACATACAACTGTCTTCGTTTTTACTTCACCTTTTTCACTTCTTTTGTGTGAATTTCCAAATCTTATTGAATTTTCAACGTCAATAAAAAGAAAATAATAATAAAAAGACCATGAAAAAAAATATATATATACTCATGCATTCAATTGCTTATCTATATTAATTTAAGATTTGTTTACGGCTATACTATATTTGCAGTTAAACCAGTTATATAATCAACACACTGTTAAAATTACAAATAAAAATTAAACGCAGATAGAATAACGAGATAATATAATATTAACATATTCGCTTCGGGAATATTTCATTTTTCATTGAAAATTATCCAAAATGAATATGTTAAATATAATCGAATATCCGTCTTCAAAGAATGCTTACGGGTACAGAGTCTGAGGCAATTTTAAAGGCTTTTAGGTCGGGGTCCTTTCTTTAAGCTTCAACAGGGAGAAAACGGCAATACCTATATTGTAAGGCATATAGAACAATAGACTGTAGCTTGAGATTTTCTTTCAAGTTCGATGGAATTTGCAGGGTTAACGCAAAACTAAAATTTCCACTCGGGAAATAAGAACCTAAGCGCAGCATCTGAACGGACACAATCCGTGCGTGACCAGATGTGCGATTGTGCGCGGAATCGCGGAGTGACTCACGCTGCATAAGGGGGCAACAACAGACGCTGGAGGACTTATGGTGTGCACATGGCTACCTATACGACGCACGCGCGCTCACGTGTTGTTGCATAGGTGCAGCGGACAAATCGATCGTTTCTGATCGAAAGTGGCCCCAAAGATCGATAGCGTAGTAAAATTGTCGAAATCACGATCGCGTTCTCTTCAACACGTGCGTAATTCGCAATAGTTTACTGAATCACACATTATCTTAAATAAAAAATATATAGGTTGAGGGGAAATAACTATTACCACATTGAATATCTCTCAAATGTAAGAGTGGGAGAATAATTAATCCAACAGAAATTGCACATTGATACCAATAGTCATCATTTCGAACATCTGTAAATGTAAGTTTTTCTCATCTAGTTCTTAATAATATATTTTTTGAAAATATTCATTGTGGTAATAATTATTGTCTCATTCTATATATTTAACGTACCACGATGTAATTAATATTTTCGTTTCCATTGTTATTTTCTCAACGTGCTTTAAGGAAAGTCTCACTGTAAACTGTATGAAAAGTCGTAATTTCTTAAATTTCTACCAGACGTTGACCAGTGCCAACCTTTGAACTTAGCGCACTTTCAAATATGCCAGAGATGTCCGGCGTTCCATAGAATTAAGATGCGTCTAGACCCTTCGGAATTCTCGGGAGTAAAACTTTTTATGAAGATGGTCAATATACATTATACATTTACTTTTCTGTTTCCCGTTTTGCTACCAGATAGCGTCGTTTTAACGAAGTCCGTCACCATAGGTCTCTCGACACGGCGTCGGCGACGTGTCGCTAATTTCCTTCGGAATACACACAGGATGCTCAACATAAATGTATACTAATGTGCGTGCCTGACTTTTCTGTCGAATCGAGTGTAATCGAATTGAATGTAAACTCGTATTTCTCGCAACTGTTCAAATACACTCAACAACACAATCATGACTAATTTTGACGGTAAATAAGTTATCTCGAACGAGATAATTAACAATAACTATGTATGGTTGTTCTGGGTAGATCAATTTATTGAAGGGGGTAGCTTTATAATTAATAATTTGGACTTCCAAGCGACATTACGAAAATTCGGATGGAAGTTAACAATGAAGAAACTGACGATTCCCGGAACGATTGAAATACCTCGAGTAAACCGAGACCGCGGCGCTATTGTAACAAAAACAACGTTCCCACGAAAATACAACAAATAAATTGAAACGCGTTTTTCAAAAATCGTCGCGGAACCCGACGCGGAGCCGCAAGTTGCGTGCGAAATGCCCGCGATAAACCGTAACCGTGCGAACACGACAAAGCAGACCGATATTTTTCCAATTCCTGTAAATAAAGCTCCCCGACCAAGGTGGGAAAAATCGCGTGCTTCCCGAAAAATGTCCGTTCCTACCAATATATTCAAGGTGTTGTTCATTTAGTTGCAGCTCACCATTGAATGATATAATCCGAATCCTAAATTAGTATTTGCTCATATAGCTCACAGACAGTCACAGACAGTCGTGTCCCGGCACGGAGGAGAAAGTCCAGGAAGGACACAGGAAAGAGGACGGCTAAGCAGTTACAGGGCGAAGGGAGAAGGAAGGAAATACAGGGATCAGGAGGGCAAGAGGCGAAGGAAACGGCGGAGACGAGGAATCTCAGCGACGCGCCGGCTAGACGGCATCGTAAACTCCGACGAGGAACTTTTGAATTTTAGTAAGAGTCGCTCTCTTTCCCCTCGCGGCAATCCTCTCCTTCCTCCCTGCACCCTTTACCTAGTCCCGTTGATACCGCTTCCTCCCTCCATCGTCCTTTTTCTCCTCCCTCTCTCCCTCTCTCTCGCTCTCTCTCGCTCTTTCTTTTCGTCTTGGTCCTATAAATTAGGGGTCCCTGTTCCACCCCTGAAACTGCTACCTACGCTCGTGCACTAGCGCCGATTAGGGGAACACCGTAACGTTACCGTATCCGTCGAGAACCTCGTGGAGTTCCTCGTCGGGATCGGCAGAGGTCGCCAGGGGTTACAAAAAAAGGAGGAGGAGAAGAAAAGACAGACCCCGAAGGGGTTCGCGCGTTTCCCCCGAGCGAGGAAATATAATGCACCCAAGTGCGCGACGAGTCAATAATTTATCGTTAACGCGCGAACCACCGTTGAATTTTGGCCGAATGTCAACTCGCACCCACCGAAAGAGAGAGAGAGAGAGAGGGAAGAGGGTACGAAAGCACGGTCGAAGCACTCGATCGTCGGACGCAACGCCGATGAAACTGTCCGCGATTTTAAGGATCAAACGGTCCAACGATAACGATGCAATACACGTCGTGTCTATTGACAATCAATTTCCGCGATAAATATGCGTTCGCCCGGAGTCTAGGTCAGGCTCGCTCAAGCCGACATGACCCGATGTCTCGATATCGCGATATAACGAGACGAGATGCGAGACGACGACAGAGCGAGCCGCGCGGAAATAACAAAACAAGAAAGCAAAACTCGTACGGGGATCTCTCTTTATTATTTATAATTTCCCGTCGGGACGGATTTATACCTCGGCAACGGCGCTTCGGGGAGTTGGAGACTCCGGCAAGCACAGTTATTACAGAGGCAAAGAGGAGGGAGGGAGAGAAATGCCACGTTCGACGGAAGGAACCTAGTTTTTTCGTCGTTGCTCAACGCGCACTTAGCATAGAAACGTCCTTCCGGGTCATAGGTATTCAGATTTTCTATCCCTGGCACCCAGCTTCTCTCTCCTTCGGGATACGCGAAGGGTGCTGCTGGCCTGCAGAGGGTGGCTCGAAAGGAACGATGGAGCCAGAGCGCGCGCGAGGCGGAGGGGTAGGTGAGCAGAACGGAGGGGAGTAAGGGAAAGGAAGGCGGCAGCCATAAAGAGCGAGCGAGAGAGAGAGAGAGAGAGAGAGAAGAGGGGAAGGGGGAGAGGGGATAATTCCACGGCTAAATATCGGTAAAAATCAATACTATCTCTTTTCCTCGACGCACCGTCGTCGCACGCAAAGAGCGCGAATCTAAAGGGCGATCAATAAATCATTCCTCAACGATTTTCCATGCATCGACCGCGGCACACACGCGCGCGCTCTTATCGCGCGAATTCCCTCGCGCGAAATGCATTTCTCGATAACGTCCCGGCGGCACCGGCGAGAACATTCGTCGTCGGCAAAATTACGTGTAGGTGGAAATTCAAGCGTCGCCGCTCTCGCAAAATTATTTCTCCGGACGACGTTTTATTTATCAACGACGATACGCGCTGCATCCGTAAAGAGGGAAAAAAGAAAGGCGGACACCCACGGTGTATTTACATCAGCGCGAGTTAAAGATCGCTTTGACTAAAGACGGACACGCGACTCTCGAATACCGTCCGCGTCAACCCCTCGTTGTGCGAACGATTCCGCGCATACACAGCGTGATCTCTATCAACTTTCTCTCTGTAACGCGACAGTTCGGAGACCGGGAGTGATTTCAATGCAGTGGAGGAAGTTGGTCGTAAGCGGGCGAATACCAATACGACCGGGCGGATAGTACGAACAAGTTGCTACCGAGGCACCAAGGAAATACTCGCGTAAGAAGGGCGAGATATTCGAGCCAGGGGAAACAAGTTGCAGCCCGAGAAAATTATCAACCATAAATTCAAGGCAGGTCGAGACAGTGTCTGATACATGGCGCCTCGTTGCCATTTCCAAGCGCGATGCAACTTATACGTGTTTTCTATGCAGCTGCATCCACGCCACGCCGTAACGTATTAAATACGTTTTTAACTCGCGACTCCGTAAGGAAAAAAAAAAAACAAAACCAGCCACCCGCGTCACGGTTAATAAAACAAAATAGATTTATTTATTTATTTATTTATTTTCGCAACTTGTATTTCTCCTCGCGACCATTACTCATCCGTTCATCTCGTTCGGTGATGAAGCCAGATAAATGTTGATTCTCACAAAAATATCGTTCACTATATTTTTCCCGCGCGCGCTGAATTTCCGCGGAATACGAGGGCGACCCACCTCGCCGTAGGAATTCGTCCCGAACCGCAGACCGCGCAGAATCCCATACGTCTCTCTTAAAATACCGAAGATCGCGACGGCGGTCCGTCATCGCGCGCCGCGGTTTTGCGCGTCTTCCCTCGAAAAAGTGCATTCCGTGTGCGACGGCGCGAGATCGCGGATGCAAATCCGCCGTAAATTCGATATTTTTTCAAGCGCCGGCGCGATGCGGCTCGGACCGAGAGTCCGCTCAGTCCTCCCTGCCGATGCATCCTCCGAGAGAAATCACGAGAGAGAAAGAGAGGAGGGAGGGGAGGGAAGAATCGAGAAAGAGCGGGGCAGCGGGGAGGAGGGGGGAAGAGAGAAATAGAGAAAGAAAGAGATCGCTTTACGGCGATCGGAATTTCCGCTCGTCGTTTTCTGAAACGCGGCGGAAGTAACGGCGTGGAACCGCGGCCTCGACCACGACCTGAGACAAACGGTAACGAAACGCGCGGCCGCCACCGCCGCCGTCGGAGATCCCCGACGTTCCGAGGGATCCCTTTTGCACGCGAAAGTGTAAACGGCGGTGGCGGACGCACGAGCGAGAGCTCGGCCCGACCAAGGGTCCGACCGAGCGACCGACCGACCAACCAACCAACCAACCAGCCAACCAACGCCTCCTCCCGCCGCCGCCGCGTTTCCTCTCTCTTCGCGTCTCTTCTCTCTGTCCCTACCACCGAAGGAGGAGTAAAAAGGAGAAGGGAACCGGAGTGGTTCTCAACGAGAATCTCGCGCCGCGAACAATTTTTACTCCCGCTCTAATGTGACACCGATGTTGTTCAGGGAAGGTGCGTGCCCGGACAAACCGATGAATTTGTTACGCGATCTACTTGCACAAATTACCCTCCTCCCCCTTTCCTTTCTCGAGATGTAAGAACAGTAGGGGTGACCTAACCGGGGGTAGGCGTTCATGAAGATATGTACGTAATTGTCAAAGAACGGTGCATAATATATAGCATGAATGAAATAAAATAACTGAGAAGCGGAACAGCGGGCCATTCGGCTCGTCGTTTGCGCCGTTTGGAGATTAAGTCGCGCGCGTCGCAATATCAAAAAATTATTAACAATTTGAGCGGCAGTCGTAATGCAATGCCGCTGCAGTTATTAGTAAAATTTCACTCTACCGGCGACATTAGTCACGACTGCAATAAAGGATACATCATTTCCCTCCGTCCTGCGCGCCCGGCACAAAGAAGGCGCAACGAGGCGGTAAAAGAGTCGGGAGCGTTTTCGCGACGTTTGTGAAATTGCTGCAATTTTTGTGCTACCTTTAACACGCGCTAACTATCGATCCGAGCGTTCATTCTCGCATCGCGACAATCGAGCTCTCCGTACACCGTGCATCTCGTTTTCGCGAAAGGAATCGACAAAAGGACGCCAGCCGAGCGTGCTGAAAGGCGAAGAGCGTAGAAACGGAGTATGACAAATAATTTGCAGACAGCACAGTGCGGAAAGATATCGTGAAAAATTAAAACACTAGAAATATGAGAACCTCCGTTCACTCTTTTCCCCCTCTTCTTCCCCACCTTTCCCCCCTTCCTGCGTCCCTCATCCCCCAACCCACCCTCCGTAACACGGGGTGGCTAGGAGGGTTTAGGGTGGAAGGGGGCAGAGGAGTAGGGGAGGAGGAGGAGGAGGAGGGAGGTGAGTCGCGTACAATACCGTACAAAAGTTCGCGTCACCTCACGCGGTACAATCCGTGCCAAGAACTCGCGTCCACTAATTTTATTTCGGTCTCGCCCCCGAACAATGCGCCGAGGGTACTTATAGCGGAAAAAAGGAGGGAATGGGAGAAAGAGAGGGAAAGAAAGAGAAAGAGAGAGGGAGAGAGAGAGAAACACACTTTATCCAGGCTAATTTATCTTACTGCAATTTCTCCGGTTCACTCCGGCCGAGTGCGTGTATATGTTCCCTCGGACAGGTGGGAGGGGGGCGGCGGAGGAGGAAAGTGTTAACTAAGTTGTGACAGGTGGACGATTATTCAACGTCGACGAAATTATAGGGTTACCCTATAATTTATGTAAGTTAATTAAGAGTGGACAGGAATTAAAATTCATGTTAGAGGAACTGCATCGCGACTTTGTCGTTTCAATTTCATAAATCCTCCGCAATAGCGGGCATGCGGCCCGCCGCATCGCGCTCGCGACGGTCTCGCTCCGCCTAGCGCGCGGCTACTTTATAATCTCCGTATATATCGCTAATTAGAATGATTAAAGGCAATCTATCGCGTCTCCGAGATGTGGCGGCTGATTAATGACACACGCGACTCTTGGTGGTGTACCGCGGGGCTATAATAAATTCCATCTAGTCGTGCGTTTGTGTCGATTACGTTTGCAGTGCATGAGGTCTCGGAAAAGTCTCGGAAAAAAAGTATGTTTCAGGGAGATTTGATGAGACGTTAAAATCGTCTCGTTGTCGAACGATTTTCGGTTAGCAAAATCGATAAATCCCTTTGAGAGAAAAAAAACAATTTTCTACTCAAAGGGAATCTCGAAGGAGCTTCTTGTTATCGCGTGCCTTAAGGAACGCATCCGGTCGTTTTTGGAATTGTTAAGTAACGCACGTTATCGTATAATTGATGCATAATTTGAACCGCTGCGCGAGATGTTAAATTCCATTGGAAGACCGGTCGACCGTTTGGAGGACGCATTTTTATCCGGTCAGCACAAAAAGGCGTTTGACTCGGGATATTAATTTGCTAAGACCTCTCGATGGCACGGAATACGAACGCGTGCGGCGCCCACGTGGCGCGCCTTGCCGGTTTAAAAAAAGTTCCTTTTTAAGTTACGTTTATTCGCGGCTCGCGCTCACCTCGTTTTAACTCCCTCGGGAAAACAGCGGAGAGCTTATAGCGCCGTTCGCTAATGATGTTGTTCTACTTCGCTCGCTTTCTTCATCGACGTACCGTCGAACACGATCCCTCAAAGTCGGGTTACGTTTTCGGAGAGCGCCGATATCGCGTATCGTTATCGAATACATTAAACCACGTATGAATATATTCATACAGGTATAAGGTTATAAAATGATATCGGTACACGCGGTGTATCTCGCGACCTGTCTTATTCTTTCGAATTCCTCGAATTCCCAAACGATCTCACCTTTCAAAAAATTATTTTTGCGAGAGCCCGATTCTTTCGTCCGTCAATTCGGCGTCGAATTAATGCTTCGTACGATAAAACCGCGGATAAAGTCGACAATGAGTTATACTTTCCAAGTTTGCACAAGTATAACGCGTGTTGAAATTGTTCGGTTCTCCTTACTAGACGCCACCATACAATTATCAATCATAAATTCTCCCTAATTTTCCGACGTTCAAATGTGACACGACAACATTTTACTCCCTTTCGGAGAGTACGTCCCACATTCCGCTTTTGCTCCTTATCGATGCGCCGGAGATCAGAAATTTCGTTCGCGTGCACTTTCGGCATGCCTCGTTATTCTCGCGGAAGGTCGTGGCCTTTCGCGATGCTCGCATCGGTCCGCATGTTTGACGCAATCGGTTCGGCGGTTTGCCGGAATTTAGAATATTCCACACACCGGCGAACACACCGCGCGTTCGCACCCACGCCTCGCGCGCGAACACGCAGGATATCGCGCGTGTATTTGCGACCGCATTTGCAACAAACGCGACCGTGCCTAAAAATGGTCCCAGTTATGACACTGTGTATCTATTTTCATACATACGCGCACATATAGGTGCGTGCGCACGCACGTACACGCGTACGTACGGCGATAACGATTAGAGAGTCGTAACGGATTTTTTCCGCCCCGATCCATCTCGCATTCCGGCCTCATCGCACGCGGTGGAAGTTTCGAATAATACGTTCCGCCTCATTCCCCGATTCGGCGATCGAACGGGGGGCGCGTAACAGCTCCGGGCGCTTGTTACAAAACTATTCGAAAAACTGGTTTTCCGCCGTTCGACCAACCCCGCCGACTCGGCACGTATGCGTGCGTGCGTGCGTGCGTATGCATGAGCACAGGCGCGCCGCTCAAGCTGCGCGAGTGTGTGGGTGGCTCGAAGCACGTGATAAGTTAGTCGAGCGTACGAGCGTTTGTCTCGGACGACGAAGACGACGGAGTCGATAGGAACGATTAAGACGGATCCTGAAGGGCGTAAATGCGAGCGTGCTCGAGCAGGACTATCGGCAAGAATGCGGACCGACTGGGGGACGCACGGTAAATAACACCGGCTACCTGGTGGACCGCGTTATCTAGGAATGTCAACGCGCGACGAAGCTACCCTCTTGTCTCGCGTATTCTCGTCGCGCCGAGAACATCTCTTGTTTTTCCGCTTTTTTTTTTCAAAGGAGAGACAATGGTATCTGTGTGCGAAGAACTGTCTGTCGTCAAACGGACAAGGTTGTGCGATTTACGCTGCGAAAAGGGTGAAGGGCCTTGTTAGCGGGCACCCAAGTTTAGGGACAAAGTTTCGTCTTTCGGAATTTCCCCGGATCTGGTATTCCGTCAAAGGTGGGACGCTTCTCCCCGAAGAGAGGGCTTTCCTCTCGCGCGCACGGCGCGTCATCGTGATGCAATGTTATTGAACCCGCTACGTTGTGATTCGTCGTAAGGTACTACATCGAGAGAGCGTCGTACGGCGATTACAGATTATCATTTGGTACGACGAGGTACGACGTGTACCTGGGATACACTTTTCCGGTGAATGCCTGGCGAACGGGCACGGGAAAATATACGTTCCCGTTGATTCGCCACGCTGAAACGCAGGTCGTAAAGTTTAACGTTCATGCTCCCTGAACATTCTGCATTCTCTAACCCGAAATTATGGCGGATCGGAATAATAGCAACTTTCACTGCGATTAATAATCATTAGCGTAACCGCCGCTGCGTGCACAACTTTCTCCACAAATCGCGCTCCATTTCTCGGTGCATAAAATCTTTCCGAAGTTTTCTATATAATTAGCAGATGCGATTTAATTAAAAGTAAGACGCTTAACGTTACAGCGGCGTTACCCGGCTAGTATCCATAACGGAATTACGATCGCGAATTTGCATTCGCAGTTGGAGCAACATTCGCGCGTTGTTGTTATTGTTCTCGGCGAACTTCGGCCGCACGCCTCGATCTAATAAGCGCCGTGTCGATCGTCGATTATCCGCGCTAAATTATACATGCAAACAGAGGCGAATATCGGCGCTATCTCGATATCTGCGCGGAGGATGCTGCTACTTGGCGTCCGCCACAGGGAAAGCGCCCACCTTTCCTCGTAATTGCACAGCCGCGGTGTATCACGTGTTCAATCGTGCTAATTATTACTCGAGATAAAACAATTACTCGCCCCTGCGGGGACTCGCAGCATGCAACCGAGTCGGGCTCGATCGAGCCGAGTAATAAAAAGTGAAACTCACCCTTGATCCAGCCTGTCGACCGGGCCACCAGGTCCCATCATCGCCGGGTGTCCAGGTCCCATAGGTCCTGCCATAGGATGTCCTCCTGGACCGAATGGACTGCTCGGTGGTATGCCATATTGCGGCCCACCGAAAGGTTGCCCGTGCGAGGGGAAGTGCGGGTTACCAGCACCCGGTGGTACGAACGGTGGTCCCGACGATCCCGGTCGCCCGACGAACTGCGGTGCGCCACCGGACGGCGAGCCAAACGGACTCGGCCCGGGACCGTTGTAAGGCGGCCCCGAGTTGTTCGGTGGCGGCGGAAAACCGGTAGAATTGGGTGGTGGCCCGGGACCGGGTGTCGAGGAGCCGCTCGGCGCCGGCGACGCGGTGTACTGCGGCGTAGCCGAACCAGGTGGTGGACCCTGGTACGGCGGCGCGCCGGCAGGACTGCCGGCATTGCCAGGGAACGGGCTTGGTCCTTGGAATCCCGCATTGCTAGGTGGACCGCCTGTGCTATTGTACGGACCCGCGCCAGGACCTCCGCCCTGGCCGACGGAATTGGGCGTAAAGGGCGATGCCTCCGAGCCGGGCGGCGGGCCCTTCCAGGAGGCTGGCGTTCCTGGATCCTCCAGCGTGGTGGTGGCTGCCAATGGCGTGTTTAGGCGGCTACAGCCTGTGAATAATATTAAATCAGTTGTTTGTATTAATTTATCAATATATCCTCTCTCTGTGTGCATGCGATTCAATTCATAAATATTAGGATATTAATTTAGTCCAGGTGTATATGAACTAGTTGCACAACATATTTCAACAATAGTATTAACAAATGACAGTATGATAGTATGGATAGATTACTGTTCAAGGTGACTGTTTCAAGATAACTAATTCGAGCTGACATCATGCTTGATACCATCCATGTGATGTTACGTCAACATTAACACTGTCTCGAAGCAAATATAAGAGTATGGCAAGTTATTTGCAGCGTATGACCCATCGATGCGCCCAAAAGTTCCATTTGCATCATATTCATGACAGAAAAGATAATCAGAAGAAGCTTGTGTGAGCTTTCGCACGAATAAGCTTCCTCCACATCATAAAAGCACTTGTATCCTATGCTCCTTCCATGCCTACCACAGTATCGAAGGAGCGAATCTCTCATAAACAAGTTCCCAGCCGCAAAAACATCATCCCGAGCGTTAAATTCATTCGAGACAACGTCGCAGTTCAATCCGTAACGAGCGCAGCTCCGAATGTAAACATTAATGTAGGAAAATCACCATTATTTGTCCCATTGGCCTTCATTGTCCCGCTATCACCCAGCTCATTCCATCTCACCGATCACCCGACGCGTATGGAGCCAGCACCGTAGCTTCGACAGGCACGACCGCGAATGTACGAGCTCGCCTCTCTACCTTTCGTCCTCGCGGAGACGAGAGAGCCGGCGAGATGACGCGCGAGAATGTCCCGACACCTTGACTACGTAGCGCTCGCGCTTTTGAGGTTATGTGCCGGTACACCTAACCTAACACACAAGTACACACAACGCGAGGCCTCGCAGAGATTCCAGCGTCTCGCCGCTGGGGAAACACGACGAAGGCACTGGTGCCCTTTTCAAGAGTCCGGGGCGATCGCACGCCGCGACACAGCGCGCACGGTCGCGAGCTCTCGGTGCAGCAATAACAACAAGACGAACGGTCCGTGGTGCGGCAGTGGTCGTGTCGCCGGCATTTTTCCAACGGTCGTCGCTCCGCTTTGGTAACTCAGGACACCTCGAGCAGCGGAACGTTGGCTTCCGGCCGCACGCCCGCTCTCAGACGCGTGCACCGCTGCGACATGACGCTACTACCCATTCATCCCCCGCGTCGTCACATTGCAGAAAAGTTCGCGACGTTCCAAACACAAGCGACCCCGCGAGTGCGCCCGCCCGCCCGCGCGCGCGCTCTCTCGCGCGACGGAGAGAAAGCGAGAGAGAGACGGAGGGGGAGGAGCGGAGCGAGCGAGCGAGCGAGTGAGTGAGAGGGAGTGAATCGGGCTGAGCGCGAGTCAACACCACCGAAGTCAACAGACGAACTGTTCCAAGCGCCAGGGATGTAGCGCGCAGGTGGCGCTTGGTACGAAGGCGACACCGCTGTCGATGCACTCGTCGTTTCACTGCGTCCTAGCTTCACGGAGTCGGGGGAGGCGACAGATGGCGAGAAATATTCCTTCCTCTCTCTCCCTCTCTCGAATCACTTTTGTCCTCGAGTGAGAAAGTTGTTCGCGCTGACGCGTCAGCACCGGAGAGAGAGAGAGATCTCCGTAAGGAGGATCGAAGTTCCCGCGTCAGGTCGGAGTCAGCTCGCGTTCGCGTCGGGCGCGAAAAATTGCCCGTGGTCGCGCGCGAGTCACCGCGAGCGTCGATCGCCGTGTGCGCTCTCTGCGTGCGTCGTTCACCGATTTCCGTCACTCACACGTGTCACCGCGGACACCGATGATCGCGTAGATGCACATACGCACGTGCGCCAGGAGCGTGCCACGCACGCACCTCGCCCACCAGCCGCTCTCTCGCGGACCACGTGTTCGACGCCCTCCTTCTCCCTCCCTCCTCCGCCGCCGCCTCCACCAGCCGTCGTCCGAGTTACCGTCTCTCGCTTCTCGCCGATCACGCCCGAGTGTCAACTAGATTTCTTCCTCGGCCGCAGACGATAATTGCTATTCCGCGGATGGACGCCGAAGGTGGCTGCCATTTTTCCGCTATTTTCCTCCGCGACGTCGACGACTGCGGACCGAGAATACGACGATATCAGCTTCGTCGCGTACACACTCGCGTCGCGTTCTCACGGCGCGACGCGACAATCACGCACGGCACCTCGCGAATCTTCCCCGAGGAGAGAGAGAGAGAGAATCGTCCGTCCGTCCGTGCACCCCACCGTCCACCCTTCCAGCTTCCGCGTGGTCTCTATTGTTATGCACGACCACCTCGCCGGTTTCCTCACGCGAATGGCGACGCGCTGCGCCGGCTCGCGTCACCGCCAGGCGTCGCGCGAACGTCCTCCCGACGCCAGCGGCTGGCTATCGCGATCACGCCGCCGTTGCGTCGCGTCCACAAGCGCACCTACGCCGCGCTTTTTTTCCGAACTGTCGCGAAACCGTCGAGCGTCGTCGTAGCTACCCGCTACACCTCGCTACTCTCTCTCTCTCTCTCGCCGGGTATCGATTGTGACTCGCGTGCGCCGCGCTTCGCGTAATTTCGCGGCTAACGTCCTCGGCGGCGCGATCGCTCTCTCGCGACTTGGCTCGCTCGCTCGCTCGCGTGGCAGTCGCGCGTCCGCTGTATTTCCGCTCTTCCCTCTCCGCTCCTCTCGATCAAATGTCTACTAGGGGAGGAGCGACCCTCGGCCGATCAGCGCTCGAGTCGCGCGTCTCCGAACGATTAATTCGCGGCACGCGGTTGTTGCCTTCGACGGCGGTAATTTCCGATCGATTAATCAAGAAGGAAACTTTGGCAACGCGGTGTCGCCTGTTGCATGCGAGCGACGCCGTGTAGGTACGCGCGACAGCTTACAGGTTACAACGCGTCCGAATTCGCCGCGCGAGAATGTTACCTGCCGGAGGATCGCTTTGTTTTGTTCTTTTATTTCCCCCCTGAGATTGTCACGCGCCGCGGCCTACTTAGCGACGCATCTTGCGCCAGTGGGCGCGCTTCTACCTCGGCGGTTCTACGCGCACTTCACTCGGAGCACGCAGCGCGTAAGATCGTACCAACGGTTATACAATCCCACCACGCGCGCGGCTTCTCCTGCCGATCGGTCACTCGCTCACGCGTACTCTCGGAAACGGTCCCATGGTCGCGGTTACCGCTGGGAGTCCGCGGGTTGCTCCCGAGAAGCCACGTTTCCCGTGCAACTCATGCGTCACTCGCGTCCGCCAGCGCGACGCCTATACCTCGAGACCGGGGGAGCGGAAAAACGCGGGGTGGGAACAGAAGACATAAAAAAGGAACGGAAGAGAGAGAGAGAGAGCGCGGGAGAGAAAGGGAAGCGATGATCGCTACGACCGCGACGGACTCGCCGTCGTCGCTCGCCCCCAAGTACCGGGTCTCGCACGCACCCCACGGTGCGTTGCGGTATTCCCCTCGCGTTTCCAAGGTGGCAACCACCCCCGACAGATAGGCGAATAGATAGATAGGTGCCCGCGTCGCGACAAAGACGTCAAAGACGAACGTATGCGAGAAGCGGACGAAGGAGTGGGGAGAGAGAGAGAGAGAAAGAGCGAGAATTCCTCGCCCCACGTGGAGCGTCTCCCACGGACGCGTACGGCCCTGCGCGTCGAGAGAGCTGCACCCCCGACCGCAACGGGACTGCGCCTCGCACCGCGGTTACTCTTTCCTCCCGTCGGCGTCACCGTCACCACCGTTTCCACCGCCACCGCCGACCACCGGCGTCAACCACCGCCGCCAACCACCGCGACGCACACCGGAAAAAACGTCGCACGGCCTCGCCCGGCGCGTGTGGAGGAGACCGGCCGGCTTACATCGTCGTTGAGCACGAGGTGCTAAACGACGCGCAACGTCGTCATCGAGGACGCAACGGGATGCCGCGGGGTGCACGCGTTCTCGCTGTTATCCACAAGGGTTGAAAAACTCTCTCTCTAACGCGGCATGCAGTGGCGCGCCGCCGCATTTTTTCCTCGTTCGCTCGTCGCTCCAAAGTCTCTCGTCGCGGGGGACTCGACACTCGCCGCCGCTTGACAGTGTCACCCTAAAAATCAATAAGGGGTTCACCCCCAGCCCTGCTTGTCCTCCTTCTCCTCTTCTTCCTCCTCTTCCTCCTCTTCCACGCAGCTCTTCTCCGCTCTTCCTTGCGTTCTCGCTCTCTCGTTTCCTACCCCCCGTGTCCCAGGAACGTCGGCAGCGGGGGTCGACCGGTCGCGGAGGTTATGGCGGTTGAACGACTCGTCATTCTATTAAGCGATGATGCAACACGCCGAGAGGCGCTAACCCCCAAAACTCGCGAGGTCGCGGATCGTGCGAGGGACCGTGGCGGCCGATAATTTTCGACTCGCGTTGTCTTGCACAAAGCGGTGCGACATTGTTTTATAAATAGAGAAATGCCTTTCTGCTTCGATATTCTATAAGGCCTACATTTATAATCGCGTGAGGAGTTCGGCTGGATCCTATTTTGAGAGACGCGATATGATTCAATAAATAGATCTTGAGAGTCAATTTGATATTCGTGACGTCATATTTATGATTGTACCTCATATATATAATTGAGAAACTCAAAGTTTTTTTGGGATATAGCTTGAATGCTATTTCGTACAGTTCAGTAATCGATTCTTAAAGAAAGATCGTGTGTTCACGTTAATAGTCGTGAAGTTTGTATTAACTCAGAAAAGTTTCGAAAAATCGCTCAAGAATAGTTTAGATGTAAATACGGGCCTGAGTTTCAAAAAGAGAACTGAGTTACGTGACGAAGAAATTCGCGTCACCTCACACAATCGCACATGTCAAATGCACTTTTCAAAGACGAACGAATCGATCTCATTTTTCTATGCTTATCGAAATTCGTATTTTCCCATTTTTTTCCTTTCTTCTTTTTTCATTTCTATGCGAGATGGAAATCAGAATCTTTCCCGAGAGAGTTCTTCTGATTATGCATTCGATCTACTTAGTGAGATTTCATTACGATGAAAAAGAGATCTATAAGATTCAGGCAGCGTTCGAATATTTCCATGATAAAAATTGCGAAGACGAAATGTTGCAGCTTCACTCGAAAGATTTAGTCGCGTGATAGCTCGAGCAAAATTATCGAAAAATGCGCAGAAACTGCCAGGCACGGCGGAGGAAATGCGTTCTCTTTTCCATAATCGTTCGTGCGTCTGTGCATGTATATGTATACGTACATGTGCACGCGGATGTTCATGTCGAGGCAACTACTGTCGCACTGTTATGATCCCTTGCTCCTTCCGTGAGTCGTTAGTATAGAAACACGGCGCTACGGAAGATTATACCGACCTACCTCACCGTCTGCCTGGGAATTTTGGGAGGAATTACCATGCGGAAGTTCCATCGCTAAAACGTAATTGTAAAACATTGCGGAACGATCTTCATCGTCGTCCGTAGGATCGTATACGCTTATATATAGGTATACGCTTTGGCGTGTTTTTACAGGATATGTTCCTTATTCTTTTTTGCGTAATGTTATTCAAATGCATGTTCTTAGGGAGTTTGCCCTTAGGAGAAAAACAAACACGCCATATCCAGCTCATAAAAACACACAAGTACCGACGCGCGCTCGAGTGAAAAATTTTACCGACGAAAAAAAAGATATCAGGCACGCAAGAGAAACTTTCGATTGCGACGTTCTTTGATACGCCAGTGTCGCGCGATTAGCCTCGAGGATGCTCGAAGAACGGATTCGTCGGTTGCAACACGGCATTTAGAATTCTGTCGCAGATCGCAGGATGTAAGATACTTATGGAAAATCTGAGAAATAATTTATGTTGGAGTAGTTCAAGGAAAGCGCCGCATGCGTTATACACGAAGACGAATGCGCATAAGCGTTTAGATTCCGACTTGCGCGAACTGGCGTCGATATTAAGCGACGTAAACAACGTCATGCATCCCGGACAATGGTTCCTGTTTTCGCGGTAATTTTCACTTTCGCGCGGTCTCCGATTCATGGCTAAGATCGCGCCCGAGAGACACGTCGCGAATTCTCGACATGAATTACAGTAGTTTACAGTTACTTTGAATCAGACAAGGTGTTTCTTCGAGATTTTTGGATACTGAAAACCTAACACGCTGGTGAAATTTGGCTTGCCATATCATTATCAGCGACCAGAAATCTACAAGAAACACCTTGTCCGGTTCGAAATAGTAAAAAGAAAAAGATATCTTTTGTAAACTAGTATTATTCAAGGTCGCGCATCGACCGGCTAATACGAAACGCAACTTGGGGCCGCGTTCTAGCGGAACTCCATCCCGCCGTTCGCATGTTCGCGCATGCTGGAGCTATCAACACGCGCCGCGGCATCCTGATGCATATCTGCCGACGAGGTCCGTTGTCGCGGAGGAGTACGGGCTTGATAACCCCGCGATTCGGGGTCAGCGCGAAATCGCCTTTACACGACTCGGAGGCGGAGGGAAGTCGCCTCCGGTGACGGGCGATGCGTCAGTCGTCATCTCGACTACCGGACAATTAAATGCCGATAAAGCAATCGCGGTCGGCGAGAATGATACGATACGCCGCCGATCGCGAGATCCTCCCTCCGTACGTTGATTGGTTTGTCGACTTATTCGCACGGAAATACCTTCGTCGTGGTCGCGACAAATAACTCATAGATACGGAATTTGACGAGATTTTCTTAGATGCTTTTAGATATTACGAAGCGCGTTTCCGCGCGAAAGACTAAGCTTTAGTCGAGTGAACTTAGTTTAAACCTAGTTCCGATAAACACTATCGACCCGCGGTTTCAACTCCAACTTTATTCGCCTTCGTGGAAAAAAAGAAGTCGGGTAAAGGTAGCCGGATGATGGTTAACCGCTGCCAGTCCCAATAAGACATCTCTCGCTGACCCTCGCCGTATACTGCGACTTTAGCATGCAGCTCGCGATTAATACGCGCGATAATTCGCGGATTATCTCCCCCTCGGCGGTTCACGCGCCGACGAAGTATTGCGTTTTTAATAATCAAAGCATACATACACACACACACACCGGCGCCACAAAGAGACGAACGTTGAAGAAAGTTCGACGTGACCTATGGAAAAAACGGGGTGTGTGTCGGGAGAATCGAGAAGAAAAGCGGCGTCCATGCTGACGCTTCACGTGGCCGCGATAAAAACCCCGGAGCGAAAATCTCGTCGGCGAAGTTTCCCGAAGCGCATCGTCCGCACTCCTCGCATCTCTCGCACATTTTCCCGCACGCCGCTCGGACAGAAATATCTCCGCGGCACACGTGGTGTGCCGCGCGAGGTGAATGACAGTTGCAGACAGTTCGTACACAGGCACGTTCCAGTGACCCTGCTGCTCGAACGGGCAATCCGGCGCGACAGCGGCGCCGGTGACCCTCGGGCTCTCTCGCGGGCTCGCACGTGCCCCTTCGCCGACTTCCCGCGCCTCACCCGGCCGCTATCCTGCAGCGGAATGGCCGAAGAAAGCCGCACGCCGTTCAGAGATATTAGGATAAGTTTCATTCATACAAACTTCGGAACAAATCTCGACCTTCGGGAACCGCCGGCCACGTGCGGTCAAAGTGCGCGAGCGACTCTCGAGTCTGCACAAGAAGACTCGTTTCGACGCAAGACGCCGATCGCAGGACATTTTTAATATACATTTTTAATAGCATAGGGAGAATTTCTTTACAGAATGAAATTACGACGAAACTACAACGGTGTGTATGTGTGTGTGTGACAGATGCGATAAAATCCATCGTGTCTGTTAAGTTTCACCTGTCGTTCCGGAATAATCATTTTTATCACAATCCTGCTGATCGAAAGGGAAATCACGGAGATGTAATTCGCGAGATACCGGCGTGCATCTTCTTTAATTACTTCTTAGATTACGCGTTAAGTTTCTCGGAGCACGGTTATCGCGCGACGATCTTGGTGGAATCGCAGCATTCTCGAGAGCAGCTCGCAACCATCCCTAACTGAACTCGGAAGCCTCGGAGTTCACGATACACAGAAGCAAGTTGGATCTGCGGAAAGGCACGAAGGGAAGACCAGAAGAAGCAAGTTCGTGGTTGGCTGAGCGGAGTGGCACGAGGAGGTAGATGTGAACAAGCACGGCAGAGAGTCGGGCGGCGGTGCAGGAGGAGGACGAGTAGGAGGTGGAGAAGGAGGAGTGGGGAATAGGTCGATACGGTAAACTATTGTCTGGCGGGTGAAGCGCTCATGAGAACCGGAGACGCGGAAGACGGCATCGGTTTTACGCGCAGTCACCAATTCCGCACGAAATGCGAAGATACGCGCGCGCGAGGACTAGTTCGCGCGGTTAACAACTTAAGAAACCCGCATCTCTCCACCGCGTAACTTTTTCGCCGCTCTCGATCGATACCGCTTAACTTGCGATCCGTGTATAAACTAAGAATGGCTATCAATGACCCCCGGCGGTAAAAAGTATCGACGCTTCATTCGTTTGTTAATGCCTGAGATGCCTTTTTCGAAGTAAGTCGTTCAATTAACTGGTTTAATGCACTTTTCCTCGTTCGCTGCGGTTTTATGCTTTATCTCACCCGCTGGCTGGGCCGGATTTTCTTTTCTTTCATCATCCTCATCAAAGACAAAGTTATTCGGAAACTAGACAGCTCGGTCGCGACCTTCTACACTCCGGCGACACCGGAGAAAAGATTTGTCGTCCGAGGCAGGCGACGGCGTTAAAGGTGCGTCCAGACCCGCTGCGTTACGTTTGCCGAGTACCGTGTCGTCCGTGTAACGTTACAACAAGCGACGATAAACCACGTTACACGCAAACGAGCACGCCTCTCTGTCGTCGTCGCTCGGTGTCGCGCATTTTCTTTACGCCGACGCGATTACACGGTAACGTCGCGAGTCTGAACGCACCTTAATAGTGCGCTCGGAGGAGAACGCGCGCGCACGGGTCGCCGCTTGGAAAAATGATCGCCGGATGCTCGATGCAGAAGTGAATTTCGCGATTCATTGGCGACGCTCTATGGCGTACGTCGAGCTGATGTTTTTTTTTCGACGACGATCGAACGGCCACTGTCTTTCCCGGCGAAAACGAGTTCATTCCGACGCGTGTCGCATATAGTGAATATATTAACACATTGTCAACCGATCGGACGGATCTACCTTTTTCTCAATGATCCTTGATCGACCGATCAACTTAACACGGAAAAAAAGAATTAGTTCAAACAGCTAAAAACTAGCTGTCTATATAATGCAACTGAAATTCAATTACTGGATCTAGTTTTTAGCTATGGTAACTAATATTTGTTTTCCGTGTACGACTATAGTCATAGCTGTGTATGGCTGTAGTTATAAAAATTAGCTCCTACAGCTAAAAATCAGGTCTGGTAACTACATTTTAGTTGTATTATATGAACAGCTAGTTTTTAGCTGTAGGAGCTAATTCTGTTTTTTTTTTCCGTGAAACTTTTGATGATTTCGTATGGAGAAACATTATTAGAGGCCACTCAACAATTACGTCACACCACAAGAGGGAAGGTCTATCAGATTGCGTGACAATCTGTGATAGCAGAGAGGGAAGGAATAAAGGCCATGAAACGTCACATTAGATGGCATAACTTATAAATATGAATGCTCACTTTGTTGGTTATCCACTTTGCTTGCATTCGTGATACATTTGATTACATTTGATGAAAAAATGTTCAAGATTTGCTGTGGTTCTGTGTTAATAATCAAAATGTTAATTGTTAAATATTGATTCTTTTAGAACACAACTTTCACTAATCAGAGTTATAAAATAAAATAACTTGATATTATGCGTTAACAAATATTTACTTAAACGTAGCACTTTTTTCTTTCAATACTGTTTACGTAATGCTTTTCGAAATTTGGCATGCGCAACTCGCGCGGTTAGCAATGTATTTAAGCGTATTTGCGACACGGTCGATACGGATTTTAATACAAATCTCGACGACAAATGTCCGAATATAAGATTCAAGACACAAAGATTGCACGACGGTGGCGATCGAGGTCATGCGACATAGGAGAAAACCGTGGGATATTCTTTTATAATACCTAACCCGCCACTTAACCGCGCTTCTTGAGTGGTAGTATTTCTTTGAATTAAACTTGTACCACACCACGACGCGCCACCTTCCCAGTTTTAGTACCGTGCTTAGAGCCCGAAGATTACCGTGGCTTTCAGCATTTGCATCAGAGATGCAACTATTTACTTTTACATACTCGCATACATTTTTGCCCGTCCCTTTACGTTCCTCAGCTGTGCCCCCGGATTCAGCTTCGCCGAGTCGTTTTTACCCATCCCGGGCGATCAAACGCTATTAATTGTACTCGCTTACCCGGGATATATCTAACGGAACGCAGGCGAGCAGCAAGAACTCGCGACGCAGTCGCGCATGTATCCCCGGTGCCGCCGCAAGAACGCGCCCTCCCATAACGCACCCCGTCGAGAATTCTCCTTAACAGCGATAAAAAAGAGATTCAGGTCGCGTAATTCGACGAGCCCACGGCGTTGCGGAGCGGTCGCCGATCGCTGCTACGCAAATGGCTTTTCCGAGCAGCATCACCGAGCGGTCGGTCGACCGGGCTCGTCCGTTCGTTCACGTGCGCAACTTCGATCGACGTATCGACGAAGAAATTAAAGTGTTTCTCGCTCGAGACTCGCCGTCGCCTCGACGGCGACGAAAGGACCACGACGACCGCTCTGTAACCGCACGCGACAAAGAGGACGAGACACGCGGCTCCAGCGGATTCCCGTGGGCGAATGCGGGTCTACTGCGATCCCGCAGTGTACATAGGGGCGGTTTGGCATGCGGCGATGCGCGACAATGCTACAACGGCCACGTGTTTGCCGATTGTCACCGGGGGGATAGAGAGGTAAACACAATTTTGCCCCACCACCTTGATCATCGTGCGAGCGCGTTCGTACGCGCGGCGAGCAACGACGTGTACAATTGCGGCTGAACGTTCGCATGCTACTTTGATTGTTGTGACAGGTGAGGCCGGGGAAGCTAGATTCAGTTCTGAGATCTAGTTTCAGATTTGTGCGCGTCGATTCGCGCGGTGCGAGAACATTCATCGAGCGACTGTACCGCACGATCGCGCTCATACGATGTCTTGTAAATTTACTTACAAGTTTAACCAACCAACGCTGGTACTCGCGAAGAAACGCCAAATGTCACAGATATTAGAAGTAAGTCGAAACGAGGCGAATCCCTGTGATTGCGCCCTCTCAGTGTTCTGTGTCGTTTGTACATAGCGTTGAGTTACGACAACGGGAACTTCATCGCTGCGACGTAGAGCAAGGGAGGAAGCAAACGAACTGTTGTCTTAAACCACCAACTTCCGCCTTCACTCGGCGAACGCTCGGTCTACATACATGTCAACTAGATATCGCGATCTCACCTGACATCTTCGTTATTCGATGCTGCGGTCTGTGCTGAACAACTATGCAACAGTCCATGGTGTGTCGCCTTTTCGTGCAGCGTCTACGAATCAAACAAGATTTATGTCCCTTAGCCCTACTAATCGTCTTGTATTCTTTAAGAACAACCACTGCTAAAATACTTGCCTGCTCGACTGATACGATCATTTCGGATATCCTCAGGTCACTAATACGTGTTCCCTTCTTCCCGCGAAATCGATAACAAAACCGTTACGCGTTCTGTGTTTATACACAATGGTATCCACGGAACTATCTCGAATGTACAGGCTGTGACAGAATTCAAAATAATAAATCCGTCATATATCATTGTGTTCAGCTACACGCATCCGTTCGACGTCCGGCTTGTGTCTGTAACAAACAATTTCCAAAAGATCGAGCGAGTTACGGAGTGACGTAACGATCTTAGTAAGTGAGTACTCGCGCTATATGTCATCGGTGACGACGATATGTCCGCGGATGCACCTGTGCATGCATATGCACTCGCATGCATGGCACATAACGCTCTCTCCGTCGCAACTCCGCGACGTTACCGGGTCGCGGCAGGTATCCTCTATCTCGGAGTGCTCGTAAAATCGAGCGGCCCTAAAGCCACGTGCATATACGCGTGTGACTCGGCTGACTCATGCGAGGCAGCGACAGATAAAAGGAAGGAATAATCTATGAGAGAGAGAAGGTAAAGAGACGGGGATATCCGAGTCGCGCGCGAACGTACGGTTCAAACCTCCTAACCTAACCTCTTTACCAGCGATTCAGATGCGAGAGACCGTCCACACTGGGGAGGGGGTGATGCAGGACGAACGAAGACCGTCTTCACGCCGCCACTCGACGATGCCCTTCTTGACGAGCTGACATGCGCCGCGACGTTTACGACGCAGAAGAACGCGATTGTCGAACCGTCGACACCGATTCATTCCCGTCCACGTCCATTGTTCCTCCGATCCCAATGGCCGCCGATATACTGATTCGAACAAATGACTGAACTATAATTTTATATGATTTTATACGAAGAATATTTTCACAGAATTATTTACTCAGGGGAAGAAACAACGTATAAATCTGAAATCCCCTTAAAACAATGAGTAGATTGCCGAGCAGCACAAATGTTTGATTAACCGTTTCCCAATGTTGGCCAAACATTGAGCAACGGTTAACCAACCAATCTGCACTGCTTGGGTTTGTGTTTAAACTGTTTCATAATAATATTAATCCTGCTATATTTAGAAGTTATATATATATATATATATGTATATATGTATGTGTACTTGACCTATATTTTTTAGAATAATTATCATTCAAAAAAGAGTAACGCACCTCGCTCATTCCTTCGTTCGTTCATTCCTTGTGACAACATCAGTTAGTTCCTCCTAACAACTTCCGTTCCTCACAATACGTGATTCAACAATCGCGTCGCTATATCGCACCAGAAGTTAACCTCCATCCGTTTGGTTACATGCTCGAGAGACACGAGCTGACTTTTCCGGAAATCATTCGAATAATTCAACCGAAATATCTCGAGCGTCAAAGTTGAGAACGGATTCGCTCGTCTCTGCGTACGCGCGTAGTTTATCCGTCGACTCGGAAAACAAAGAGAGAGAGAGAGAGAGAGAGAGAGATCGACTTGCTCGCGAGCGCGGGAAAAGGAACAAAAGGAGCAAGAGCGGGAAAATGGCGGAAAAAACGGAATAGGAACGATTTCGCGATGGTAAGATGACCGGCGTCGCAGGACTGGTTAAACAGGTTATCAGTTTATAGCCGCCGTAAAGAGATTTTAAATTTCGCGGCACATGCCCGTGCATTCCGCGTTGTCCTTTTTCTCGCTTTTCGGTCGTTTCACCGAGTTCATAGTGCCGCGCGCCAATACCGACGTCGACGATCGGACCAATGGACGGGGCGAGCAAGCGGTTTCTCCGTCCCGGCGAGCCGGCGTATGTATCTACGATGCAACCACGACGAGCGCGTACTTTATCGGTGAGTAAAAATTCACGCAAGTATTTTAATCTCTGTTCGGACCGTCTCCGTGATTTTCGTTTTGGGCGACAACGCAACGTCGATGTTCTGTCGCGCGCCTAGCATAACCCAAGAGACAAATCCCGATTCTAACGCGCTAGCTATGAGTACGAATATGAGTACGAATTGAGACCGATCGAATAATCGATCGAAACCAGTCAGCAAGGAAGATCATTATTCCTTCATGATAAAAGTTGCTGATGAAAGCGAAATGCGACATACACTATTTATCACCTCTCGTCCAAAATTGCGAGTGTACATCCCACGCAGCATTAACGCCCAAAGACATTTTAGAGACAAACGATATATCTTTCTTACGTTATATGTCTTCAAAATATCTCCGAAAGATATATATTCTTAATACTTTTACTATGTGAGACATCAAGAAATTGAACAATTTTTAAGAAATTATGAATACATACCGTCTGTAGATAAAAAGGCCCGTAAATTTTTCCGTATGATCTGCAAGCACATTTCTCAGCGCACTACGAAAATCCTCGGAGGAAAATATATTTTTATAACCGCATGCATAATATATCACTCACTTGGTACGCGTGTATTCGCACAATAAAGAAAACCCGTGTATAGTAGATATTTTATTTTTTCCAACTTAGGAACTGAAATGCCCATATAATAAAAAATATTTATATATTGTAATAATTATTATTATTAAAGTGGGAAAACGAGGGTTACGCTAAAATCGCTCTGCTAAGTATACAAAATGAAGAGAAAACTCGCAAAAACAATCGTAGACTTTTGCTTGAAAACATTCTTTCTCTCTTTAAGATTCTCTCTCGCGGCTCATTCATTCATCGATAGGGATGGGATCAAGTCCGACGTGTACTCAATAAATCTCAGTCAACTTGATACACTTAGGTATTATGTCATCCAAGCCGAGTAGCATTTACAAAACTCGCGGACATATTTCGTCTACTTACAAAGAAGTTAAATGTGACAAAGTGTGAGATCAACTACACATCAAACGGTCTCGACTACCACCTGGAAACGTGCTTGAATCTTCTACGAGTTTACTTCGAGATGCGTAATAGCAGCAGAAAGTGTCGTCGAAAAGAACGTTTCTGTCTTACGTGAAATGAATAATCGAAATCTTTTGAAATATATTCCATCGTTCTGTATCTCCAAACACAAACAACTTGAAATGTTTACACACAGTTCGCGATTTCAGTAAAAAGTTCCGATTACGTACAGAGACGCCTGTTCCAAAGTACTTATAAAAGATCCGAACACGCTGCGGTACAATACTATTTAGAGCGCACTCGATTCCATTCCTATTCGTCGAACTCGTTTGTCCCGTTCACGCATTCTCTCTCTCTCTCTCATACACACACATGCTAAAAAAAGACTCGAGATTTATAAAACAACCGCGGTAACAGAATAAACGAAAAATCATATAAAATTTCCACATGGAATTTTGCACATTGTGTTATTATTCTTTTATTTTTCTCTTAGATTCGCGTCTACCTTTTTCTTAGTCTCTCTAAACTCGTTAAGGGGCTCGTCAAAAGCATATACAAATGACCGTCGCCATTGTTCGATTTCGTAGTCGCTATCTAATCAGTTTTTTTATGGCACGTATTCTCGTACAAGCCCTTCTCCTTGCCGGAGATTCGACAATATCCGCATTCGCCGTCTTTCGTTTCTCGCCACCGTTCGCTTCCTCCGACGCTGTACGAACCCCTGCGATATTACAATGAATCGCAACCATAACGGACCCGTATTCGACATTTTTTTTTTCTTTTTATACACACGCTAGAACCCGGGGAGTCCTTCTCGTTCCTCTCGTTCTTACTTTTTCTTTAATATACGGTTATCAGACTTGGACGTGAAGATCTATGTTAAGATCGTAGTTCTTTCGGGCGATCGCGCCAAAGATCCACTGGTACCCAACAACGCCCGCTAAAACTCTTTTTCATTTTCTTTTTACGAAAGAGACTTACAATAGAATTTTTCGTCGCATAGCACCATTTTGAAGAGCGAAATTCGCGACGCGCTCGACCCGCCGGAAGTTTCGCCGCGATCTTTACAAAAATAACAACAGTGGTGGCATCGTCTCGCATTGTCTCGTTAGCCGGCGCTCACACGCTGCAAATCGATAATTCTGTCTTAGACTCGTTGAATACCACTGGAGAGAGGCTGGTTATCAATCAGCCGCGGTCTCGCAATCGGCGCCGAAACGCCTACTTCGCTATCACGAAAGAACCATCCGAAAAAACGTGAACAATTCATACTCTTGAAAGACATCAATATAGAAATCTGATTTACTTTTTTTTCCCTTCCTCGTCAGGACGATCCGCGAAACGGATCTTCCTCTTGTACGTCTTAGGGTTACGAATGCTTTAACGTTACTCTCATATTTATTATTTTTCTTCTTTTGATCAGAGTATCCTAAAACGAACAAATTCTATCAATATGTCTACATTTAACATGGATATATACCGTCGGTAAATTTTTTTTTCCTGTTTCCGAAGTATTGTGGCCCGCGATGTTCGATCACATTCGGCAGCGATCGCGTAACAATCAAGCCGATTCCGTGAAAATTTCCGTGAAAATTAAACGGAAAAGTAGTACCGCATATTCTCTCTTTCTTTCTTACTCTCGCGTAAACTCTCGGTGTTGGTTAGAAAACGAAAGATTGTCACAAACGTCTTCCGAGCGAAAAGAGACTGTCAGAAATATTCTGCAAAATATCGTCTCTCGTAAGGAAACAGCGATACGACAATCGTTGGCCACACGAGCAAGACAGTCTGTACATTTACTAAACTTAACTCATTACGTAATGTTGAAAGATAATGCAGGATTTACCTAACTTAATGATTTACGTGATTATATGTATATATATACACTATGTACATGGTCGCTGCTATAACATTGCATGCGTGCGCTTATCGTTAGAAGTGACTACAGATCGGTGTGTATGTGTGTGATTGTGTGTACGATTGTTGTATTTTTCTTTTATTATAATGAAAATTCTCTAGCTTATACAGTACATAGGGTTCTCGCGAGCGTTACTACATAAGATTTACCATTACACAGTAAACAATTATACGTTCCGATGATCCGCCGGTCCAGCGTTCGCCGTTTACCTTTCCCCGCGTCGGATTTATCACATCGTACATCGAGTAAGAATCAAAACGCGCCTTGCGAAATAAAAACAGAAAATAAAAATCGACGACCTTGCGACAATTGATTGATATATATATATATATATATATATGCGAGGGCACGTATCCGGAGCGTTAAGCGAAAAAAAGAAGAAACGAAAGCCCAAAGAGCCTAACGGAATGCCCGAATCTCTAGCGCAACACCGAAAATGCAATTTTCCAAAATCAGAAACACCTTGTCTCCCTCGACCCGATCGAAACTTAAACTCTTAACGAACGCGCGTATAAAAACGGTTTAAATAAAATAAACACGCAAGAATAACGATTTTACTTTTTCCTGGCAGAATTCCATTTACTGCACCTCCTTGAACGGTAACACACGGTCGCATTTTTATCACAGGATTTTTTTTCTCTTAATATCGATAATCATTCGGAATCTCGTCCCCCGACGAAGAATGAACGAAACATCGCACATGCTGCTGGACTAACGTATTATTGCAACTCGTCGAACGCACGCGCTCGCTCGCGCGCGTAACACGTCAAATTACACGAACAACATGACGTAAATTCGGAAGATGCGTCATCTTCCGAAGACCGCCAGGCCGTCGTAATTTAATCTTAGCGCGCGACTCCTCACACTATTGATCTCCCTTCCACCGCGGACAAACACTGTGAATAACTCGGTCGCCATCGTTACTCAACCGGTGAAGAAACGACGCGTGGTCGAACGGGGTGTAACGTCGTGTCAGGTCGGATAATCTCATGCGTATCGCCGTCGTACCGCGCGCGCCATCACCATCGGCGTTGATCGCTAAGAGAACTCTCGCTCTGCGCTCTTCGGAAACACCGCTGCTTCTACGACGTAGCGAGAAAATCCGACGGATCAGCCCTTTTTTCTTTTCTCTAATGACGAAAGCGTCCTTCGCTGTGCCGGAAACCCTACATGAGATCCCATTGTCTACTTAGACGTCGGGGCGGCCGGCTGATGCTGCCCCGTCATCCCCAGTCTTGGTTGCGTGGAAGCGAGTAGTTCCTTGTAATACGCGCTGAACTCCGGCGGTAGAAAGGAGGTCGCGGCCGTGGGCGGCATCGGCGGCGGAAAGAGGCCCGCGTTGTAGAACGCGGAGTAGTACATGGGGTCCAGGATCGGTAGGAACTTGCCGGGCGTGTTTGGCAGTTGCGGCAGAAAGGCGGGATTAGTTTGCGGCACCGCCGGCACGAAGCCGGACGGTATGTTAGGTACGCTGTGCCGTCGACCGACCTCACTGTGCCTGGACTCTTGCTGTTGCTGCTGCTGCTGCTGCGCCGCCACCAGGTTCTTCTCACCCTCGCTGATCCTGCGTTGCTGCTCCCTGCCGACCTCCGCCGCGGCTTTCCTCCTGTCGATGCTCATCTGCTGCTGCATCGTCGCGCTCATCCGGGGGAACGGATTGCCGCTGTTCAGGTGATTCAGATTAGGTACGTTCGGTATGACAGGATGAGTCGGTTTCCTCGGGGTGTACGGTGAGACCGGTTCGCTCCTCACTGTGTACTTCCCGTTCATTTGCGGCGGCGGCGGTTGTTGCTGCCTCCTCTGCGCCCCGCTGCTGCTGTGCATCGAACTACTTTTGTTAGGTGGGCTCGGTATCTGCACGTGAGACGGCGCGCTCAGATGGTTGTTCTTCTGCTTGGGATTCACGAGCGTGATCTCGAGGTTATTCGAAGCTATGGTTCGACTGTCGATGACGTTCTGGTAGGCGGGGAAGGGCACTCGCTTCGGACAGTCGGCGGATTTGTCAGCGGGCTTGCCCGCGGGTGAGCTCCGCATTTCCAGATTCAACGGATTAGGCCTCGGCACTACAGGTACTCGAACTATTTCTAAACTGGGCCTGGGGAAGGTCGGCTTTTCGCTGAACTTCTGCGTCAGATCGAGGACACCTCCGTGTCCGATGTCGCCGCTCGTACCGCTCGACTGCAGATGTTGCAGGCGGTGCTGCTGATGCGACGAACGATACTTGGGTGGGACGAAGATATCCTTCGGATTCCCGTAAACCGTCCTCTCGTTGTGCACGAATATCGACCTCGACTGCGTGACCTTCGGTGGCGGCAGCCTGCCGTTCGGAACGTTCGGCGGTATGAAGCGATTGTTCGCGGCCGTGAAGTTCGACGGCGGAGGGACGTTTGCGTTCGCGTACAGCTGCAACAGCGCGGCGTTGTTCGAGCTGCCCAGATTTATCACCCGGCTGTTCACCATGTTGTTGTTCATCGTACTGTTGTTGTTGTTGTTGTGATGGGCCGGTTGTTGCTTGGACGCCGCCGCGGGCGGCAGTCGCGGCTGATGGTGATGATGTTCCTGCGGCGACGGCAGCATGTGGCCAATGTCGGGCGTCACCGTGACGGATATCAACTTGGGAATGGAGTTCGGTGTGATCGGCGACGGATACGAGATCGGTGGCTTCTCCTCGGACGACTTCATCGTGGCCGGCGGCGGTGGCGGCTGCTGCGCGATGTTGCTCTGAATCACGCTCGGCCGCGCGTCCAAGTCGACGGCGGTGACCTCGAGGCCGCCTTCCCGTAAAATCTCGAGTTTGCGCTTCTTGAAGCTGGGAATGATGATCTTGTCCCGGCTCGTGTCGTTCTCCGTCTCGAGATCGATTACCTCGGGCGACCTGGACGGCGGCACTACCATCGTCTTCTCCGCGAAGATGGACTTCTCGCCGAACAGCGGTATGTTCTCCTTGCCCTGCGCCAGCAGGTTGGTCTGCTTGGGATCCAGCTTGATCTCCTTCATGTCCTTCTCCGGCGGTGGCGTCAACGTCACGACCGTCGACGCGTTCGTCGCTACGGTGGTCACAGGCAGGCCCGGTGGCGAACACGATGGTGGAACTTGCTGAGATATCAGAGGACTGTTGAGCTGCCTTTCCAAGACGCTTTGACTGCCGGCGCCGTTCGTAGGTGTCGTGGAGGGTGTGCTGCTAGGCGTCGAGATAGACGTGTTGGAGGATGGCGGTGGACTTGGCAGTTGGCTAGCTTGCTGGCTGGAGGGTATCGCGCTATTGGCGATCATGGTGTTCAGCGACTTCAGACGTTCCGGCTTCACTCGCACGCTACGCAAGGAGGACGTCTTGCCGGCCTCGGTCTTGGGTTTCTCGCTCGAGGAGAGCAAAGTCTGCAAACGCAAGACACGTGTCACGAGAAATTCTACAGCGGTCGGTGGAAAATTGTTGTTATTTTCGACGCTGGACATATCCTTCTTCGTTATTTTTCTAACCGCAGAAATAGTCAGGAGAACTATTTCTCTAGCGAGTGTTGCTATAGTGTCAGCGATAATAACCTTACATGCTGCTGCAAAATGTTTGGCGGCAAAAATTCATGATTTCCTAACCGATTCAACGTTACTCACCGTCGCTGCTGACATTATCGACTGCAGGGGTGATGTTGTGATCGCGGGAATTACTTCTACGGGCGGAGGTGTCTCCGACGGATACGGATCGCTAGGTTCTTCCTTGATGTCGGAATCTTCCGACACACTCGTGGTTTTGGTACGTCGCCCATGGTTCAGTTTGACTTTCGTGTCTTCGCCTCTCTGATACCTCTCGTAGGGTAACAACAACCTGCAAATAGACCTCGTTATCGCACAGTCTGAACATCTTTATCGAAATCGCTGCAGAAATGCGGAAAAAAATCACAACCAAATGTCGCGGAAATACGAACGCTCGAGGTAGAAGTGAGAATCGTGAGAAGACTCCACACGCGAAATATACTCTCACCTCTCGTAATGTCTGCGTGTTATGGTCGCGGCGCTAGTCGAGCCTGTGTTGCCGCCGATATCGTCGTAGATCGTTTTCCAAAGACGACCGGCGCTAACAGAGTCGTAACCACCAAGCATTTGCACCTTCGTGTAGAAGAGGAATAGGTCGACTGCGGACAAGAAGAAAGCAGAGATGTCGTTACGACGACACGCGCTCTAGCAGGACGCGTGCTCTCTCAAGTGCAATCAGTGCATCGTCATTGAGAAGCAGTCAATAGTCACTAATAATTATAGTTATAAGTATAACGCTGCAAATCAATAAAATTTCATCATAAAAGTCTATTAATAGCAACTATTTCCGAAGAAATTTAACTGCAGAAACAGTGAGAAAAGATATTATTTACTTTTTTTTAATCTTAAGATATTGTCAATGATTTTACCCGAAATATTTTTCATTATGTTTAATTAATTTAATTTATATCGTATTTGAAAAACACGCTTATCCCGATGGAACTCAAACTCGAAATTTCCAGCTCTTGAGTATGCTATCATACAAATTACGCCAAATACAAATACGTATAGTTGAATATATATACGATGTATAATATATATTTCTGCTACAGGACAGGCGTAACTGCGATTTGCAGTGAATCTTTCATTGGCAGTCGGCATTGGCTTTCAAAGTCAGTGAAGTATTAGATGAAAGAGCTGAGTGGAGGAGTTTTCGCTAGAAATTAATGCTCATTGATTATCGGTAGGATATTGTTTCGCTGATTCAATTAGTGACGTTTTCACTGATTGGACTTAAGAGAGTAGTATGCGATCGCGACTGCGATTTCGGGAGAAGGAAACCCTGCTGTGTGTTAGCTCTCTGCAAGTCTGACGGGCCGTGGCACCGTTTTTTTCGCGAGCACGAGATTTCGCGGACCCAGAACGGGAGGACGTTCTGAGTGTCCTCCTCCGATCGTTACTGCGCGCGGATACCAAGGGAAAGAAGTTAAAGACGAGATACTGACTCTGCCTGTAGCCCAGCAGTGGCATCTTTCCGACCGGCGTACCCCGAGAGTTCATGAAAGTCTGCACGTCGCTGATGAACTTCTTCTCCTCCGCGCTGGTATTCCTCTCGCTTCGGCGCACCGCAGACGAGGGCGGTCTGCCCACCATGGGTATCACCAGGCTGGTGCTCGCCGACATGCTCTTCGATGTCGACGCGACCGAGGCTTCGCTCTCGTTGCTCGACTCGCCCGGCGAAGCGCTGCGCTTTTTGCGCTTTCTTCGCGGTCTGCCCTTCAGCTTCGGCGCTGCAAATTCAAACAGTAGACATATTTAATCATCGCTGAGACTCGCCTCTTTGATTCCGCTGTCGTGTACGTACAAAAACATTCGAGTTTACGAAGTGGACGACCGTATGTTGTTTATAAAGGTTTACATAGGCCGTCTAAAAGTACTCGATCGTGTTTCTCTATTTTGAAAGTAAATTTAGCCTCTCTCGTATATTCTCTCGACTTCAAAGAGAGATATCGAAGGCTCTGAAGGTAAACAATCGGTGAAAGAGAAAAAGACAGAAAGAGATTCGACGTAAGAGTTGCCGCTGGATGTTCGGAGGTGCGACGATAGTTTTAATTTTTTAATCTTATCAGGAGGGTAAAATTGTCCAACAACGCACACGCCGAAATCTGTTTTTTCAGACTCTCAACATACATGCGGTATTGTACACCGTCTTTTCTACGTCCAACCAACCTTCCTAATCCGCAATTAATATTCATACTAATTAACACTCTAAATATCCCCTGTAACTTGCGAAAAATATTGCGTGACTGAGGCTTTATCTTCTCCTGTTAAGACTTAAAAATTTAAATTATCGCGCACCCAACATTTAGCGATGATTTATATAACAAGTCTCTCTCTCTCTTTCTGTTTTGAAAGTAAATTTAACTTCTCTCGTGTGGTATTTGGGCTATCGATATAAGATTATCAATATATATGGTACTAAATATTATTTGATTAAATTCTACATTAAAACACACGTTTGTCGTGGATTCAACCGACGGAATAGATTTCGCATGTTTCCAGTATTAATCGTAAGCACGATAGTAAGCCGGTCTGCTCGCTCGAACACTTCGTAGTATAGTTCCAAGGCCGAGAAGGCATTTATTTTGATATACAACGTCGCTGATAAACAGATCCCGACGTGAAAGTCACTCGGAAATTCGTAGTAAAGCGATCCGAGATCAATCATTTCCGACTTTATTAATTTAATCATTCAACGGAAGTTCCACTCTTCGTGATAGATTTTGCGCGTCGTGAATCTCGCGCGAGGCGCAATACCTTCACTCCGACCTACATGTTTCGCAAATATCATTAATTATCCTGAAACGATACTTGCGAAATCCTAATCACTTCGATCTACATTTCTTATTCCCAACATATTGCTCAAACAAATTCGTCATAGAGATAAAAGATAAGAACGTTACGTAGTGCGGCGAATGTTGGTAGCTTTTCAACTGTATTTTTCGAACGTTTTTATACATAATGCTCGACCGGTTTTACGGGGAACAATGTAGTTTGATCGATCAAATAATTCGACACCATATATATCCGACTGTCGACACACAACGTGTGCATACGCTCTCACGGGCGGAACAGACTCAAAAACGCGAGCCGATATTACGCCGCGCGCGCGTCGCCTCCCCGAAGGGAGACTCGTCTTACCGCGTATGTTCAGGTACACCACTTTATTGTTCCGAATTTTCATCAAGATAGCCATCGTGTCGTCCGTCGTGGAGATTCGAGCTCGAACATTCGGCGAAAGCGCTTTATCGGCGGCCGCGCGGCGACGTTGTGTTAGACGCTCAGAGAGCAGGCGGCTACAAAATAGCTTCTTGCGCGCGGCAAACGTGTGCGAGAGCCCCGGCAAAAATGTGACGGGCACGAGAAACAAAACAAACGATGTCGTAGTATCGGACCGCGAGTTGCACTATCGGATGCGCCGGCGCGTGTCAACCACCGGCGGATTCGCGGTAGGCCTCTTGCGTCAGCGACTGCTAATCAGCAGTCTTTCCGAAATGAAATTTTCCGCGGCGTATCGCCTGCTACAGTCAACAGGAATCAATTAGTTGGCGCGACACGTGCTACACGTCTTCACGGTGTATCGACTATATACACACACACACACGCACAGTGTCCACATCCGCGCTCGACTCGGCACTCGCAATGCTGCGCTAAATCGCGCCGCGGAATCGCGGAACGAAACAAAAGCGGAGAAAAAAGGCCGGCAGCGACGAGCGAGTCGCGCGATGACGAAGGCAGCTGGATCGCGACTTCGAGCGGACACTTCGATCGCGGTGAACGGGGATCACGATGAATGGGATCGCGCGGGATCTGCCCGCGGTCTGCGTTGTTTACGATTTTTCGATCGGCCGATTCGAGTGCAACTCGCACGAGCGCGCCTCGTCGCGTCAACGTGGAAACGTGCGTGCATACGTACGTGTGCGTGCGTCCGACACTCGACGTGCGTGTGTGCGCGCGTTCCCCTCGCTCGTCGAATTACGGTGCGAACGAACGAGCGATGCGTCGGAAGCGACAAATGCGAGCTATGACGGACAGAGATCCGCCGACGCGCAATACGATCTAGCGTAACCTTTCGGCCGCGCTGCCCTGCCCTTATCTCGTTACACCCTTCGGAATTGTTTCCACGTCAAACGCGCGACGAAATTGCGCGTCGCGGAGCCCCGCCGCTCTTTTTGTTCTTCGCCGCCGATTTCGGCGGCTCATCCGTTGCAAAGGGAGTTTCACGTCTCGCGGTATTGAACGCGTGTCTCTTTATGCTGCGTTATGCGCGCTGTTCGAGAGACGTGGAAGGAAATCGAAGATAATATCGCTCGATCCCCCACCATTCCGCGTCCCTTTGTTCTTTTTGATGTTTTATAAACACCCGTAAAATGAATTTATTACCATGAGGGAAGATATTTTGATAATGCATCTCGTCGAGAGGGGGGGGGGGGAACGATGCTGTTTGATGCGAATGTCGCTTGTTACACGGCAGAAATATATCAATTACAATTGTTGATTATTCATTATACGGAAAAGTACACGGGAATATCACGATACTTATGTCATATTACAATGGGTCGGGGAGGCTGGTAATCGAATCGCTGTGAAATGTTCCACGCTTCATAATTTCGTTTTGAAATTGTAATCTCATCATTTCTCGGTACCAACGGCGATCGATAGCTCGCGGCGTGTTTTGCGTCTTTTTTGTTCCACATCGAGCTAGTTATTGACCCTTCGCGTAAAGTAATATTTCATCCGAAAAATCTTTCCGAATAAAAGTTATTATACAGCATGTCCAGTCAATCACGGCACAACCGGCGGTGAAATGATTGCCGTTGAAAAAAAAATCAAGTAAAAAAAATATGGAGTGAATTTTTGTCGATTGGTTGCGCGGTTTTTGAAAAGAATCATGACGAACGCGAATATCGCGTGTATCGACGTCTATAAGTTGATTAGAATATCTTTTTACGTAATGCGGATAATTATTACCATTATTATAAAGAATTTTTAATGACGGAAAAGCATATCCGTATCGTGCATTCGCAATTACTGCATCTCGTTGTTTCGGAAAATTAATGAAGATTTGTAAAGAACACTGGCGTATGTCCGGTATCTAATATATCATATGTCTTTATCTAATATATGATATAATAGTGATATATACACAGGCACGCTGCGTAAGGCGCGTATATGTCGTGTAAACGAAATCTAATGTCGTAACGATTGTTTCAAAAGTCAACAGGCGCACACGGTACATAGTCAAACGCCGAGGTGTTCCAAACACAAAGAGTAAACTCGCCCAAGTATTCCTTCGTCAAGTTCGTCTTTGTATTCGAAGCGTGTCGCACATACACGCACACACTGTCCCTGTACTGGATATTACCACATTTCAACGCTCGAAAGGCACGCGACCGATCGAGGAATTATTCCGCATTATTCGAAAATCCGTTTCACGTTGTTTCGTCGATACAGAGAGAATTAGTGGAGGAATCCGCGAATTATGGGAAACAACCCGATCGATCTCGAACGAGACGATCCGTGCAAATCGAAGCGAGACGTCCTCTCGCATGACTTCCGATATAAAATGAATCTCGCGGTTAAATTAGCGGCGGCAACGTACCTAAATGATTGCACAACAGCTCGTGGGTCTCGAGGTCGGGGTAATCGAAGGTGTCCCTGCAGAAGAGCACCCTGGTGCCGGGAGTCGCAGTGAAGCCACCTAGGGCAGCCGCGATAGACGAGCACAGCCAAGAGGGCTCGGCGCCCTCGAGCCTACGTAGGAGCGCCCGGTAACGGCAGTACCTGGGATATGAGAGCACCACAACCTTGGTCTGGAAGCCGCAGTCCGCTCTCCTCGTGGAATTCAGGTTGCTCTCATATTCCTTCTGCTGTTTGTCGACGTCCGAGAAGTCAATCCCCGGGTCAGTGAGCACTTGTGGCTGCGGCATCTCGTATCTCAACGGGCTCGTCTCCGGGGACGATGTCGGAGTCGTCGGGTAGAACACCTCTCGACCCCATGACCATTCTAACGTGGGCGACAACCACGTGACGAGATCGTGCACGCGGACGACCACCTTCTCCGAAATCGTCAGCACCTCGTCCTGTAACGAAAAACAAAGTTTCTCGATGTAGCATGACGCAGGATGAACGTAGGAAAATTAATCTTAGACCCGTTAAAAAATCATTTAATATAGGTAAATTATATATTATATAAAGAGAGGCAAAACTATTACCACTTTGAATATCTTTAAAATATGAGGATAGGCGAAAACTTATCTGTCTCTGACAGAAATTTCATATCGATTCTAATGGTCGTAATCACTTCGAACATTTTCTGTAAACTTTTTTCTTCATTTTCATCTAATCATTAATAAAGGATTTTTATTTGTCGAAGATATTCGAAATAGTAATGGTTATTGCTTCATCTTGTATATAATTATATATTATTATAATTATATATATTTTTATAATTATAATTACACATATATATTAATATATATATTTATATATACTTTTTTATTAATGCGTGACCACAATTACAAACACAGACTAGTTATAATGTCAACGCAGATTTTAACAAACGAATGCCGCTATTGCGTACAGAAATTCCAGAAAAACATTTGTTGCATATCGCATTTAAACAATTGGTTTATTTTCTATTCTCTCACTAGATTGCACTTTTTACCGTTAGAGTGCGACGAGTATATAACTTAACGTTGAAGGGAAAGAGAACAAAGTTGTGGTGCAACTCTAACTCGGGAACAGAAAACAGACCTAATATTCGATCGAACAATCTACAGGAGCTTTACCTCGCGAGGAAAACTCGATTTCCGCCTTATCGCGCGAGCGCGACAAGCTCAAGCTGGATAGAGGCGCGTCGGCAGATCGCGCATTTAGCACACGAGGGAAGAACTTGCGCGGTAACTTGGCGACTTCGGACGAAAATCACGGAAGATTTTCACGGCAGGACTCCCGTTTACCTACGCGAGCAACTACGCGCGTACTCGACGCGTTTACCGACTTTCAATTCGAGAGGTAGCGACTCTACGTGAGTACGCCGGGCACTTCCGCGAGCTTTCCGCGCGGATATAAACCCGTCCGCGGCACAGTGTGTTACAGTCTTTCCCTACCCCCGACTGTTATACGCGAACGTTGTATATGCATGTATAATCCACGCGACATAAACCGGTGGTTTATGCCGCACCTCGAGTGCATCGTTATCTACTCCGCCTCCACGATAATTTAATTGTTCGTCGTCGGTGGAGTGACGTCATTTTCGCCAAGTTTGACTTACTACTTGCTCTCGTACATCTCTCTCTTTCCCTCTCCCTCTGCTTTCCGCATTAAACGCATAAATTATTATCGCCCGTTCGAGCAGAGTTCAAACGCTTACGCAACTCCAACAGTATCGCGTGTACACAAATGATGTGATTGCACGTTGTACGCGCGTAAATTCATTTAATTAGCTATGCGTCTATTTATATAATCACTTGTCTCTAGTATACGCGCGAACGGAAATAATGGTTATAAGTGTAATTATATAGTGTGGCTCATTAATCGAGCGTTTTATCTCTCTCTCTCTCTCTCTCTCTCTCTTTCTCTCTCTCTTTCTTTCTAAATACGAGCGATATGATAACAGTTATCCGAATAATTTTTGTTCTATTTCTCGGTCCTCCTGTCTGCGACAGGCACGATAATAATTAATAATTATACGAATAATTACGCGCACCGATCCGTCGAAATCTCTTGGCTTTATACAACACGAGCAAACGAAAACAATTTTCCGCCGCGTTTCCGGACGGCGACTCTTTCCTCATGACCACCGACGATATATAATTCGATAAATTTTCCGCGCAGCTGAAAATCCGCACCGTAAGGCGGACACGCTCTTTCGGTAATTGCGCAACGCGCCAACCGAAGTGTGATTTACCTCTTACACGCCCATGGCGATTTTACACGGCGGATAGCGGAAGATAATTTATTGGCGTTGCAATATCTATCGAGCCGAAGTTCGGAAACGACTTTATTTATACGTGACATAATGTTCTATTTGGCTTGGGAGCCACTGTTGCCCGGGTTATACTTTCATCTTTTAGCTCACTCTGTGTGTGTGTGTGTTCGTCTGTATTCCACAACCCCCTTCGCTCCGTTCCTCCCGCTCTCGTCCACCCTCCCTCATCCGAGAGAGTTCTTCCAATAGTAGTTTCCCTTCTACTATAACCTTTCTACCGGTCGGCTTCTGTCGTCTCACTCTATCGTCATCCTCCCTTTCATTCTCTCCACCTCAACCCCTTTCTCGCTCCCCGTCTTTGTCTCATCCCGCCTTTCCCTCCTCGTCTCTCCTGTTCCAGCATGCTCAACTCCCCTTGTCCCACCATACGCCTCATTCCGTCGTCCCCACTTATTCGCTCACTGTGTTTCTCCCCGACGTGTGTTTCCCGTCTCGTTCTCTCTCTCAACCACCGATGCTAGCGATGGGCCCGATCCAATTCCCGAGCTGTAATTTTCAATCGATTCGCGAACAGCTCTCTCTCTCTCTCTCTTGCTTTTACACACTCACCGAAAACCATTGACAGACGTTAGAACAATCGCCGTCCGATCTAATAAATAATCGAATCACGCCCGCGTCGTATCGCATTTAATCGCTCGACGATTAATTAATTTCAGGCGTGACACTAAACACAGCCCGAGAGAGACATCCGAGGAATAATTTTGGTTGCGAAAAAATAGGCGGCTCTTTCGAAACTATAGTTTTTCGTGTTGCGACGATATTAAATTCGCCGAGTTGTGGACACGTGATTGTAGTAATTTCATCGGGATATAATATCGTGAAATCTATTTATCATATAAAATGTAATCGAGAATATACGAAGGCTTCGTATATTTTACGCGTATTGATTTATAGCGGAATTAATGAAATCCGATGAATACATATCGGAGAGAGGGTCGCTTTAAAAATATTTTAACGCGCGTCTCGACGTGGATCGAATTGCGTAACTTCCCGCTTATTAATTATTACGTCGCCGTTCGACGACCAATAGTTTCGCGAGTGGCCGTGATTTCGCGAGCGTTTTAAACAAACGAATCCATAATCGCGAAATTATACGTTTACTTTGCCGATGTTAAGATAACTCGCGGTCGGCTCTGTCTACGAGGCAGTTCGCCGAGTGCGAGAGGTTAATTCCACGGAAGAAAAGGTCGCGACCTTCGTAGCCGCGAGTGACCTTCCGTATCGATGCCTCGACGAAAAAAGTATCGGTACCGTTTGAATCACGCTTGATCCCATCGCTACGTTATCCCGCGCTCCGCGCAACCACTCGTCCTGTCTCTTTCGTGTCCAGGCGAATCTCGACACTAAAAACAGAACCTGACGCGAACGTGTATCTCCGCTAATTCCTTTACGTCTTCTAAATGCTCTTAACCCTTCGACGTCCAACGATCGTTGCCGATTGAAATATTTCACGTGTATCACCCCCCCCCCCCCCCCCCCCNCCCCTCCCCTATTCTCCGTCCGTCCTCGATTATTCCCACTGAGCGGAAACTTTTTCCCCGTTTTGCGAAAAAGTCACATCGTCGTTATTCCGTCCGGCGCATCGTGAATTTTCTCAGGCTTTCAGAATCGATTTATTACGGACGATTTCACGGAAGTGTCCGGCGGAAGACGCCGGATCTTACGGGGTTTCAGACAACTGTTCGGCTTGCCGGGCACGATTCCGCTGATCGATTGTTTTTGTCCGCGACGCCGGCGACCGTGATTTTTCGCCGGTGAGTAATTCAATTTTCGAGTTTGCAACTTGTGTTGCGTGAAGTCGCGCGGATTGAACGGGCGCAACGTTGTTAACGACAAAACGGCGAAACAAATGTATCGGTTTGCGAAGTTGGAAGTACTTCGCGCGGCAAGTTAGACTCATTGTACGAAACTTGTCGCGAGTCGATATTTTGGTTCTGCGTTAACCCTGCAAATTCCGTCGAACTTGAAGAACCGACGGGGAGTCTCGAGGTGTAACGTTGTGCAGACTATTGTTCTGCGATATTAGATATAATTGTCTATTACGCGCCATTCATCGCCTGCCGGCGACAATCACCGCGCGCGCGACGACTTTGTCCTTTTTTCGAAGGTGTCGTTTGTTTTAGTACTCTCACGCGTGACTTTTCCATGCCGACTGCTTACATTACGTCTCGAGCGAGCGGAGTACGCGTATCGGTGTGTTATAATTCGACTCTTGAAATATTAAATCGGGCCCCGCCACCGCGTTAATCAATACGTGTTTCTCGGATCGAATTGTACTGACGCCAGTGTCACGAGCGTGTGTTCGAAATGCAACGATGAAGCAACTAGGACTAGAATGCTGGATCGAGGGCGCAGGATGCCAGGACGAAGGCAGTGGTCATCATGTTTCCAGGTATGTCGAATTATTTGACGTTGGACGAATTTATCGAGGATAAGGAGATATCGGAGTAGAAATTTAGAGTCAAGCGTAAATCTCGCTTGTGTGCTACTCTATGTTAAATAATGCCCTTTGAGCACTGACATTTTGAGCAATGACATTGCGAATTTATCAATATTTTCTTTTCACTTCTGTTTAGTTTTATTATTATACCGAGAATCTAAATTTAAATCTTTATCGGCTCACAGAGCATTATTGGACATGCAACTGTCATTTTTGCCTTAACAATTTCTTCTCTTTTTAATCCTTTCGAATTTCTAAATCCTATCGAAATGTGCTTAACGTGGATAAAAATATAATAAGAAATTATGAAAGAAGAATATTGTTTTATTTATCAATTATGTATTATTATTTATCATTCCATTGTTTACTCTTATTAATTATTTAATATTTGCTTATCGCATGTATTTTATTTCTAATTAAGCCATGTAATTATTTATTACATTGTTATTATGGAATTAAAAATAAATATTAAATGAGATGTAATAATGAGATAATCAAATATTAAATAATTGTTGAATAAATGCTTTTTTAACCTCAACATGGAGGAAATAACAATAAATAAACATTTGTAATGTTAAAATAGAACGTGTAGTATACAGGGTGTTAAAAAATTAAATCGACAAATCGACTTTGAAGAAAAATTCAAGAAAGAAATTTAAAATATATTCAATATATATTCAAATATATTCAATATATATTCAAAATATATTGTTTTTTGTTAATACTAATATACATTTTTTGTAATATACATGTAATACATTTTTTGTAATATACATGTAATATACATGTTTTTGTAATATACATGTAATACATTTTTTGTAATATACATGTAATATACATTATTGTTCATACTATTTTTCTGCACGACGTTTTAATTTGATACTATATAGTATAAATAAACTATAAAAACTATGAAAAAGTTAAATTCTTCCATTAAGGCTCGGCTATCTCGCCGCAATTATGTTTTATGGCGTCATAGGCGAGAAATGACACGCAGTAAGTTTTTTACGTTATATAGCTTTATTTTTAATTTTCTTTGAAAAACATAATTTCGTAAAATATGCGGCAAACTGCATATCAAAACTTACTGTATATTATTTCTCGCCTACGATATCGTAAAACAATATGGCTAGGCTGAACCTTAATGGAGGAATTTGATTTTTCCATATAATTTATTTATATCATATTAAAACAAAATTTCGTAGAGAAAAATGGTATTAACCAAAAATACTTATTTTGAAACCGTCTATTTCCCTTCAAAATTGGTCAGTTTAATTTTTTAACATCCTGTATATGTAGGACAATATATTGTATAATATTACATTTCAAGATTCTCTCCATCGATCCCTCGACGGAATTTGCGAGGTGGATGTAGAATCATAAAATTTCGACTCGGATTCCTCAGCAAACGCAATGTATTTTACGTCCGCGTGTTCTACACACACACACACACACACACACACACACACACACACACACACACTTATTCTTTCCGCCGTGCATCTCGGAACTTCTGCCGGCTTGTAATAATCGGGCAAAATATCGTTTCGCGACTGTAACGAACCAAATGCCAGAGAGTTGGCGTCGAGAAGACCCTCGGCGTCGCGGGTCACTGCACCTTTACGCGGTAAAATCGATGAGCGGTATATAATCGTTTTTAATAGAGAAGTCGAACCACTTGCGTCGCGAGTTACTATAGACTCTCGCAGTCGCGTTCACGATAACGTGATGTGGCAATATCATATAGGATTCGCTCGATATTATCGCCACGTAAGCATTTGTATTACGAATCGAAGCGTGTCTTTATGAGCCCGTAATGAATACGTTCGCCACTAAAGTATACCGCGCGCAGCGTATTATGTATTATTTGTCACACCCGGAGCTCGTAACGCCTCTAGTCTTCCCCTCTGTCAAGCCCGATCGTTATTTAATTGTTCACCGTCGTGCTCTTACGCTAACAGCTTGTCGGAAATCGCGGTCGCGGAGGTAAATAGTTTCTCTCACGTTCACATGAGCGTGTGTGCTATAGCCAACTGTCAAAATTTCATTTCATCATACGCGCATAAAGCGTGCGTCGAGTGCTTCCTGGCTCATTGATTTTTTTCATCGTCGTGCGACCCGCCCGTCAAAGAAATTCGATTAATCGCTATCGAATCCGAGCCCGTATACGTTGTATTCTTACGTGATGAGAGCGGTCGGCTGAAGCCGGGAATTCCGATAAAAAGCTCCCCGTGATAAACGGCTTGTTTTGTCCCGTAAGTGACGTACTTTGCGCCCGTTATTACATCTCTCCGCGGCGAGTAAAATCTAACACGGCCTAAATGTTTCGCATTAATTCTCGCGAAATTCTCTATAAAAGAGAACGCCTCTTCCTTTCCCACGGCGATAAAATATAGATAATTGGCCGAATCGCAATAAGTACACGGCTGCATGAGCTTTCACTTTTCCGACTCGTATCCGCCGACTTTCGCGTTTCGCGCGGGGAAACGGATGAGCTCGTTTCCGCGTGCGGACGTGCGCCAGCGCGCGCTCTGTCGTCGTTACGATTGTCCTCACGCATCCGAATACCGTTGGCGTCGCGGCCGCAACGCGACACGATGCGACGACGCATCGGCTGCAATTCAGTCCCGCGACGGTGCAACGCATACGCCGACGTCGAGTGCCCGATCGAAAGGAAAATGTATTCCGACATTGCTACTATGACAATTCATTCGCGTACACACCGATAATCCATCAATTCCCCAGGAATATGTCTGACGCAGGAAGGCCGAGTTTCCCTCTCGTTGGAGAAAGAATTTGACAATGTAAAACATAACGCGAAAAAAAAAATTGTAAAAACTATTAAATTGTTGGAGCAGAATCAAACATACGCGCACCATTTTCCGCGTCTCTTTCTTCCCGCGTCTTAAATTTAGCGGAAGTTATCTGAGATGCAACGATACACACGGAGCGAAAGGAAGTAAGACGTTCGTAAAAATCAAGGCGGAAACTCGCGCGACAGCAAGTCTCGCGTGAGGGTCCAAAATTGCTAGATACGTCTCTGCGACTCCCTAGCATCGAGAGGTCGGTGGATGAGATATCGCAAACGGCAATGTTTCGTACCGCTAGACGCAGTAAAGAGGGGGGATGAAGTCGGAGGGCTTAGGCCAAGCTTGGGTGGGGCTAATTATCAATACGAGAGAAGCGACCGGAGGCGAGCGGTGGGGTGAGGTGAGGAGAGGAGAAGAGTGGAACGGGGAAAACGGGGGGAACGCAAACTGCATCGTTAGCTTTTAAAGGAAGCTAAAAGACTGGCGAAGCTAAGGGGCTCTTTCGCGAAAATTTATATTACAATCGAGTTACAGCGAGAAATTGATAAGAAAATCTTATTTCGCATTTAACGTATATTACGTTACCGTTATGCCGCGTTATATATTTATCAGCGATCGGCATCGTTATTGCGGCACGGCGAATCGATATTTACCTCTTTTCCGTTTTTAGTAACGTACGACGATAAATATTTTAACGCGATAAAGTTCTCTCTCGCCGCGATCTCTTTCTCTCTTCCTCCTCTTCTACTCTCTACGCTGACCTTTTGTATTATACGTAGCCACCGGTTCTAATTTTACATACATACGTTACCGCGCATAAACGGAGGTGAAGCGTTGTGTGTTTTCTTTCCTTTCTTCCACCCCCCCCCCCCCCCCCCCCCCCCCCNTTTTTCTCTGTTCCTCGTCATATTATTAGCATAGTCGCGAAAGTTTCTATCTGAGTAATATCATCTCCCCACCCGGTACTTCCGTTATCTCTCGCGTTTCTCACCCAACTTCTTATATAAGAGCGGTCTTTTGTAACTTAAATTAAAATAGATGTCAAAGTGCGTCGTCTCGAGTCGGCGACGCGTGTACCTACATCGAGCACGGGAGCTCGAATTTCGGTGCCGATGATAAAACGAGCACTTTACATACATACGTGCGATGACAAACGAGCACTCGGATTGTTCGGCGCGCTTTATCTTCGTGTTATCTAAATAGTTATAATTGCGCGAACGCGCGAGGTATGACCGATGAATAGTAATAGCAAAATTCACCGTCGACCGTGTCGGCCTACAATTACGGGCGTCGAGCGTCAATAACGAATAAATTCCTACGAGCGGCGCTTCCATCGATTAAATAATAGCCTTCGAAAAAGATTCCGCCACTTGAATTATATCCCGACGTTCGTTACGAGGCGCATAAAATTTACCGTGCGAACGAATAATTGCAAAATAACGAAGGGAAAAAAGGAGGACGGAGAATCGGAGTCGAGTATAAATCCGTGATACTGCAGTTGACATATTCGCCGAGCGTACATAACACATTCATACGCAGAACGGGATATGTAGCGTCTCGACGGCAGTGGTGGTCAATTTCTTGATTACCGTGGCGCGCAACGCGGAGGGAAAAATCAACGGCGGCCGGGAATAAAATTTTCGAGATGGAAGGGCTCGTTCCAATAAAGCGCGTATCCCGCCGGAAAATTAATGTGCGCGATGCATTCATAATTAAAACCGGATTCTGTCGGAATTGAAATAGAATAGGCACCGTGTACGACGGCTCCGCACGCATACGCGGGGAGCGTTCACGGTTTTCGCCGAATATATTTCGAATTTCGACGGTGGAATCGCTGCATCGGACAGAATCGAATCGTACAACAAATAACATATATCCCGCGAGATGTATTTTTCGGCAACACGCGGCGTATGAATATTGGAAATTTTTGCGCGTATTTGTCCCCGTCGTGCGTTATTTGATCCTTTAACGGTTGACAATACGAGACGAAATGCAAAATACGTGTGTTTCCACGACGCGCGCTCGTAAACCAATTCTAACGTCAATGCGACGCGCAGTCGCGCGCGGAGCCGAATAAATCGCAATCGGAGATGATAATAATAATAAACTAGTCGTCGTCGCCGAGCGACGTGCGGTTTTTTCGCGCGAAACTGAAAAAACGAGCGTGTTGACAGGATCGATAGAATTAATCCGAATCAACCGCAGCTCCTCTAATGTGAATCGACGTTATTGAGAGCCGCTGGGAAGCATAAATCACTGTTAGATTAAACCCTGGAGCACGCAGTAGTAGATGGGCCGATGGTATGCTTTCAGGAAATATAGGGTGACCCAAAAGTTCCGATCCATATTTCATCGACGCGTGCAAGAGAGCTAGTCACTGCTCACTGATGCCAAGCCGAAGCGAATATCTATTAATTTATTAACACGCACACAACGCGCGTAGAATTTCAATATTGCGCATTTCGGCGCGGTGCAATTGCAAATTGTTCGATATTGCCCGCGCGTTGAGTCCGTTTTTGTCCATGTTGATAATATCTCGACGATTATAAGTGTTAACATTCATATTGATATCCGTTTGGTAAAAATAACCTTGCGGATAATCATAATCGCGTATCCCTTGATTATTCCACGTAGCGCCGTTAGATTGGCATTAGGATTACGTGACACGGCGAGAAAAGTACGTCCAATTAACGGCCATCGCGCGCTTGTTTAAGACGATGGTATTACCTTCGTTAAGAATTTACGGTCTGTCCGAGGATGATTCGAGACGAAAGCGCCTCGTAAAGCGAAGCGACGTGCACTAACGATCGATTGTTCCTTAATTCGGCGCCGATGCCGTTTTGTAATTCGGCGCGCCGGGCGAAACGTATTCCGGGTACTGCAAAATTACTGCTTAAACGGGCCAATTAAACCCCGGGGCCGGCAATTAGAGTGCACGAGCATAAACGCGGGAGAGGCGGAGGGAAGGAAGCCTTACCACTCGTGGCAAAAGTCGAACCTTAATTCGTGAGTGATAAACGAGTTTTTGCGCAATTCGACTATTCTGAATAAAAACAGAACCACCTTGGTATATACACACACCGTGCACGAGAGCTCGGGCTAAAAGGAATTTGATTATGCTCGATGGTTTACACACGGTGCTTCTGGATCGATGCAGCCTCGCGCTCCTCCCCCTCTCTCTTGCTCTTTCTCCTTCCTCCCTTCCTTCCCTCTCTCTTTCTCTCACATTTTCCTCGTCCCTCTCATATCCCTCTCTTTCGCACCATTTGCCCTTTCGCCTTTTTCGTCCGCAGCATATTATATATAGCTCCGAGTATTGCCATGTAGTATGCAAATATGCACACGGTCGCGCGCGCGCAAAAATACTCCCGGCCGTGTATATTTCTTACTTTAATTTAAATTTATACCACGTCGTTTCTTCTACGCGCGCAGATAACACGATAACGTCATTCCACCGGGTAATCCAATAGGCGTTAAACGATAAAACGCGATTTCGCTCAGCGAGCGACAGCGTCAGTGTGGTTCCGCGTCGTAGGGAAATCATCATCGTCGTAGTCGTCGTTCCTTTCGACACGGCGTAAACCGTCGCAATCCTCGCGCGTCTCTCCATATTGTGTAATGCGAAGGATTAACGAAGTAACCGGAGACGTATTTCATTAAAACGCGGGAAGCGCTAGACGATTAAACATAATTGATCGCGGTCCTTCGCTGCGCCCTTAATCTGACGCCGAGCTTTATCGATTAATTCGCATACACGTCCGCGCACAAACACCGGTTTGTGTAGTGCACGCTCTGTCGAATTATTAAAATCACAGTCATTTGCTAATAAATCTTCGGAACGATCGGATCGCGCTCGTTCGAAATTAATTTAATTAATATTCGCCGGAACGTTATGTGTTACCGTTGCGACGCGATCGAGATATGCGATTGGAATGAAACGATACGTGTCCGTTATTATCACTGAATTCTTCGTCCCTCCCTCCCTCTTCCCTCTCTCTCTCTCTCTCTCTTTCTCTCTCTCCCTCTCTCTCTCTCTATATATATATATATATATTTCTCTCTCGAAGTGCATAAGTCATATTTCATTAATTGTCGATGAAAATCAAAAATACTGAAAAAAGAGGATCTTATATCCCCGTGAAAGTTTTCTCCTAGACGGAATGTTCAACAGTGTGACGATCGTTCCTTGCCACGCCGCAAAAGTCTTGCCGGTAACTACGATAACAGAGGGATCGAGCGGTTGCTTCTTTAATTCAATAACTTTGTGAAACTGATACGGAGCGTCCACACTGGAAATTGCAGCAACGGACTCTCGCCAATCTATACTCGCGCGGCATTTTATATTAAAACTAACGGGTGAATTTTTCCTAGTGCTCCGGTAATGAATAATTTAATAATACCCGCATTTCACAGAAATTATATATAAAATTTATACGGGTCCCTCAGAAAAATTACTACCCAGAAAAAAGTGAAAATCAAGAAGTGCTAGAATCAAATAAACTTCTACTTGTTTTTCAGACTCTTGAATCAAGTAATATTTTCATCAATTTGAGTATATTTTAATAGTTTGTAGTAAATACTTACTTGAATGCAGTAATCTTAATTTGAATGTAAATTATTGAATGTAAGTATATAATGGTTCTAAATTTTAGAGAGTATATATTAAAATTAAATAATATTTCTTTTCTATTGAAGAAACATTGTGGTTCTTTAAATTTAGATTTTTCTATCCAGTAAATATTTTCCAAAAATAAATTCGGATATTCTCAATATTATGAATTTAATGTTTATCACAATTGTTATTATGAATTTAATGTTTGTCACAATTTTTTTAAGAGATGCAAGTAAACGTCTGCTTATACGAAGGAAATATATTGTATATAGTCAATTATATCTCTATCTCTAATAAATATTTGCGAAGGAATATCGGAATAACCATCTTACTTGGTGTAAATATTATTAGAACGGAAGCAGTTTTTATAGTATATGAAATATTCGCGTGATACTTGAATATACCGCAATATATCTTTCGTAAACTGCGAGTTATAAATCGATCGAATTTCGAGAATTGTAAAGTACACTCGGAAATAAAACTCGGAAATTATGTCAAAGGCGAAGAGGGCGGAGGATAGTTTTATTTATTCCTCGAGCATTTAATACGTTACACGAGCACACGTTTTTGTTTTTTTTTTCGATACGAACGAGTCGTTCCGAACGACCGGAGCAAGTGGATTCAGTGGCATTAATTATTCCAGGAGTAAATAAAAGGCGACTTTAAAGCGAGGACTTTGCTCGAAAATAAATTTAGGCGAATACCTTTGAATTTGCACTCGGGACGAGGTGTCCGACTATATCAAATGCAAACGAGTATATTCAACCGCGCGCAGCGATTGTCGACCGTCGGTACTCTCGTTGTGCTTCCCTCTTTCGTCGCGGATTGTCGCAACCACGGGACTTCTGAGACCGAGTGAATTATTATTCTAACATTTTAATTACTCGCATCAAAGTGCAGCGTTTCGGTGCCGAAATACGCGTTAATCTTGTGCGTACGTTAATTCGCAGCGACAGGTTATAATCCTTTAATGTTGCTTTTAAACGTACCGATGAATTTTCGACGAATCGCAGCTCGAATTTAAAACGGGCGCAATTCAGAGAGGTGAATTAAAAATAAAATGGGTGACACATAAAAATTGCACTGAAACCGGGAAACAGAAACCTTTCTCGATGTGGATCGCGCGAAATGCATTTCGCGACTACTGAATTACATTACCCTGCAGGAAAAAAAAGGGAAGAAAGAAAGGAACAAGATAAAATTCTCGAAACTTGCGCGCTTTGCGCTAATTCGTCTTATTTTCAGCGAGCAAGCCGTTTGCATATTTTCGAGGTACAAGAGAGACCGTTCGATATTGAAACACGCATACGTACCGCTGCGGTATTATCATTCTTCGTTATTGACGAGACTGAAACGATATATAAACGCGAAGGCCTTGCTTCGCAACCGAATGAGAGAAAAAGAGAGAGAAAGAGAGAGAGAGGGGGGGGNGGGGAGAGAGAGAGAGAGAGTGTCGCGGTCGAATTGCGCACACAAGTTACCACACGTACGTACACCATGCGTACGTATGTGTCTCGCTGCTCACGCAAGGTCAAGATGATTCGTACATCCGATTGATCATATTCTTTTATGGCAATCGTTACCATCACGTCGTTTCAAGACGTCGTTTCAAGTACAAATGTAAGAGCGCGCGCGGAAGCATGTTGATTTGCGCTCGGTGTCCTTAAAACGCGACTTTCGGATTATTTTCAGCGTCGCAACGAAGTCTGTTTTCTCTCTCTCTTTCTGCAACGCGACGTTCCACGATCGGCCGTGCGCGTCAGTCGCCTCGTTACTTTTCAGAAAACGACGGCTCGTCGCGTACAGCAATAACGAAGCTTTACTCGGGGTTAGCACAAACCGGCACGTAACTTATCAGGCGCGGTCGCACCGAGGCGTTTCGCCGATGATCACGGAATCCATCTCTCGCCGTTGCCGGTAATCCCGACATTGTAAGGCCGCCCGCGAAACAGGTTTTTCGGCGAGGCGCGCGCGTGATTTTCTTTCTCTCTATTTTCTTTCCATGAAGGCAGCGGGAATATTTTAATAAACGATATTACATGGCGGAGTATGATGCGAAAAGAATCGCGGCCGTCGAGAGCGTTTCGTTGCTGCGGAGATCGGGGAAGAATCCTGAGAAAGAGAGAGAGAGAGAGAGATTTGAAAATATAATGAAATTACTCGAGGAACGCGTTCGCTATTATCATCCGGTAATTTCGCTCGAATACGGACGCTCGTTATCGAGCGCGTGCTGAATCGCACGTGGAAAAGTCGGGAGTTATCGCACGGTCTCGTTCGAGATTAATCGAAATCCGACGAGACACGAGATAAACATCGTCCGCCGCGTTCGCTGATAATCATTGTTAAATGAAGAATTATGCAAATCGCGCGAGGACGAGCGTATGGGAGGGATACCTTACCTACGATGATGTCGAATTGTCTTAGAAATTATTCAGCTCATGAATATTTATGAAAATGTACGAAAGCGTTACGGGGGAAGTGCGGAGTGTCTTGTTCGCTCGTTCGTTCCAATTCCCGCGGCAGATTATTATTTGTTTAAACAGCGCCAGAAATCACTATCACGATAAGATAAAACCACGTGCATCGTTGCCGCACGCGAAAAAATGGGCGCGCATTAACGTCTCGCGCGCGACTTCCCGCCTCGGCTACGTAAGTAATTGCAAGTCCCTTTGGCGGGACGAATTATTTAGCGCCTTAGCATGGAGTGGTGCGCCGAAACAACGAGGGTATTGTCGCGTAAAAAATGTGAGGAACGTTCTCGTCGAACGGGCGACGCGAGCGCGAAAGGGACAGATGATTCTTTCTCTCTCTCTCTTTCTCTTTTTTTTTCATCGCGGAGACGCGATTATGCCGCTTATTTAAATTAAAAATCTCCGCGCCGGCCGACACAATGGCCGGCGGCGACGTCGTTACCGTAACTCGTCCCTTTTCACCCGTATATACGCGCGATAATCACTCCATTGTGAGCAAACGGAAACGGCGTAATGCCAGGATGTCTCGTTCCGATCTTCGAGGCAATTAAAAATGGTTCGGCGGGCACGCCGTTGCGCGGAAAAGCGCAACGGACCGCGTGAGAAGCACTTTGTTGCCCTCCGCTCGGGTTCCGCGAAAGGCGGAATCGGCGCAGCCCGATCGTTAATTGCCCGCGGAAACGTCGCTAATGAAGCGAGTGATAAGACGCGACACACGATAAGATCGGAGCCGCGCGACCTCGCGCGGGGATCTCTCGCGATTTTGTCCGGCGAGCTCGCTTTCGAAAACGCTAAATCGAAAAAGTGGAACGAACACGGAGGTGATTGCGCGCAGAGATGCGAGATAAGGCTCAACAATTGCTGCGTTTCATTTTTATCCGCGGCCTAATTGGGGAGAAACTATTTCAGGCAAACGCGCAATGATACTCGTGCGAGGATACGCGTTCTGGCGAGCGAAGTTTCCGCGCGCCCGCGCGATCGGCGCGCGCGTGTTCCGCCGGACGCCAATTAGAAGGCGGTTAATGAGCGTAGGAATTAATGAGGCTAATGTCCAATCGGGATATCGGTCTAACGTGCGCCTCGGATGCAAGACGGGATATGGAAGATGCGGGGAGTCCTCGCGGTTGATGATGGTGGCGGTGGTGGTGGTAGTGACCGGACCTTTATGTACCGTACCAAGCTGAAAGCTATTCTATAAGTCTCAAACATAATAGACTACATGCATAACGCAGTCATGCAACATCGGCGTGCTGCTATTCCCGCGGCATGACTCGTAGCAGCGGTTCTCCGTCGGCGAACCGCCGAGCGCGCGACTTATTTCATCCCGATAGTGAATTTATTTTTTTCGACACTTCAACAATGAAAGTCCGTAGCGTCCGAGCCGGTGATTTTCATTTTAAATTGTTTAAGATGTTTTAAAAAAAGTTCACACGTCTTTTTTAATATTTCCAACAACGTGAACAATAATTTACTTTAAGGAAGTTTAAATGTGTATCTTATATTAATAATAATAGGAGAATCAGCGAAAAGAGAGGTTTTGTCTAAAAAATCATAACTTGGTGAGAAATGATTGAAAAAAAAGGATCCCTTAGAAATGTGAATTTGAAGGAATAAGAACAAACTAATTTATAAGTGTTGTTTTGAAGAAAGTAAATTATTAAGAACGATGAAATAGTAATTTTACATGAGAGAATGTTGCTTTCTACAAGAAACAAAAATATCTTTTTATATTGTACGTGATTACTTTTCTCGATACTACGGCTAGCCTTCTATACTAAGATGAATTTTTTATTAATTACTTGATCATATTTATTACATTATAATCCTAAGAAATATTTTACGCAAAAGAAATATCACTTTTTTTCACGAAAAGTAAATACGTAATGAACCTATAGGTCTGATGTGTCCATCTCCATATTCGCTGGTACTCGACGACAAATGAATTATTCTATACGGCTTTGGTGCATTAGACCTCCCACTCTGATAATTTTTCTTAAGAAGATGAACGAACTTGATTAGCTCGGCCCGTTTCCGTAATATTTGAGAGCTTAGAAATAGCATAGACGCCACAGGGCCCATGGGTTCACTATTAAGATTAATATTGATATTCGCATAACATGCAGTCGAGGGGAAAACGGGTGGAACGATAGTAAAATCGCAAAGCACGTTGAATTCGTGATGGCTAAACGGCAGCATCGTTATCGCTGTAATATACAGGCAATTAGGTCGCGTAAAGTCTTGGTCGATAATTTCGAATCTGAGACTCCGCGCTCGCCGAAACCACATTTTCCTCGTTCAAGTGAAATATGTATTGGAAGTTACGGGTTAATTAGGGATTAAGGCGCTCGCGTGTACTCGCGTTATTGATTTGGGACGCGGGCGAAAATGTTGCGTGCACATTCGCAGAGAAACGCGAGGAATTCTCGCAGGAGAAATACACGTAGGAGAATTTTATTTAATAACGCGTCAGCCACAAGCGCGAAGAAGAAAATATTTTACCTAAATAAGGCGGAAAATCGCGTCAGCCCTTTGTAGCGACGTAAAAGTAATAAGCAAATTCTGGTCTGACTCGCCTCCCTTTCACCCTAGTCGCTTCGCCCTCTTTGAGCACACCTTGGACAATTCCTGCGCCGCCACAGTCCCCCTTATGCCGTACAAAGCGTGGCAAAAAAGGGTCGCAAATTCGCATTAAAGTCGCTGTCGCGACCCCTTCCGCCCGGCCTTCGCTACATTCTCGCAACACAGTTTTATCGAGTCGTAAATACCGGCGGAACGTGATACGATCCGTAACGAGTTGTTACACAAACCAGTCCTCGAATTAGACAAACACGCAAGTTGCGTCGGAATCGCCGAGATTCCGATTTTTGATCTCGATTTATCAACGCGATCACTCGAAATCTCATTCAACGATATCACAGTTGTTGAGATTGACATCGACGAGATTCCGCGACGCCCCGCGATCCCTGATAGAAATGCATGCGGTTTTCTTAGACATCCATCCAGTTACTGTCCAATATTAATGTATTCTCATTGATATACTGCGTACAGAGAGAAAAATTAATCTTACATCAAGAATAGATATTTTCATATGTAAGCGAGAATATTAGAATCTTCTTGGAAGATTCTTAATCTTGATTTGATTGAATGTGCACTGATGCAAATATTGCTTGCATCTGTACTCAATTCAAGATTAAAAATCTTCTAAGAATATAAAGACTATTTTTTCTGTATAGGAATTGGACAAGAACTTGGTAGAGTTTTATTCGGGAGTACTTTTTGAGGTAAACTGCCCATTTCATGAGCAGCGAGCTTGCTTATTAATCAATTGCATAGTTTTTTGTCCATTTCATGTTCTGTTTTCGTTCGGTAAATGGGCTCACAGATTTTGCGCATCTTTTGTGCACGGTAATCGCAGGAAAGACGTTATATCTTGATTAGGATCCCAAGTGGTTTTACTCCTCGGTTACCAAACCGAAGTTAATAAACCGTGACGGTAACTGTTTCGAAAATGCATGAAACTTCTACCAGAGATCGCGTACAAAAATGCGGCTTCGTCGTGTTTGAAAGTTTCTCGGGGAGATCAGCGCGATAAGTGCATACGGCGAACTCGTCCAAAGTCATCAAGAATCGCAGAATCACGCTTCGCGATTATCGCCGAGGAGATAACGACAGCTGTACGCGTCTGTCCACGTTTCTCCGCGCGAAGAATCCCGGGGAGAGACGTATCGGGGTGCGTCATCTTTATCGCCCGCGTTGTTTCGGAAGCTCGAGCCGGGGAAAAGAACGGATCAATCGAAGAGGGACGAGATCCCCGCACGCAATTTCGTCCTTACGCGCGCGCGGAAAAGGATTTACGCGGTCGCGCGTAAATCTCCCCCAAATTATCCCGGCGCGCGTCCCGCCTAATGAACGGCTCGCTCTCATTGTGCTTCGCGTTAAACGTCCGCTCGATTGTTAAATCTATCCTCATTATCAATCAACGGGCTACTCCGTCGGGAGCGGCTGAAAGAAAGAGAGAGAGAGAGAGAGAGAGAGCGCGTCGGTAAAGCAGCAACCTACACGGTGAGCGCGCGTGCGCGCGCCAAGTGTCATTTTTCAAACGCTCCCGAGTTATTCTATCGCGACGTTGATTGATGACGGGGACGTGTTCGCATAAAAGATTTCACCGTGGGTCCCGTGGGCGCGACGAAAGGGAAGGGAGGATCTTTAGCCGGCTATAAATTGCTAATGTTTTATTGCCGCGGCAATATCGCACGCGACGTTAAGGGGTTGGAGAAGACGAGCACGTCACGAGGAGTTACGACAGAGGAGGCTCTTTTAAACGGCTTCGATCCGATTATGAGGGCGGGTTAATTGGGCGCGCAGGGTCGGCGGGAACCACCGCGAGATTCGGCGGAATCGAGCGGGGGAGGAAACCCGGGGTTGTTACGTCCGCGTGTTGCAGCGCGACTCGTTAAAGAGCTCGTTCGCGCGGAATAGCTCCGAGGCGACGAGACACCGCCGGTTAGTGCCAGCGCGTTAAGTGAGCATCTTTCTCTCCTGAATACCGCCCGCTCGGCGGGTGTTAATTCGCTCCGATGCGCCGTGAGACTCGCCGCGTGATTGGATGCACCGTGCAATTTTCGCGGGCTCTGTCCGCGGCGCAGGCGAGAGAGTTAATTTCTCGGCCGCGACTCGTCGGAAAGTGATCAGAAGTAACGCCGGGGCGTATCGCGACTAATCATCGGACCGCAATCCATTCCGGGCGGAGTAAATTTTGCGATACGTGACTGAAAATTCAAATGATTACAGCCCTCGCGCAACCGATACTATATCGGCTGGTAATTCGATAGCACTATTAGTGTCTCCAATTAATACCGTTGCCGGACGAATTGATATTCAGAGCGAGATAATAAATATCGCAGTCGCCGGTGATACAAAGATCGATACGTCACTTAAACGGGGAATTAATTTCTGTCGGATAGAGAGAGAGAGAGAGAGAGAGGGAGAAGGAGAATTAAATAAAATCTCGTTATTACATTATACATATTATGCCATATTGCGTATGCGTTTAATTGCTATACGACAAAACATTTACATAACGTATATTCCGACCACACATACGTATCGCGGTCTAGTAAACAAATCCACGAGCGCGCGCACGTAATTAAACCGAATGCACGCCCTTTGAAACGCGCATCATTTATATTATACGACGCGTGTTGTACGGTCGCGCGATGCGAGAAAAACGGACGGCTAAATATTTGCGAGCGGTGATTCAAAGTGCCGGCAGCCATTGAACGAATACGTGACTCGCGATCGAATCTGTCGATCAATTAGTCGCTTCCTTAAATAATTGACCTCGCGTCGTGTCTGACGAAAACGCGACGCGGTTAGGGCGCGCCACCACCGTCGTCGTCGGCGTCGCCCTCGACATCGTTAATTACGTTACGACGTGTTTGCGTCATAATATTCCCCCGCGAGCAAGTAACACCGGGCTTTCTTGCTCCTTATCGTCGACTCGACGACTGATGTGAGAGAGATATCGATCGGGCGCTCGTCAATTCTCAAGCCGTCCGATATCATTGCGATCCCGCGAAGACGGCCGGAGTTAGCTGATACCTCGCTCGCTAACGTGCGCTCCTGTATTTCGCTCGCATGGGAAAAACAACGTCGGTCATCTTTCCGCAGGAAAGTCCGAGAAGGGAAAACTCCTACGGCCTGATATGACGATGGGAGGGATTCCCAAGTTTCCGAATTTTCCACGGCGGCCTCTCTATTTCGTACTCAACGCTCGTACGTTCGTTCCCGAATGCGATTTTCGTAGGTCACCCCCGCGGAGCACGAGGGCAAGGAGTAATCTCGAAAAGAGGAGAGCAAGAGTGAAGAAAAAATAAAGGAATGAGTAAAACCGGACGGCGGGCAACGGTTGACGTTGCGGACGAAATCTCGCGGGGATAAGGAGGAAGACGAGGCACGGGAGAAATTTATTGTACACATCGGCTCGGACAACGCGGCGGGGGAGGGTTGCAGTGTTGCGGGGCTCGCGGGACTGTTCGGTGCCGAGTTGGAAATTTGTTTGCGAAGCACCGAAGGGGTGTACACCCGCGCGCGTACGCGTTATGAGAAGACGCGGTCGCGTCTCCCGACCGCTTGCGAAGAAACTTTTCGACGAGAGCAATTTTCCATCTCGCACAGTCGTCGAGACGAAGGCGGATTTCGGAACCGAAGAGATCCCGCGGAATTATTCCGGTCATATTAAATTCTTCGACGAGGATTCTCGCGGCCGGGGTATCACGCGCGGGATATTGTTAAAATCCTGCATCCCCCGCGCGCTGCTGCACGAGCTATTAAAAGGCTGAATTCCGGAGATCCGTTTGCGTTAAGTGCACCGATTAACGGTAATGCACCTTCGCGAAAATAAATCGCGGTCAAGCGACGCGACGATAAACCGCGACACTTAATTACACGCAACACGCACATTTGCGCGCGCCTTCTTAGAACACCTCGCGGCGAAAATGTCTCTATTTTGACGCGCGTACTCGGTAAAAGGAAAATTAATCCAACTGCTGGAACACTTTTAACGAGTCAATTTAATTACTTGCCGTACACTTTGCGGAATTTCGCGAAATGTCGCTCCGTGCCTCTCTCTCTCTCTCTATATATATATATATATATATATATATATATATATATATATATATGTATATACGTGCAAAAGTTGTATATACGAATATCGTAATCATATATATATATATATATATATATATCGAATATAATTATGCATGAAACATAATTTCGCCGGCATAAGAAATAGAGCGGACGGGCGTGGGCGGACGAGTCGAGCCGCATTTACATCTTTATGTGCTGACGGCCATTAAAATTTGCGTGCGTGTACGCGCCGGCGGGATGGTTTTCGGTGATCGCGCGCGTGCGCGCCCACTTCCGCAAAATTCCTCGGTTTCGTTCGCGCGCGCGTTCTCGTCAAACAACTTCTCCGATTCAATTATCCCTCTTGAATTCAACGATTTTCACGACGACGCTCGGATATTTAATGGACGGAGGGGCGCGACTCGACCTGGAATACTGCCACGGGGCCGGTTCAAGAGAATCCGACGAATTACGTCGGCGGAAGGGGCGTATTTTTATCGCTTAATGATTGCGTTTTTCCTCGCGCCCGCGGGGGTGACCCGGAAAGGAGGGAAAGGTTGCGAGAGTATTCCAGAGCGTCGTGGGCGGCGAACGAATCGGGACGAACGCGTCCGTCCAATCGGGCCATTGATTAAACGCGACCCGGCACTATCGCTTGACATCTGTCGCTGTCAAAATACTCGCAGCCGGCGCTAACTCGCTCCGTGCCTTCGCGCGAACGCTAATCTATGAAATCGGCCCGATGCAGCGCCGGGTCGATAACACTCCGAACATTTCGGAGCCGGTTACACCAATCCCGGTTAGAGGTAACCGTGAGTAACGTGAATCGTCTGTTCCTAATCTATTTTATAGCCTGAGCTCGTGTGTGAGCTCGAGAGAAAGGTAGGAGAGGAGCGGATCGAAGCGCCGACCGGAATCGGTCCTCGTGTCCTCTCGCGCGAATTCGTTCGAAAGAGGATTTAATTAAACAGCCGGATAAAATAATTGACATCGACGCGCGTCAACAGAGTGCTCTCGCGAGAAGCGATATCCGGGATTCAGGTGACATCCGGACTCGCGGGGTAAGTTTGCTCAAAGGCAACGGCGCAAGCGGTGACGATCGATTTCCAGTGGAAATTCGAGAATTTTTGTCGCGCCGCTACAAACGGTCGCTTTGAAGGTTTCGGCTCGAAACTGCGACCGCGCGCGCGCACGCAGGGAGCGGATCAAAAAAATCAAAAAGGGAGAGAAGAGGGAGGGAGAAAAAAGGGAAAAGAGAGAATCAGCGGTGCCGCGAACGCGCTTACCGGTCCTCCGAAATAGTACAACAAAATTGGAAAATTGTATTGTATTTCGGTGCGCGTCGAGAGCGCGTTTACGTGGACAAATATTTATATCGCGTCGACGGTTTTGTTTATAAATGACAGCTTTTCCGCATCCGCACTGTGCGCACTCGAACCCCGTGAAAAAGGTAGGAATTGAGGTTTTCACGTTGAAAAAATTTGTACGCTCTATTTTATCCGCTGGTAACAAAATGTGAATAAATCAGAGGACGCACATGCACACAGACACACATACACATATATGTTCACACAACGCGGGCGATTTTTTTATACATTTTAAATTGATTATACGCGTTCTCTCTTTCAGTTGTGGCGAATATGAACAAGAGTTTTCATTTGAATGGGAATAAATTCGCACTGAAACACTGACACCGTATTGCCAATTCGGAAATACGCGCATAACATCAATCGGGTGGCTTCGCATGTCCAATTAAGTGCAGTTATGGCCGATGAAGCGAGCTAATTTTTTCCCTATATCACGATATATCGGTCTATTTCCAAAACAATTCGAATCCCGAGCACGTACGTCGCAACGCGTCTACGCGATGCACGATGCCCGCTGAACGTTAAAAATATTACGAGACACTACGGGACCCGCTGTATCTCTAATGTCTTCAATGAATCGAGTAAGCATACATTGTCCTGAGTTAAAACGTATCAAAATTCGGAATCTAGGCCAATTTCTCCAATACCGAAATACTGAATTCGAATATCGAGACCGTCTCTCAAAATCAAGTTTTCCTGAAATATTGGAAAAGCGCGGAATTGTCCCCCAAAAATATGGTATCGAAATCGGTACGAGACAATATATTAAAAATAATAATTATTATTATTATTTTTCGAGAGAGCTGTATTTTTTGGTACATTGTCTCGTATTGATATCAGTATTATAACTTTTCAGAAATCGCATGTATTTCCAATATTTTACAAAAGTTGTACACTGATAGAAAATTATAGTTATTTTCGGTGGCATATTTTCTAGTAGCAACAACATATTTAAGGTTATTTTCACTGACATTATAGTAACATTACTAGACAAATATTTTTGTTAATTATTTTTTAAATCAAAAAGTGAATGTGGTTGACACCGAAAGTAACTATAATTTTCTATCAGTGTAAGTTTGTATGTGTGACTGTTTCTCGGTGCTATTCGCATTTCGGGATTTGGATTTTTCAGGACGATGCTAATAGCTGCTCGCGTGTAATTCTCAGAGCGATATTGTCACGATATTTCGACGCCTTTTCAGCGGCCCCCTTTCCCAAATTACGCGGACTATTCGTTCGTATAACAGATGACCGCCAAGTCGGAGGTAATTCCGATATCGTGACGCGAGGCGCAGATTAATCATAAGGGTCGTCGCGAAAGCAGCTTCAACCTACGAAAAGGGAACTCTCTCCTGCTCGCGCACATTCGACGCTCTCTCGTCGCGCAATAAATATGATAATCGGACGGGATTTACGGGAACGAGTTAACGTGCAATATTAAAGCGAAAAGGGAGAAAAAAGAAGGCGAATAAGCCGTATACAGTCGCGCGGAACTCCGCTGCTTAACTTCGGCTTATTCAAAACCGCCGTCTGACGGTAACTAATTGAGTAATTAACCAACTATCTCTCGGCCGTTTCTAAAGGAGCGACTAAACAATAGCGTCCCCTCGAAACGAACTCCGCCGAAATCTGGCGCGCCGAGCGACATATAAAACGACCCGCAGCGTCACAACCGCGGTCGAACATAATGATTCGCGACAATGACGCGCGAACGGACAACGCTGCGTCGGACGTTTTTCCGTGCGAGGGGAAATTTCGTTATCCGCGCCGGAATATTTAATTCCCGTTGCGTTTGGAGGATAATTAAAACGGCAAAAAGAGGGCGGGAGGGAAAGAGGGAGCGCATATTCTAGAAATTTTAATTACAAAATACAACCCACGTCATACAACGATGCCGGTGCCGTGATCTCGTTCCGTAAAGCAAAGCGAAATTGTTACGTCGCGCAAAGAGGAATTACTTTTACGTCGATAGAATGAGATGAAAATATTCATCGCGCTGCCTGCTCTTAAGGAGGAATCGACGCGCGCGCATCGATAGCGCGATTGAATTCCGTCCGACAGGCGGCTACGGGATATAAATTGTCCGTAATAATTGTGGACACGAGATGATCGCTCCGCTCGATTCGGCGTAAGTATTTCGGCCCGACGTTATCCGAAACGTGGTTTTCGCGTGTCCCACGCGGTGGCCCTACCTCGCGTCTGTCGCACGGCGGACGGCGGTTAACGAGCATTGTTTTCCACTGCGGCCGGCACATATTGACAAATGGGATAGACTCGCCTGGCGGGAGACATTAATATCGGCAGACGCGGAATTGGCGCTGTCCGATTTCGCGACGGGGATCCGCGGCCGAGTGCTCGTCGCTGAAAAATCGTAGTCGTCGTCGTCGTCGATCGAGAACCCACGATCAGCGGCCCGCAACACGTGTTTTTAACCCTTTGAACTCGTTATCTTGCGGGATATTCATTTCAGATCATCGAAATATGTAGAGGAGAAAGTGATATGTGTAGGTATTAGGTATTAGGTGGTGATTATTTTATGGGGTCATTTGTTTAGTAGCCCGCCGTTACATAGGTATATACGAATTACGTAATTCATATGAAATAATCTGTAAAAAATGAAACTTTAAAAATCGTCCTTTTTTTCAGCTGAAATTAGGACACACGGTGCCGTATTATTCTGGGAAATTAGGATTCGAAGAGTTAAGCCGAGAAAAACTGTGCACGGTGTAGGTTTTTGCGCGCGAGGAAGAACGCGTGGACTTCGCCCCCGTGGACATCGGGGCGTCGCTTCCTCTACTTACGCTACTCCAATTAGTTAACGATACGATCAGCTCGGTGTGATTATACGTTCAGAGCGAAGTATAAGGGAATCATTTTCGATTTCAATAGAATAAAGGAATTGAAGTTTTTCCTAATGGCACTCTTAATGGCGCCTTACACAGTCACTGGTATTTCAGACGTCCTCATTAAGCGCGGCCGGATACATTAAACCGAGTTCATCGCGCTGCCTTGGCGCTTCTTCTTTGACGTTGAAGCCGTGCGCGCTAACGCTTTTCACTATTCAATCCGATGAAATTAGTCGTCAACGATCATTAGACGTCTCTAACGAAGAATTCGATAAAACCATTGCGGTCGACCGCATTCCACGAGCGTTGCGTTACGCAGTCGATCGGCGGGGCCAAGATTAATTAATTAAGCGTTGCTAAACTCACGATTGAACGTTATTGATGAGAGGGAGGTGGAGTACGGGAGGAGAGGACGAAATACTCGTTTAAACAGCTAACTCGCTGTAATCATTGGCACTCGCGTGCATTTTCAATTCAAATAGAGACAGAGTGCGGCGACTTGTTTTACGAGCGAGTACGAAGAGTAAATATTACGAGGGTAGCGTTCTTAACGAGTTTATTCACGAAAAAGCAGCGAGATGGTCTAATTAAAATTGCGAGGGGAGAAAAAGAGAGAGGGAGATCGCAGACCCGTCCGTCCACGCTCGGATCTTCTGACGTTTGTTTGTGTACTCGCGTACGCTAATTAGTAATTACGTAAGGACGCGCGAGCGCTCGAGATACACGTGCAGGAACTACTTACGCTCACCCTGGTGATCGATAGTCGTTAACGTTAAGGTGACTGCATTGCCGCGAGTCTAACCGGTCCGCCCGGTGGATGCATGATGGGGAATGATTTATGAGGAGTGCGAGAGACGGACGGCGTATAAAATGTATTCGATTGCATATAAATAGCGCAACAGTGTTGCGATGACGGCGCGACGTGAAGAAAAGGCGCCTTCGGAGTGTGTAACCTTCGCGTCGTTTTACGAGCGAGAGTGAAATGCACGGAAAAAATTTATACACATACATATATATATATATATATATATATATATCTCTTTTTAAAATAATCGGTCGTTTAGCCTCGAGATATGCTCGACGCGCGTACATATCGCAAACGAAAATCAGAGACTTCGGGAACAATGTACTATGTTATTCACGGATTTTTCCACGAAGAGCTCAAGAAATATTACGATTTTATCGTGCAATCGCATTGTAGTAAAAAAAAAAAAAAAGAGGAAAGAAAAACGCACAAGGGCCGATTTCACAAATAAATATTTCGCGGACGAATACGGTAGAAAATATATCCGCACGATGCAAATAATACTTCGCTCTTGGTTTTGATATCCGTTTGATGATCTTTTATTTCCGTGCTTATTGGCTCTCTGTCTCTCTCTCTCTCTCTTTCTTTCTCACGAAAATAGAACATACGATCGTATTTGTCATAAATATATCGCCGACCACTTTCTTTTTAGGCGGTTTATGATCCGCGGAGGGAAATGAAATGCGAACGAAACTGGGTCGATAAAACCAAAAGCCGCGCGAGATAGGAGGAGGCACTCTATCGGTATTACGAGTTGACGCTGAAGCTTATCGCGCTACCTCTGTACTTTGAAATACAAATTATTAAAGTTGTAATGACGCCGCCATGCCGGCGAATAACATTGTCTTTGATTACGAGAATGGAATCACCGTCGATTCGTCCGATTTAACGAAGTTTAATTTCGTCGTCATACTTCTAACGAGAAGCAGACAGTTTCAATTTGTCGTACATGGGAGAGAGAGAGAGAGAGAGAGAGAGGAAGAAAAAATCGCCCACTTGCTCGGCGAACTTCGAAATTCAAATTAGCGAGCGAATGGCGATCCGGCCATTTATAATTTACGCTAATTATAGCTTTACACACGACGCAAAGCCGGTTGGCATAATTCGTTTATTCTCGTAACGACATCGCCGACATCGTTGCCTTTAAACTTTTCAACGGCCGTCTCTGCAGCGCGCCGTTTGAATTTAATTACAGCGCGATTGTATCGAAATTATAATAATCTCTATACACGCGAACGTAATTTGAATTAATTGATGTCGTAATTTCCGTCGTGCTGGAAACTTGCGCGCGCGCGCGCGTGCACCAATAAACTTTGACGGGCATCGGTTCTTTTTGCCCTCTCTCCCTTTTCCTGTTCGCGAATATCCTCTGTGTGGATTAAATCGATAAATTGCAATCTGCGCGCGTAGTAATTACAACGCCGAAATTATACGCTGCGATTATAGTAGTTGGTCGCAAGTAAAAGGTACAGAGCGTCTTTTGAAGTTTTCATGCTTCTCACGGCTAGCTTTGCGCGATTCGCAACCTTGAATACGAGATGTAAATATAATTATCGTATCTTATCGAGGCCGAGTTTACGGACAAAGCCATATCGTAACGCAGCATCATTTCCCTCTCTCTCTCTCTCTTTCTCTCTGTATGTGTTGTCCACCGCATAATCACGGTAGGCATCAGTAGTGATACAAGAAAGGGTTAGCCGGCGGCACGATTTGACCCGAATCGAGCGCACCGTATACATTAATATCACGATGTCGTGTGGGGTTTTTTCGGACGAGAAGAGCTCGCGACAAGCCGATCCTCTTCGTTCCGTTTCGCGCGAGCACGAAGCGGTTGAATCGTGAAATTAACTGTAATAAACGAGAAGACGCACCCCCTAAGTATCGCGGAGAGAAGTTTGATCGCGAAGTTTCGAGACACGTTGTTCGAGGCGCGTTCATTCCTAATGAGATTTTCAACTATGATAAATTCTTATTATATAAACGCGTGTGATTTTCTCTCGCTCCCCTCCCTCCCTCTCTCTACAATTATCATTATTGCAAACAGATTTCTCTACAATTATCATTATTACAAATAAATCCGCATATCTGTTCATCTGCTACGTGTTAAAAGAGAAAGGCACGTTCGTTTTCGATTTAACGACCCCGCTAATTTCTCTGCCTTGAAAGCTGAAAAACAAAAGCGGATGAATTGTCGAGCTTATTGAGCTACCCTGCTATACAGCGTTCACGCCAACGACGACGACGGTCGCGCTCAATAAACACTCGACACATTGTGTCGGGACTCTTTCATCGAAATCGAGTTTCTCCGTGATGCTTTGGAAGCACGCCTCGCGGTAATCGCACACGCTGCCTTCTCCATCACTCCTGTGCTCTCTCGCGAGAAACAGAGAGAGAGAGAGACCAAAAGAATCGGCGGAGTCGCGTGTCACGAGCTCTCCTTGATGTAAATCACCGTTTACACGGACGATCCCTGTACGTTCGCGCCTAAATGCCCGACTATAAATATTACCATCCCTTAGAAGAGGTTTCGCTCTTTCGACAGAATATCGGGGTAGGAACGATCATTTTTGCCGGATCGCGTTCTTTTCTTCTTTTCTCTTCCCTCTCTCTCTCTCTCTCTTTCTCTTTTCCCTACAGAGAAATCCGTGCTACACGTTCCTCCGCGGAATACCTTCATAGAAATGTATTATGGACTACGGGCTTTGAAATAAGATTTCCCCTCTGTATCCCTTCGAAGGCGAGAGGGATAGAGCGAAGGTGGGAGGAGAGGTAGATATTTCCCGTCGTAAGTTCGGGTATTTGAGAAATTGCGTTACTCGAACTTCGGAGATGAGTTATAAAATCTGCGCCCCTCTCCTCCCCGCCCGCCCTGCTTCCCGAGATTCACCTCGAGAACGAGGAGAGAATGATCGTTATTTTTAACGGCCTCTGTTTTGCACGTACGTAAGAGGGGAAATATATACGTGTATCGTTCAATCTTCGTTCGCTCGGCCGCACGCTCGGGATACACGCGGCTTTTATTCTTGCAAAATCCTTGCCTTACGACCCGCGCACGAACGGCGCGACGGTGGGACTCGTCGAACGGAGGGGGGAGTCGACGGCGACCTAAACCTCATCCGCAGCGTCGATGTGGAACACGTTCGTTTCATTCGTCCGCGACGACCAAGACACATTTTATCAACGCGCGTTACCGCTATTAACGTCCTCACATCGCCGCGCTGGTTCCCGCCGATCGTGCGAAGGTTCAAGCGACGATTGAGTTACCGTAAAGACAAATCAATCATGGCGGCTCGGCGACACATATATATGTATCCTTTACCTCATTCCATCAGCCTTCCCTCTTCGCCGGTGCGATCGAGTTTTCAAACGCGATTAATTTAAAACGCAATTTCAAGCGCAATTAATATTCCACACGTAACTTAATGAGACACGATATTATCACGGCGTGCCGGTCACCGGTGACCGTCACGGCGCTCAACGTGTTCTAACGAAGGCCGCGGGACAACGGCGACGCGCTCCATTAGCCGGGAAATATAAGTCCGCCGAATGTACGTGCGTCCCGCGCGATCTGTATAATAACGCTTCATTAAGAATGCCGGGACGGTCGTTTTCACGAAGGGGCGAGCGCGCGCTCCACGACGACAACGGCGACCGTCGGTGGTAGCGGCGGCGGTGGTGGGTCCTCCTTAAATTGAATGAGAGAACAAAAAGGATACGAGCGCAAGATTTACAAGCCAGGGGGGCCCTTTAATGCCCGCGCGTGGAGCTCGAACGCGCTGCTCCTTAAAGAGAAGTTCGATAGAAAGTTAAGCCGGTCCAACAATGAAGACAAACTACGCGCGCAGTAGACTTCAAATTACTCGAAAAACGAAGTTATCCGCGCGCGCGGGGGGCGGATGCCCAGGGTGGCGCAGCGCGAAAGTGCGATACCTTGGCCGCGTCTCGCTATGTACATTGAATCAAGTGAATTATATAAAAACTTTCGATTTTCCGAGGCCCCGACAGCGTCCTCGCTCTTCGCGCGGCACACGCTCTTACCGATCGCCACGACCGGCTTAAACGGCCGCGCTCCGAAAAGGAAGGAACCGGACGACGCAGGAACGCTCGCCGGCAGTAATTAGTAATAACATGCGCTGGATTACGGACTTAATTAATTAAATGCTTATCGATCGGCGCGGCGCTGCGGCGACGGCGTTCGCAACGTGTAACGTCGCCGGCGCTCTTTCACGGCGAGTAAAGGGGGTCAAAGAGGAAGAGGGGACAGTCAACCTGCTCGCCGCCAGCGGTTCTCATTCGCGGCGAGCCCCCTCTCTCTCTCTCTCTCTCTCACTCATTGTGCGCGTCCGGTTATATAAGCGTTGTGCGCGCGTGGCCAATGAGTCGTAAAATTTCGCGAGAAAGTCTTGACGGGCAAACACACATACATACAAACAGCGCGCGCGCTCGGTGACATTCGCCAGCCTCTATTAGAGCCAATTATATCACCTACCGCTAACATTAAGCGGCCGCATGGCCGCCGATAGCGCACGCGAGAGCGTATTCGTATTCTCTTTTCGAGAACGTCCTAAATTTCGTTAACGGGCTCTCCGAGTCGGGGGGAGGCGAGGGGGGAGGAGAGAAACAAAAAGAAAAGTAACGACGGCCGCGACGCGCTCGTCGCATTCGTGCTCGGAATTACGTTGCCGTGATTAATTACGCGACCGTTATACACGTCGTGTTTCCATAAATACTTTCATCCATGTAAGTGCGAACCCTCTTGTGTGCCGCGGCGCGCTGTATTAAGCCGCGTGGAATTTATAACAGCGACGCCCACGGCTTCATTTAAAATAAACCAACGGACGCGAGAGCGAATGCCTCCCGTACGAAATATTCGCGTTTTCCGCATTAATTTATTAACCCAATTCAACGCGAAGCACCATCTCCGTTTCAGCTCTATCTGACTGACTGACTGGCGCGGTCGCGATTCCACCATATGAGGACTTGAAACGTTCACTCGACGACTCGATAAAAGGCGTTTGTGTGTGTGTGTGTGTATACGCGGTTCGTTGCAGCACGAAGGATCGGCTTCGTTATTATTCGCGTCTGCCGAACGACGAGACGCACGAGACCGCCGAACCTTGGAGCCACAGAGACGCGCGCTATCGAGCGATCAACGACGGCAAAAGCAACCAGCAACTACAGTAATTTCGGACCTCCGTACACAATTATCGCCCGCGTGTTTCTCCTCCGCGTGCATTCTTACCCCGGTAAGGGATAATAGTATCGATTACCGGGAGCGCGCGCCAAGTGGCGACCTTAAAATCAGACACCTCATAAAAGCGGAGAAAGCGGAACGCAAGCTCGCGCGCGCGTACTCGTTTTCGTGAACCAAAAATATCCACCGTGTTATATAAAGTACAATAGTACCCGGCGTGTCGTGCCGTTAAGCAAATATGTCGTTGTCACGGTCCGAAAATAAATGATCGAGCTCGTCGGACGGCCGAGTAATTTGTCGGAAAATCGGCAGAGCGTAGATTTCAGCGCCCTCGCATGGCGCGTGACGTTGGAGGAAGGCTTTCTTCTTTTCTTCTTCGGGTACAATATAATATACGATGAAAGCCAAATTTGCAGATCGCCGCGTACATTCGTTGAATTTTAATACAACATTGCGAAATGTTTCGACTTTACATCACTCAAACGGTCGATCCCGAACGGCTTCCCGTCAAAAATTACTTGGTTCATCATCAATGCAAGTGTGTGTTTTGGAAGACCGAGTTCATAATATAATTTATAATGTTTCTGCACAATAAACAATTTTGTGTTAAATTTAACACGTTTCACTATGTGCCAAACGTCCCAGTCAAATTTTTCTGTTTGATTTGAACACAATCGTACACAAAGCGAATGTATTGAAAGATAACACAAATATTATATTCAAAATTAACACGAAATTAATATATTGATCGACATTGAAGTAAAATGTGTTATTTTAACACTTATATATATTGAATATCGACACACCACGAAATGTTGAAATAATATAAACACAATATGTTAAGTTAACACACGAGCATATTAAAATTTAACACAAAAATGTTAATAAGGATTGATTTTAACACAAGTACAAAATACTTTTTATTGCGTGTGTTACGACTGAAAAGGATCTAAAGTAAGATTTCGCAATTTTGTATTAAAATTCAATAAACTTAAGTGATCGTCACCTGTAAGTTAGACTTCCAAAGTCTATTGTATCGTTGATTGTAATCTATGGAGCCGTATATTATACAATTGATTTTTCTTCTTCGTTTCTGCTCCCTCCTTTCTTTATTCTTTTCGTCGATCGTCACAGCGGATGTTTCGATTATTATAATTGGAGAAATTGCTCGCTTAATTGACGAACAGATGGACGTGAAGTGGGAAACGAAAGCGGAGGGGCGAACCGACTGCGAGCCGCGCGAATCTCCTTCTTATCGACCGCACGACGTTGTATGTCAGCTAACGTATCCGCGCGGTATAACTCAGAAATGTCGCATACATTATCGTCGACCGTGTCGACCTCGATATTAGCGCATGAATTGCGAAGGCATAACCGGAGGAGTTGCCGCGATCAATTCTATCCGCGGACGTCTGTTCGGATTTCAATCGTGCGACCCCGATTAGGAATGTCCAATTTACTCGGAACTTTCGGCTCGACTACATATACATATACGTATCGCGGATTATCAGGTGGTCCTTTGTAGCCCCATCGGCCCGCGTATAACCGATATAACCGAGCCGTCAATCGCTATCGAGTGTGTCGAAGAAAATCTGACACCGACAGCCAGTCCCGTGCGGCAAGTTCGAACTATCGGATATCGATAATGAAAATCCGAATTACTTTCCCGCGGCGCCTCCTCCTCCTCCTCTTGTCCCCCTCTGCGCTCTTCGATAAAACGACACAGCGAAGTACATCATTTCAAAGCGGCCCTTTTCGCTAATTCGAAGTGGCTTCCCCCAACCCCCTTCACCCCGGTCCACGGAAAGTCCGCTCCGCACGACGCTGAAATTTTCACGAGCGAAAATGTAAATTGAATACCCACGCGCTCGCAACGAAAATTGTTTACGAACGTTTGACGTCAAACGGGAGAATCATTATGAGATGAAAAATCGCGAGGGGCCAAGTGTCGTTGTCCGAGCACGAGTGCTTTTCGGTCCGTTTGCGATCCTCTCATCTGCCCCCCTCCGCACCTTTACTTCCCTCTCTTTCTCCTCCTCCCTCTCACCCGCTATTTCAACCGATCTGTTTTTAATGGCCTCGAATATATATTTCGCGTTTTTATTTTCCGATACGACACGCGTTGAAAGTGAGAATAAAAGATACACACGGCGCGAATAAAATTAAATGTTCCGTTCATTATCGCGCGAGAGATTTTAATTTCGATATACGAGTCTCCAATCGTCGCGCGATGCTAATTATTCTCCATTCATCAAATCTATCGAGAAATCTGTTGATACGGGTTGAAAGGGAGGAGGGCGGGAGGGAGNAGATGGAGTTTATTATCCCGCGGGGTACAAATCCCCTTAGGCATACATAAAGCAAATTTCGGCTAAATGCCAGTACAAAGCGTGCAAATAGAGAAGAACAATGGTAGCATAGCCACTGATAGTACGGTACAGTAAGAGATATTATGATAGCAGTAGGTAACATACACAGTAATTAGTAATATTAATATATAGAATAGTAATAATATATGTAAAGAATAATAATAATAAGATATCGACAACAAAATAAAGTATCAATTATAAAACAACGCAACAGCAGCAGAAAAGCGGGAGAAAAAGGAAAAATAGACTGACTACATCAAAAGTGATTGATTTATTTAGTGCAACACGGCACACCGCTTAGACTGCAATCCAATATGTAAAAGAAAGAAAGGAAAAAAAAATCTAATGAGATAATGGAAAATACGAGAGGCAATGCACAAAACTGCTCAAAGAAGCACAATAACTCTGCATTAGTTACAATTAAATTGTAATTATAATTGGCTTAACAAGTTAGTATTTCGGAGCTGGAAAAAGGAGCAGGAAAAGTTAAGATGGCAAATTAAATGGATAAGAAATAATTGACAGCAGATTTATCGTATGGGTTGAAGACGAACGAATTTGTCGATTAAGAGGAATTCGTGACTTTCAAGGCTTAAAAGATAATTGAAGGAAGAGCGTTTAAAATTCTTAACTGGAAGTAACGCTAATTAATTGATTTCATAAGCAAACAGCCTGTACTGCAAAAGAATATTTATAGATTTCAGTTTTACAAGAAAGAATAATAAATCTGTTATTAGTAACACGCATGTCTCTAAGTGACGGAAACGGTGACGTGGACGTTTCATTTGAATAGGAAGGTATATGTAATATAAAAAAAGTAATTGCACAGGAAAGAAACCGAATATGTCAGAGTGTATATATTTAAGCGTGAAGCGGAAATATTGGAAGCAGAATAATACAATGTAGCGAGGTACGAAAGAAAGACTCAATAAGTCGCGCGAAGACGCGAACCAGTAGAATAATTTTGCAGGCTTTAGATTAAAATCTGATTCGTAAAGTACACGGGGAGAGCATTGCATATACTGAACGTATATGATACAATAGGTGCATAAGCAGAAATTAAATGCATGCAAGCCACATATAAGAAGAAAGAGAATGAGAGAGAGGGAGAGAAAGAGAGAGAGAGAAAAAGGTCAGCTGCTTTCCGACGCGATTTTCCGCGGCGTTTCGTCGCGGATTTCCGTGCGCGGTCCCGAATGCGTGGATCATTCCTCCGACCCTGAAGAAGGTCGAACGAGCCGCGCGAAAGATCACGAGGAAAGTGAATCACCCATTGTCGAGGAAGAGAAGCCGCGGCGAGGGGAGTAGGCGGAGGAGAAGGCTTCGAGACTCTCGAAGTGTTCCGTCTCGCCGCCGTTTGTTTATTCCTCCCCACGAACCTAAGCTTCCCGATATTGACGTTTGGTCCATAACTGCGGCGTTTCCGTCTTATAGTGACACATAAACGTCGTGTATGCGAAAGCAATCGATGCCACGTAGAAACTGTATCTGGTTGCGGACCAAACGCGGGCGCGTATGATCGATAAGTGCTCTCTGCTCCCTTCCCCCCTTCCTCTCTCAACTATTCACGGTCTCCCTTCCGCGTTTGGCTCTCGAAGATGTCTATCCGAGGAAGCGGAGAAGCTTATCGCTCGCGCGCAAGTACGTAATTAAATTCATTAATTTTCTTGCCGCTTGTCCGTGAGATTTTCCCGTGATAATTCAAGATAGACGAAGGTGCCGGGCTTATCGTTTTCCCCCTTTTTCTCCGGTTTTTATTTCGATTCCGTTCAAGAGACACGCTCGCCCGCTCGAGAGGATCGCGTTCGTTTTCAAGCGGTGTATAAATTATTCATCTCTATCGCGTCGTTCTCTCGCGCGAGTTAACGCGCAACGCGCGTTTTCTCGCCGGGATCTATTTTGGAATCCACTCGATACTCGACCGGCGTTCACAGCGGTGGTCTCTATCTCTATCTCTGTGTGTGTCTCTCTCGACCTTCTCAACGCCGGAGCAGACGCGGAAAACGACGCGCGCGCGCGTGTCCCGGTACCGACGACGTAACGCGTGCAGCAGATTTCACTTCGCGCGTTCGCTTGTCCGAGGTCATGTACGAGGAGATGTGTTACGGCGTCGACGAGCGAAAACGAGGTCGGATGGGAGCCGGCGCGAACGACGTAAGAAGGTTAAGCAGATTCCGATCCTTCCCTATCGCGTCCGTCGTTTTCGGCGGTCGCCCATTATTATCGCTCCGTCGAGAGCCGAATAACCGCGCAAGCGGTTCCGCAGAGAGGGGATCAAAGTTCTCCGGAGTCATGCGCGGGTCTCTCGAACGCGAACGAAGTCGTTTCCCGACTAAACGCTAAGTAAATCGACGAGAGCGCGCTTTTGATTCGATCGATTTTCACCCTGGAACGTTGTTACGCCCGTCCCCGATATATTCGTCGAATATTTCCACGCGCGCGTGTAATTTTTTATTAGATTTTTATTACGTTACACCGCGCGCGCGCGCGCGTTCTCGCGATACGTCCGCCCCGGTATTATCGTAACTGTATTCTCGTGTTTCGATGTTTTACGAGTTCGAAACTTTCCAGCGTCGATTGCGGCAATACAGACGGAGTATCCATCCGCTGCCCGCGGGACATTTTCGCAACTGTGGCATCACTGCCGGTAATTGGAAAACATGACTCACTAATGATACTCTCCGCATCGACGGTGCGTCATTAGCGCTGGTTGATCTCACGGTGCGCATACTGCGGCACGATTGTTGCTTGTTAAACGCTGGGCACAGCTAAGACTAGTTGCTGTTGCCTCGAACGTGAGCATCTCGACTCGATCGAAATCGGATCGACGAAAGACCGGTTGATGTTACTACGCTGAGAAAAAAGACTTCCTGACATTTCATCAATTTTATCGCATCCAAACAAATGTCATCATTGGCACGCTCAACAAAGAAACTAATGTTTCGATTAACAAGTACGATCGTTGGACTTTTCAACGAATATGTATCTTTATCTGAAATAAAACAATTTTCTTGTAACGGAAGATAACTTTCTCGTAAAGAAATTATTTCTCTCATTTTACACATTTATCGCAACCAAATGATATTTTATTTCGTTGAAAGATATATTATCTCTTTTTCTCCGTGTAGAAACTATATACAGAAAAAGAGGTTAGATTTAATTAAATAATTACTCCAATATTCCTTAGCACACTTTTACTTGAAGTAATATTGATTTGATCCAAGTAAAATATTTTTCGCGTGCCAATTATTCAAGTGAAATTCACTTAATCCGAGAAAAAATTTACTGAGGATAATTGGAGTAATTATTTATTTGAATCCAGCGCAATATTTTATGTATACGTTACTATATATTATTATATGGTAAATATTACTCTCGACATAATTGGATTATTATACGATAATCAAAGATAGAACGAGCCTCTGATTCGCGTGATATAATAACTTATTTGCGTAATAAGATACACACACGCATGAACGCACACACACGTGTGCATGCGTTGAAAATCCCCGGGCGACAAAGATGCGCGTCGTAATCCGATTTCCCGAGTTTAATCGAGGCATCGGTGAATCCGGTCGGGTGTGAAACTCCGTCTTCGACGAAGACATCGGACGTAAAAATGCGCATTTAACAAGGAAGGGAAAAAATAACGAAACACGCTCTCGCGATAAGCGGCGTCGCGCGATCGAACGGCGCGTAGAGCGGCGTAAATTCGCTTTATTGCTTCATGAGTAAGCGAGAGACAAGGGAAGCGAGTGGTTTATTGAGAATTACTGTGATAAATAAGACAAAGGCGGTGTGTGTGCGTGCGTGCATGCGTGTGCAAAGCGGTCACCCCGCAGATTCGTCACGCGCGTGTGCGTGCACAGGACTCACACGAGTACGACGACGACGACGAGGAGGCGCAGACGACGAGCAAAGCTCACCGCGCGTGTATGCAAATGCGACACTTTGAAGCCGAATGGAATTTCAATACCGCTTTGAGATTTCTTATCACAGAGACGCGTTCGCGCGCGGGATTCTCGTGACGGATACGCGTCGCCGAGAGAGATTCGCGAGCGATCCGGCGGATTAACGGGCGAACGTAAATCCGTCGGTTGATAAGGGAGTTATGTCGTCGTGCGACGTGACACATAATAACGATATTCCGCGGGGAAGGGAACGTCCGTTCCCGATGAAACTCGCCGCGAGAAGGGAAGAGTAGCTGCGTGACGAATATCGAAATCGCGGGATATTCCTTTCAGCTGCGCTCGGCCGAAACGACGTCGGCTGTTTTCGATTCACGCGGTGGAACAAGCCACGCCGGAAAAAAGCAAATCGAACAAAAACCGAGTCTCAGAGTTGCACACATTTTTTTGCACACACACGCGCGCGCACACAGACGCACACTGTCATCGAGTCAAATTGGGTAAAAATCGAGTCAATTCGGTAATCTGACGTCGGAGTTTGGACTGCAGCTTTCGGTCAACAGTGGATGGTTGATGAAACTGAAACGTGGTTGTTTGTATGACACAGATGTTCTCTCAACTACCGAAAAGTTGATTCAACTGCATAATGCGAGTAATTCTATCTCCGGTGAAAGGTTGAGTAAATTAGGCGATCGATAAGACCGATAATGGGTCAGCTTTATTATCGCCTCGCCGAACTGAATTTTCGACTTGTTCTACACAAAGAGGGGAGCCTGAAGAGACACGAAAATCTCGCTGAAAGAATCGGAACGGTTGGTTCACCGTGTACCCCGAATCGAGTTCGTTCAACTTGATCCGGCTTGTTTTGACTGATTCCTTTTTTATAGTGTACGTATTACGTTACCACGGACGGTATTATACGGTGTAATACCGCGTCCGCGTGCTCATCGATTAACACATTAAAGGCGGGAGTCGTAGTACTACGATTTAGCTCGACTGCTGCTTAAAGGCGGGAGTCGTAGTACTACGATTTTGCTCGACTGCTGCTTAAAGGCGGGAGTCGTAGTACTACGATTTTGCTCGACTGCTGCTTAAAGGCGGGAGTCGTAGTACTACGATTTTGCTCGACTGCTGCTTAAAGGCGGGAGTCGTAGTACTACGATTTTGCTCGACTGCTGCTTAAAGGCGGGAGTCGTAGTACTACGATTTTGCTCGACTGCTGCTTAAAGGCGGGAGTCGTAGTACTACGATTTTGCTCGACTGCTGCTTAAAGGCGGGAGTCGTAGTACTACGATTTTGCTCGACTGCTGCTTAAAGGCGGGAGTCGTAGTACTACGATTTTGCTCGACTGCTGCTTAAAGGCGGGAGTCGTAGTACTACGATTTTGCTCGACTGCTGCTTAAAGGCGGGAGTCGTAGTACTACGATTTTGCTCGACTGCTGCTTAAAGGCGGGAGTCGTAGTACTACGATTTTGCTCGACTGCTGCTTAAAGGCGGGAGTCGTAGTACTACGATTTTGCTCGACTGCTGCTTAAAGGCGGGAGTCGTAGTACTACGATTTTGCTCGACTGCTGCTTAAAGGCGGGAGTCGTAGTACTACGATTTTGGTCGACTGCGGCTTAAAGTTTTTATGATCACACAAAATATCGCCCGCTCTAGGCCGAAAAACGAGGCGGGCGGCCGCTGCGCTACCTAGCATACTTTCGTCAAGATCGCCCGCCGTTAATGTGTTAACGAAAGTGCAGTCCTTCAATGATCAGTGATCGAACGGTGACAATGCACACACATCGCGACAGCAGCGGTACGATGCCGACGACGGCAGTTATCGCGAGGAAAATTAACATTTTTATAACTAAGCGACGCGGAAGTACATTCCGCCTTGTGGAACGCCTTGTTAAACTTATCAACCGCTCCTCCGTATTTCCGCATTGCCCGGTTTCGGCGGGCGATATCATATCCTATTACGGCGCACCTCTGCGGGTAACAAGAAATTTATAATTTATCTCGGCGACTACTAAACAGTTTTAACGACGTATCTCGTTGCAAGGACAGCATTGTGCCTGCCCGTTGTCGCCTCCCTTTCGGTGGTAACGAGTTTCAGGCGGCGTGCAGCGACGGTATTTTCCGGCTCGTTTGCCGCGCGGATCCGGTCGCTTCGCGCGGCGAAAAATCTCACGGGAGGGACAGTGCGAATTTCTCATTCCCGGGCGACGTGCCTTTCCCGCCGAATGAAAATGAAAATCAAAGCGATCTGTGTACTCGGTTTCAAAGCAGTTTCGACACTTTCGATGCGCAACGCAGCCGGATGAGAGTCCAATGAGAGAACTTAATTTCTGGGAATTGGTCGAAAACAAGTTCTCCCTCAGCGGACGGATCGGCTGTATTTCGAGCACAGTATCGGGAAGAAATTGTTCAAACCGTATCGAAAACAAAGCGTACAATCGAGAGGAGAATTTATCCTTCGTGAAAAGGGAGAGATGAACGATCAGAAATCAGGTAGCGGCTTTTATCTCGCGCGAAGCTTCGCTCTCGGCGGCGAATCGTCTTCGGGGAATTCGAGGAAATTTCGAAAATTGGAAACTCGATATATCGGCAAATTAATTCGCTATAAAATTAATGAATATTTCGATATCGCGGGATAATTGGATATCCGAGCGATGTTCAAGAATATCCGTCGTTATAGCACAATGTTAACACTAGTAGTAGTAGAATAGTGGTAGGACGGCAGTAGTAGTAATTAGTCAACGGTGATTCGTTACGATCGTCCTGACGGTCTGCTGTGCACTGAAAACCCGGAATTGAATGGGGATAATGGCGAGAAGAAAAATGAGCGTTACGACGCGATGGATGTTCATCGATCGGCGCTACCGCGTACTCAGTTTTCTCTAGCGCCGGCATATTGATCCTACGTCCGGCGTATAAAAATAATTGTCGAACTTAGCGAAAGTTCAATCTACGACTGTCGTTCCGCCCGACTAGTTCCGTCGAAGAGATCGTAAAGACGCCCGATGCCCAATTCATGATTTCACGTGGAGAGGAGAGCTTACGCAAGGCGAACGGAGACGAGGGAAAAGTTCCGTAAATTTTCCGAGCGACGAAAGTTGCCTCCGTAAAATACAAACAGTGATGTTGAAGCCAAGGGAGCGCACGCGCAAGAGAGAGAGAGAGAGAGAGAGAGAACTAATTCTTACTTCGAAATATAAACTTTATCCGCAATCGCGCGTTTCTCTTCTGATTAATATCGAAGTTCGCGTTTCAAACGAGCTCAGGAAATAAGCTTTCTTTTTCATTTCTGAAGGGAACCACGATAGGCTTTCCGACAGACAGGGACAAAAATGTATACATAATAACGGCAGCGAATGCGTTCGCAATAACGAACGTATTATCGTTCCCTCGCGGGAGCTAATTTGCGATCGGCCCTCCGGTATTATTAATCGTCAATTTTCTTCATCCACAGTGCGCCGTTCTTCGTTTCATTCCGACGGGAATTTTTTCTTCCCCCCGCCGGTCCCTTCCGTTCCATCTCTCTCCCCTATTCCCGGCGTTAATTATTCTAAGAATCTTACTCATCCCGCCGCAACTCGAGGTGCGCGCTTCTTCGAAAAATCGGCGGGACGGAAGGCGAGAGCCGTCTTGTGTCTCGCGTAACGCGGGGTCAACCATCGTTTCGCATTAATGAGCGAAGAAATCAGCGGCCAGGTATCCCGTGGGGACGGGTCGAGGTATTTCTGGAACTCGTGATCCGGGTGAGGGGCGCTGGGTCGATCCCGGCCACGAGGGAGGAGGACGGCCACTTAGGGCTTATAATCCGCGTGCTCTCGTCGCTCCGTATTACGCGAGATTCGTGTGGAGTGTATAAGTCCGATAAACTCCCCCGAATCTTCCGTCTCGGGGAAGAAGAAGAGAGGGAGAGAAAGAACGTTTCGCAATGACGTAAAAGTCGTGTCAGCGGAGTAGTCAGTTTAGACGAACGTATAAACGACGGTCCCTTACGCCGCGCGCGTTCAGGTAACAGTGAAAACGCTGAAAAACATTAATTATATTCCCGCCGTCGTTGATTCGCGAGCAGTTAACAGCCGTTCCTGGAAGTCATTCGGAAGAATCCAGCGCGAAGCTCCGATGCTCCACCGCTGAGTCACGACGCGATGATGCTTCCGCTGCCGACGAGCTGGCGGAAAATTTATGTGGGAAGACGAGTAGTTACGGAAGTCTCGCGAATATTCGCGGAATCTGATCGAGAAGACCTGCGTTTGTATATAAAAGTCACATTTACGAATGCGAAAAGAAGTATCGAGCGCGCGGAAAAATATATTTTGTCGTATGTGTGTGTGTGTGTGTGTAATGCCGAAGCATAAAATAGTAGATTGATAAGTTTCGTTTTTAGATAGGTCTTTCGGTATTCTACGATCGTTCATCATCGGTATTAGATTGTTAGATGATAAACGATGTGTCAATAATGGCAAGGGGAGAAAAGAGAGAGAAAGAGGAAGAGGAGGAGGAGGAGAAAGAAGAGGGGAGAGAGAGAGAGAGAGAGAGAGACCTTGAATATTCCCGCGAAAATTGGAAGTTTCTTCGCGCTCGCGAAAATAAATTTCACGCTCGCGAACTCGTTTCGTTATATACGAGCCGACTTAACGTTATTTAATCGAGCTCAACTGGGGGACGGAGTCGTGAATTAAAATTAAAATAATCACAGGTAATGTGAATTTGTTGTAGCTTTTCCGCAATTTAGCCGGTCCGGTAAAATATTCATTAGACGGAATGAAGTAATCTTTTTTACGCGAACTATAATTTGCCGCGAGAAAGTAAATTCAGCTTCCGCGTCGTGTAAAGCGAACTCGCCGCCACGATTTCATATTCCGAGGAAGGAAAGTATTTTGCATAATTTATTTTACTGAAACTTCTTTCCACCTTGTACCCCTTCCCCCCGCCGCCCCTCGCCCCCTTTACCCCTCTGAAATCGCATCACCTTCTCTTAAAACTCGTCCGACTGTCTCCGACTGCGCGTACACACGGCGTCTCGAGACGGAGGAAGAAAGAAAGAAAAAGATAGGAAGCCGAATTCAATGTATAAGAATCAATAATCTTCCGTTTCAAATAAGAGATGATTACTTTCCCGATATCGATATTCCGCCGATATTCGTTTATTCTCACGTTTTTGAAAGCGCGTCGAGTGTACGTTATTTGCATCGGCGCGCGCGCGCGCATACACTGCGAATCGCGATTTATTTCGGATAAATAACCGAATCACCGACGGGAATAATCGAAACTCTTCTTTTCCCTCTCTCGCCAACCTCCGTTTCCTGCTCCTTCTCCTACTCCTCCTCGTCAAACACAAAATGCACATAACGCGAAGTTCGATTCGCGACGGAGCGCCAGTGAAATTCTCATTAATTCCGAGCATCTGAATTTTATTCATTATCGGAATACCCGTCGCTTGAAAATTCGTTCTCCGAGCGCGATATAATCATTATCGGTATCCAACGGTGAATAATTCCTCTCGCGTCGCGCGTTTGTCCCGGAATTAAATCTTTTCAAAATTGTTTGCTCATAGGAGATTGAACGCGGCGATCGATCGCGGGGGAAGAGAGGGAGAAAGAGAAGGATAGATAGGGTAAGAGAGAGAGAGAGAGAGGTTCTCAAAACGTGCCGCTGTCGCTCGTCGGTGCACCGTGCGTTCACTCGCGGAATTCTCCCGAGTTCGTTCCGACGATAATGTTCGTCGTGTAATTACGTAAAATTACGTTGTCCTACGAGCATCGTCGACACGGGCATTTGTGTCCCGCGAAATCACGGTTTGGACCTCGGAAAACCAGTACAGGTGTTAGCTCGGCCGTTTCGCGTCGACACGCCTGGTCGCTAATTAGCGCGAGATTAACGAAAGGTGATTAGTCACAATAGTAATAATTAATGCGAGCAGGACACAAACCAAATCGAGCCGGTCGGTCGGTCCGCCCGCGACGATCGGGGCGACCTCGATGTCGACGGTGATACTCGGTTACGTCGTTCACTGACTGCGTGTTACAACTGCCGAGAGCTGGTCGAGAGCACTCTCGAGAACGAACACGGCGAATTTCGCTTTTCGGCGGAACGATTGTTCGGCGGAACGGCACTAATAATAATAACGCTCGCAACTGCTTATCAACAAATCGCACACATCGCCGTTACGTCGCTATTTGTCCCGCGCGAATAAACACGAAACTCACTTCGAAATTGAGTTACCGTTTGACGAGTTTAATTACGGTGAATGTGTTGCGCTGTGTGGTGCGCGCACGTAAAGCGCGGCTTCGTGGATTTTTCGTCGGAAAGAGGGAGAAATAATCATCGGGAAGAAACGAAAGTCGGGGAAGAGAGAAAAGAGGAAAAGGCAGGAAGACGAGGGTATCTCTGACTCGACAGAAGTAGACAATCGATTCTGACGCTCGACGCTGACTGTTCGCGATCAACGGCATGCGTCGTAATCGCGAACAAAGTCTTGAAATATCGATCTTTACAAATAGCTGGAACTAGAGTAATTGTAATAAAAGTACAGACACCGTATGTCTGATTTCTGATTGGCTCTACCATAACTGGGATCAGTTTCCGGTTGGGATATATCAAAAGTTGCTTTCCAGCAAGAGGCACAAGTCGACACGAAAGCGTAGTTATATCATTTATTATCCCTTTCTTTATTAAATGTAAAGTAAGCATATGATGACAACAAATGATGACATAATTAGACTTGTGTCTGCTGGAAAATAACTAAATCTTTTTCGTCGGAAAGAGGGAGAAATAATCATCGGGAAGAAACGAAAGTCGGGGAAGAGAGAAAAGAGTATCACCTGAGTGATACAACACGAGCAAAGATTTGTCATCTACGAAGTTTACGAAGTGTGTTAAAAGAAAAGTGAATTTGTGTGTTTCATATTGTAATTAAATATTAATTTACTTTGGTTTGCACTTAAGTAGCATTTTAATAGTATTTGAACATTTCACGTATTATAGTTTCGAACTTCCGATTTTGTCCCAAACATGGCGGTCGTAACGACGGTGTTTATACTCTTATTATAAGTACCGTAACTGAAACTACTCAGAAAGGAAACTGACAAAGAAGAACGTTACATATTTACGAGATTTATCAAATATTGCATTTTAATTCTCGATACATATCATTGCATTGTGTTAATTAAATCGAAGTATTAATTCATTTTATTTAATAATAAATTGAATTAAATTTTCCCTTTTTTGAGGCAAATTTAGAAGAAAGAATAAAACATCATAAAATATTAATATTCGCGAGTAGAATGATTAAAAAAAGAGTAGAAAAAAAAGAAAAAGTCGCATCAGTTACATACTCGCGAGCTTCATCAAATATTTATTTTAATTCTCGGTATACCGTCCTGGTTTAATTAAATTAAAGGTTAAATCAGTTTACTCGATATTATCAAAGGGTGTTCATCAAATATTTTAAATGAAATGGTAATTCTATTTATATTATTTCAAAACATAAATGAATAAATTTTCTCTTTGTACTTTCAAAGAATCGTTCCCTAAGAATACGAAAAAAAAAAAAATCATGAGACGTCACAGTCCTTACACAAATGGAGGACTATTCGAAAAAGAAATTCAAAGACCAAAATTCAGTCTAATGGTGCATCCTGATGATATAAACCATTAAATCGATTCTGAATGAACCACTACCCTTTCGCTCGCTTGTCTAAGTGCAAGGATCACCGTTCGCTCGCGTATACGCGACTATCCAAAATTAACGAACTCTCAGCGAGATCGCACCGGTATCGATTCCCGAACGCGGATTCCCGTCCGGGCCGGAAACACCTCTCGGCGCGAAATCTCGCGCCACGGGCCGAAATTAGAAGTTCCATCGTCGCGAATTTATCCGTCCGACTGAACGACGCCCGGGCGTGAGAAAAACAACGAACTCTCGACGGTGTCGGTGGCGGCACGTGTCATGCGTGTTGTAAACTTTGCGCCGCATAAAAGCATGCAAATTGCAACGAGCGGCCGCTACGTGCTCGGCTTAAGCGCGCGCGCACGCGGGGCCATGGCGACGACGACGACGACGCACGTAAAACGCACCGGTAACGTTTTATTCCAGCGTTTAACTAACTTTTACTCGCGAACCTGATGAAGCTGCTCGACCGTCGCCACCTTCCGCCTTTTCGCCTCCTTTCACGAGTACGATGCGCGCCATTGATGCTTAAAGTAGTTGTATCGCAGAGTGCCGGTTTTTCATTGGCGATATTAAGAGATCCTCTATATGTTTATTATTTACTGAAAAATATTCTTCTATAATTTTATTTAACTATCTAAGTTATAAATGTTAATATTTGAGCGAAATTAAGAGAAATATGCACGATATTACAAATACGGAGATATTATTTATTTTTTTTATTTCTCTTATTAATGATTTATTTACACGTCAGTTGAACTAACGGAGGTGCACACATAATAAAAAGTGATACATAAACATGTAAATATATGTATACACGTATTTCTACAAATATTGATGGTATTTCTATAAATTGTAAATTACCTATGGCTATATATATCCGAAAAATATAAAATATGATCGGTAATTCCGAAATTGTTGTATAATGTTTCTATTTTAGTTTTTAATATCACAGCAATTTCTGATTAAAATTCTACGTGTGGTTTAGAAGAAATTAAAAACAGTTAAAAAAAGTTAAAAATCTCAAGGAATACGTGTAAAAAGTGTCATCTTTAGTTGCGAATATATTTCAGCTTCTGAATGGTCAATTGTTTTCTAACTATATAGACGTGTAAATAATATTTCCATCAATATGCATAAAATTTAGAAGGATTCGTAAGAAAATGATTTGATGGACTACTCCGGCTACTTTAACTTTGTAACAGCAACATTATAATGGCAACAGCGACGGCGATGACATGGCGCTTTAAGCGCTTTAAGCACGCGCTCTTAATCGCGTCACGCTTCGATCTCGACTATCGGGCGTGATCGTTTTGATTGCTTGCGTCATAAAATAATCGAATGTGCGTATGTAGAAGAACCGACGCTACTAAATCGCTCTTATTTAACGGGAGTTATTGAATATTTATGTCAAGATCGCTTCGTCCCGTTGGACGACGGGAGGCGAGTCCGCGTTAATCGCTTCGTTCAGTTTATTTAGTTTACTAATTTCTATTGTCTTTCGCATTTTTTCAACGTCTTGTCATCGATCGTCGTTACCAATCGTGAAGATAATCGGCAATCGGTCGATTGGCCGGTTGCCACTTATTTTCTGTTACGCTTGCCTCGAGAAAAACGACCGTTAAATCTTCCGTTTATATCGGCGACGTGGAGAAATTGAAAACGCAACACGACGCACACGGTCATACCGCCAATATCATAAGCAATTCAAAGCGGCGAATGAATGTTAAATCGTCGGTGGCGACAGGAACTTCTTTAATCAATGTTCCATGAATTTTCATTTTTTTCTCTTCTTACTCATACGTGCTCCGCGCGCGGAATCAAAGAAGCGTATTAAATCGCAGCGAAGTCAATTACGGCCGACACCTGCCGATACACACGCATACACACATACATATACACATATACAGTACGCACGTACACACACACCTGGCTTATGCATCGGTCCTCGACACCGTCGTTTTATCCATCAGCGCGAATAAATTTAAAAATCGCTTTAAACAGGGCTATGATTACAGCGGGTCATAAAGGAGGGTGGGGAAGGGACGGAGGGTAACCATGCTATTCTAGTACAGGCCGTCGTGTCTCCCCGTTTGAGGTCACGTTTGATATTCTAATTGACTTGCTTTGCATATAAAAGGACATTCGGCCGACGCGAAACGAACTTTAATTACGTTGCGAGTTCGCGTTTGCATCGTTAGATCGTGCCGTAATACCGGGCGGGAAAATAATCTTGAATAGTAGGAAAACTTCACGGCAAGCTCGGCCGCCGTTGTCTTTAATCCGCCCGCCACCGACTTACGGGATAATCCAAAACTATGAGGCGAAGCCTGTTAGTTGAGCCGAGTTGAGTTGAGTAGCGTTGTTCGACAGCGATATCGATCGTAAATAAACCGTGGCTAACTCGCTCGCTAATAAATAAATCTCGACTGATACGCCGTTTCGCGCGTCTCCCTCTCTCTCTCTCTCTCAACTTTTCAAGATATTCCACATATTTTTAAAGGTCGGCGGAGAATTATTCTGAAGCCAACTTTAATGGATTATCTTGCGACGGTTGAATAATGAAGTGATAACTAAATAATATGAGATGATGAATAATATAGTGAATAATTAAATAATACATGTAGTCTGCTTTAAAAGCGCATCTTTTTTTGAGTCGCGTTAATAAAGGGTCGCGCATACACGCATGGCTTTTTTCATTTCTATTTTTTTCGCCGGCTCGATGTCACGAAAATAAATTTCGTGCGAGAATGCGATGTCTCGCTCGAAAATGTCCATCGACTGCAATGTTGCACGATTACCCGCACCTGTCGTGAATGCCGCCGGGCATTCACGATAACCGGACGTTTGCATAAAACAGACGCCCATATAAAGAAAGGGTAAAAAGAAAGAGAAAGAGGGAGAGAGAGAGAGAGAGAGAGAGGAGAGAAAAAGAAAGAGAAGTAGAAGAAAAGAAAAATGTTCCGATATATACAAGCATGATAACGGAAACGCAAAGGAAGGGATACTGCCGTTACAGCGTCGTCGTCGAGACCCGTCTATAATTTTGCTGCGTGCTGCCCTGGAGAAATCATTCTGAAATTACATTTCACTCGCAAATTGCCCTATCCTATTTTCCGCATTTCCCGAAGGCCGCGCGCGTTCCCTTTATCCGGGCTATACATCGTTCCTGTCCGCTCGCGCATTAATACGCCCCGCGGATGAGACAAGCGGAGTTAATCGATAGTGCGTAATCTCTACCTCGCAAGAAGAAGAACCGCAATCTCGGTTCTCTTTATTGCGAAAACCTCGTTGCGTTAACCGCATTAAACGACTAAATGTATCTGTGATCGCGAGGGATGTTATTTTTAAACAAATTCGGGAGATTTTTACATTTCAACATGCTCGCGAATTTTTAGGCTCACTGGAGAAAATAAAGTGAAAATAAAGAATTTTTCCTAAGCTGCTTGAACATTAAAATCGGAAATGTAACACTAAATTAAGATTTAATTAGCGCTTAATTCTAGTGTAGTTTTCGTTTTCTTTTTCTGTTGGGGTTCCAGCTGACAGAGGTTTACTTGCTTCGTAGTCGACAGACCAAGCACGCTCGTCACGTATGCCGTACAAAGTAGTTTCGACGGAGGCGACTTATCTCTCCGGGATTTTACTCCATGATTTTTATTCGAACAACATCGAGAATACGGGACCACGGGAAGTAATCGAAGTCTAAACATGCATCGCGTACAAATACGAGAGCTCCGCGCGGACCGACTGCCGTGCGCTCGTAACGATCTCTCTCTCTCTCTCTCTCTCTCTCTCTCTCTTTCCTCCCACGTGTCCACGTCAAAATCTGCCTCGAAATTCTCAAGACAGGAGCTCCCCGTCGCGTGGTGTTCGATGTAGATAGAAGAGAAATAGTCACGGATTAGTAGGATCTAAGCGCGGAATGGGAGCGAGAACGGAAATTCGGCAAAGTCGTAGAAGCGTGGAGCGATAAAAGGAGAAGCTGCCTCGCTCTCTTGGAATCGCGAGGATGAGAGGGCGTGCCGGAAGAGGATCGAGATCGTGGCAAGAAAACGGAGAGATCTATTTCGACGTGAAAAGCTCGTACGAAGGACGGCGACATTCAATCGGGTTCAAAAGCTATCTCTAAAGAAATAAATGCCGGGACGCTCTCTTTTCAAGATCGTTCGCTCATTACTTAATTTAGCTTAGCTGGCTGATCGGCAATGATAACAGCGATGATAATGCATTTCCCCGAATAATCCCTCTTGATTTCCACACGCGGATCATCACTCTTCATTAATTTATAAATTAAATTTAGTTAATTATCGTAATTAGTTATTATTATACTGAAAAAAAAGTGTTCAAGTAATACGTTCAAGTAATATTTATTTGATCCAAGTGAAATAGTCACTCCAATACTTTTTGGCAAATATCTAGTAGAAATAGGAATATAATTGACTCTATACATATATAATATTTCTTTCGTATTAATAAACATCTACTTGTGTTAAAACAATTGCTACAAGTTAAATTCATAATATCGAGAATATCAGAATTTTTTTCTAGAAAAAATATTTACTGAGCAGAAAAATCTAAATTTAAGACCGCTGGATTCCTTCAACGGAAAGAAGTATTACACAATTCCACTAAGTATTCTCTCAAATGTCGAATTATTTTACACCTACATTCAGTAATATATTTACAAATTAAGGTATTGCTACGTTCAAATAAACATATATTTACTATAAACTATTAAAATATATTTAAGTTAATAAAAATATTAATTGATTGAAGCAATTGAAGAACAGGTAATTACATTTATTTGATTATAGCTGTTTTTTTTTCTATATAGTCATTGGTTATCGAATTATCTCTCTTGGACGTTCTCCTTTCTAGCCAGTTCGTAAAAATTTTGTTACTTCGAGACAGTATCGTATAATTTTCACAACAATACCGACATGTTCTTAACTTTTTGAATTTTAAGAGCAGATTTGGAAGGTTGAAACAACCTCCAAACACATGCGAGGAAGTATATTAAAAAAAACAGGAGTCTTCTATTTCCAACTGTTTTACGACGTATTCAAAGCCCGTCAAAATAGGCGGAGTGCCGACTTGACTTACAAACGTGTTACTGTCAGTCATCCTTGTATGGTTTCCCCTTGAAATCTCCATCGCGCGAATTCTTCGTAGCACGCCTGATTTTCACCAACGGGAGCAACTTCTCTACTTCACGACGACGAGCACGTGAACGAACAGCGAGTGGGAAACAAAGCGGTCCGACCGTCCCGAAAAGATATTCCGCGATCGCTATCGCGAGGAACAGTGGGTATTATCAAAAAGAACGAAGAAAAAAATGAGAACGAAGTACGCCAGCGGAGAGAACGGCGAATAAAATGGACAAACAAACGGGCAACTAGCGGAGCGAGCATGCACATGTACCAAATTGAATCTCGGGATGTATTCCGTAAATAAATAAAAGCCCCTCGAGTGGCAACAGAGCTATGAAGAGTGGCGGGTGGAAAGAGAGAGAGAGAGAGAGAGGAGGAGGGGATTTACAGGGTCGTTACGTGTGCTGCTTGTGTGAGTGACGTGCGTGTGCACACGCGCGCGCGCTGACGTGCGTATTTATACCTCTTTCGCTGTATGAATGGCGATCGGGAGAATGTGCGAACGCTCGTACGTACACGCGAACGTATGAATAACCGGCGCGTAAAGTCCCGGTTACACGAGGCGGAAAATACTGGTGGAGTGGCGTCGCTCACGAGCGAGGGAGGGAGGGAGGAAGAAAGAGAGAGAGAGAGAGAAGAGGAGACAAAGAGAGAGATGGAGTAGAGAGAATAGAGAGAGAAAGGGAGAAAAAAGAATAAAAAGAACACTTTTCTTCTCTCTTTCTCTGTCACGCGCAGCACGTGACGCAAAATCGCATGATCATCCTGTCGTAAACTGCTCGGAGCGTCTTCCCGGATTGTGCTCGCGTTCGAATTAACGTAGCGAAGCGCGATTCGAAGGCGCGCGCATTCGTCGAGTTTACGCAATCGTACGAGCCTATGGGCCGAAAAATCAAAGGATCGATCGATCGCTCGTCCGATGCATCACCGCGCGTTCCTTGCCTTCATCGCTTTCTTCACGGTCGCTGCTGTCCTCGCACGTACGCCCCTCGGTATGCGCCCGTGTGAAACCGCTCGAGCAGAGACCTTCACGGATGCGTCGACGTCGCATTTTCTCACGGGCGACCCGGGCGTAATTGCGGATTAATCGCGAGACTCTGGTAATTAGTAATTAGCAGCCGTCGAACGTGCGCACGATCAACGAACCGGTGGCTCATTTATCTGCTCTCTCAAAGAAATTCTCCGTCCGACGAAGCACAGAGTTAGCGAAGATTAATTCTCTGTAACGTCGCGATTCCCCCGGCGCGGGATAGCGGGAAGAAATTTCGGAAAGTGAGGAATTTATTACGCGGAATACTACGAGCCGTTCGAGTGGGATCCGGTGGAATCAAAGTTAGTCGATTAAAGCGGCCGGGGTGGCAACGGAAATCGATCGAGGGAATACCGGGGGTAATATAGAGGGAAAGTAAATACCAGCGGCATCTCGAAGAGAGAAAACCGTCTCCGCGCGCTCCGGACTGCAAGCCGACGTCCGCACCTGCTCTCGCCCGTGTCGTAAAATAAGACTCGGATCTTCCAATTTAACGGAATGCGGTCGTAAACGCGCAACGACGCTTATTCTATTACTCCGTACGTACATACCGTACGTACGTACGTACGATGAGAAAGCGGAAAACTTGTCCGTCGGCCGTGTCATTAGGAACGTCGGCGGATTAGCGGAATGTTCCTCATTATAGCGGCGCGAACTTCGCTTTAACTTGATTCGACCTATAGGTAGGTAGATAGGTATGTACGTACGTACAAAGTAACGTCGAGCGGAGGGCCAGAGGGCATTGTGGTTACAGTCGTTTGCGTTTCGCAGGCTGCGTAAGATAGCGCTCGGCGGGGGTGGATCGGAAGAGGTTGATGAACGGACCAAACGCGCCGACACAGCCGCGGTTTTCCGGCGACGCGAATTCCGCGAGGTCGCGCCGGGAGTCGCTAATTTTTGCAAAAGAACGGCGATTTGAAACGCGATTTCACAACGGACGACAGCGAGCGGAAGAGGACGGGTGGCAGGTGGGAAGGAAGATATATATATATATACAAACGAAATTATATGCAGGACTGCACATTGACACAATAACGTTAATCGCAGATAACGCGTTTATTTTGTGCGACCGATCGCGCGACAGTCGCGCGCAGCGCGGATATCGCGCTCGCGTGAATAATTTATGGCTCGCCTTTCTCTACCTCCCCCCCTCCTCCTCCTCTCTTTCTCTCTCGCTCTGTATACGCGTATTAATATGAAATTTATCAATAACAAATTTCACTCGTGAATAATGGTAATACGCGCACGAGTGTCCGTGCGCACGCGCACTCACCTGTGTGTGTATGCGCGGCGTGTATCGACGATTGTTCGGAGTTTATTAATACCGGCTACCATGCGAATCGCATAAATCGATGCGCGACTGAAGCACCTCTTCACCTCCCCACCTTCCTCCCGTGTTTCCCCCGCATTCGCGACCTGTTTCTTTTGCTTCTTGTTCCCCCCTCGTCATCTTCTTCTCTGCCTTCCTCTTTTTCCTTTCTTTCTCTCCACGTCGCTCTTCGGTATAATGAAATATGCACATTACGCCCGGCCGTTTGTACGTCGTGCAAACGCGAACGCTCCAATTTATCGAGGGTGAAGTGGGATTGGCAGAAACACGCACGCAGAGAGTGCGCAACGCCGCGCACCGTTATTGCGAAGGCAATTGCCACGATAAATAATTTCGACTATCGCGTCCAAAATCGATTACCCCGGACATGCTCGGCGTAGTCGTCGTCGTTGTCCGATGAGGCCAACGAGATACGCCGGAATATATTAAAGCGCGATCTTCTAGATTCGATATAAAATCGAATAATCCCGCTACAGTCGATCAATATTCATTCCCGAGCGACGCTCCTGCGAGAGGTGTCCCGACGGCGAGAGGATAAGGCGCGCGAGCGCTAAATCCCTTCTTACCCTTTCATCGCGGCACAGCCGGCCGCGTCGGCGAGATTAAAGGAAACGCACGGCGGAAAATCGCGCGAATTAAGCGGAAGTTTTCTCGGCGCGGTTCCCTCGACAAATATGTACTCGTCGGTTTAAAAGGCGAAACTCTTCGGCACAAAACGACGATTCTTTCGGGGCTCATCTCGCCGAAAACACTCGTTGCTCCGGACAGGCGTTTTGCAGGAATATCGGCGACGAGAGAGCACCGGCGATAGAGACAAATCGCTGCATAATGGCTGAAAGAAGTCAGCGGGAATATGGGTCCCCCGGAGATGAAAAAGGAGAGCCGGACCGAGCTTTCGGGGACCCGGCGGTCGCCCAGCGGGTTGCTATAGTAACACGTTAGAGAACCGATAAAATATCGCCACCGACGACACGGCGACTTCGAAGGCGGCACGGAAAGAGCGAGCGAACGACCACGACGAAGGCGAAGCGAGTGGGACCAGGGTGAATGAAGGTGCCGGGGGGTGAAAGATAGAGAGAGAAGGGAATAGTGTACGGAAGAAAAAAGGAGGAGTTACGTGAAGTATTTGTGTAGCCGCAAAATGCGAGCGCGATGCTCTCCGTACGCGCGAATCCCGAAGCGGAAATCGCGCGACGAAAGTCGGCCGCGCGAATATTGCTATGCACATTGCGTGGCAATCATATTCCTCGAATCGTGTGATAGCACTGGAGTTTCGGCACAGTGATTTCTCAAGTCGGACGATGGACAGATAGATAGATAGAGATAGATAGATAGTTAGTTGGACCGCTGTGTTGTCGTAATCGAATGCGAACTCCTTGAGAAGTTCCAAGTATACCGAATTATAAGTTCGCTCGGTGCGTTGAACGATATTACGGGCTATCGACGCGCGTCTATCGATGTATCGAACGCGCACGCCCTTTGCGGCCCGTAACTACAAAATGTAATGAAAATATGTTTTCGTTTAAACGTATCCGCGAATTCGTTGATCAGGAAAAAGAGGAAAAAAACACTCGTGTGTTACACATACATACACACGCCCACACACACAGACACGCGCATACAACACACGTAGGAAAAACGCGTGTCCGGATTAAATAAAATCCGAGTTCGATAGAGACGACGGGTCGCGCGGCATTCAGCCGGCATTATCGGCCACCGTGGATAAAGCAATTTGTATTCGTTGATTATTTGGGTCAATGCGGAATAACTGAAAGCTTTTACCGCGCGGAGATAATGACGGATGGCGGACGCGGCGGTGGGAGGGGACCCGCGCGAACGAGGATAACGCGACACGCTACAATAATATTCGACATTGTGTATATACAAGTGTAGAATATCTCGGGGAATATCGTCACCGATATTCTATGCAAACGTTTGATTTACGATGGAAATTTAATATCGGGCCGAAAGCGCAACACGCGCGACCATGCGCGCCCCGTGATAATATTTCGCGTGCTCCTGTTCTCGTGCGCGGACAATAGTTAGCAAACCGTAAGCATTCGAGCGGAAATCGAGCGACTCCTGACAGAGAAAATGGCGAGAATAGCGGGACGAAAAGGCGAGAACCGGCGATTTTCGTCTCACCGCATCGCGCGCGCCGCATGTCAACTCCTTCTTGTACTGTGGCTGAAAGACTGAAATGTAAAATTTACTTCAACTTGAATCGCCCCGGCGCGCGGTTAACGTCATAAATGATATACCAGAGATACGTATAAACCAATAAATATATAAATCAATGAATATAATAGATACAAATATATAAATATAAAAATAAAAAAGAGAATACGATATTACACCATTTTTGGCTTCCAATTTGGATCTGCATTTTTATAGAATCGCGTTCCGGAACGTTTCATAAATATTTCACAATTCATTTCATCAGAGAAAAGAGAGAGAGAGAGAGAGAGAAAATATAATATTACAAATCATTAGAGTGATAAGAGGAATAATATAATGATGGAAAAATAGTAATGTTTTTAATACATCGCGCGCGAAAGCTGCGGAACAACAGAATATATGATTCTTTTACCGGGAAATAAAACGTTATTATGCAGTGAAAATTTCTCGCTCACGATATTTTCTCGCCGCGAAAGCCGAATAATATTGTACGATAAACAAACTATATGCTCCGTTGCGCTTATTAATTACGTTAATGCGCCGTCGCACACGAGCGGAAGACCGACGTAAACCCGGCGATCAACTAGCACAAAAGTTCAGGACCAGCCAACACAATGTAACAAGGTTATTAGGATGTTTTAACCGACTGTTAACTGATTATTAAAAATTGCGCAAACAATACGACGAATCGATAATCTGCCATTTTACGTTAATGTCCAAAAACAAACACAAGCATGCGCGGTTATAAAATAGCAGTAACGTGATTACACCGCATATTAAGTTTGTATACAATTGCGCATTTTAAAATGATCGAACGAACGTCAATTTATATTTTATAACGTAACACAGATAGAATGTAACAACGATTTCCTCTTAATCGAGTGAGCAATAAGACATTCGATTCGTTTTATTTATATAGACAACACGCACACACGCACGTACACGCGAGCGAAAATAGTCGCTAAAATTCAAAGTGCCGTGATGTGCGAGCGCCACGCACTTATCTATGCATTCTATCGTGTGAATACTTCCTAATGCACGTGATGGGTAGATGGAGAAAGGGGGGG